>NC_053392.1:520260088-520572812 GCF_905171765.1 Bufo bufo
GAAGGGAAGGAAATTCAACGTCACTCTATACCCCTCTCCTGTATGTCTTTACAGCGAATGCTAAATAGGGGAAGCACTATTAAAATTATCCCTCTAGTAGGAGCAGATACTATTCCTCCTGGAATCAGAACGAGTGATACCCTAAAAAAAAAAAAAAATACTAACAAACATTCGGGTCTTAAAGGGCACTAGATATCCTGAGTAAAATTGGATAACACACTAAACACAAAAAAAGAAAAAACAACAACAAAAAAAAAAAAAAAGAAAAGAGAAAACACCCCGAAAGTCCCAGTCCAATACAGGACACCCTTGTCTTTACAAAGTCTGTTTTTATCTGTTGGAAATAAAAGGCCAAGCTGGGGAAGAGAATCAGAAGGAAGGTAACTAACATGAGCAGAATGACAAGCAGATCAACTAAGGGAGGACCGCCTACCACTCCAAGCAACATAACAGCAACAAGCTCAATAAGACCCTTCGTGACCAGAGGAGAAAGCCCACGAGTCCTGGATATACAGGGGACAACAAAGCAACAACAACAAGTAAATAAAGCAAAAAAGAAGTCTCAGAGTGAAACATCTAGGGAAACTTCTATGGAATTAAGAGATGAAGGATCTTTAGTAGGGGGACTGGAAAGCAGCAGAACGGATGAACAAAGAACAGATGCCCAGCCCCTCTCAAAAGGAGTAATGGCAGAGATGCTGCAAAAATTGGAAAACACAATAATGGGGGAAATACAGAATCTTCGGACCGACTTTGGCCATATGCTCTCCAGACTTGAATCAGTAGAAGAACGGATAGAGAAACAAGAACAAGAATCAAACCGACTAAAAGATCAGATAGAGCAGATTCAACTACAACAGAGGCATACTCTCTACAAATTAGAAGACCAGGAAAACAGAAACCGGAGACAAAACTTGAGGATAAGGTCAATACCAGAGAGAGAAGGGTGAAGACCTCCAGGACAATAACACAGACGATATTTAATCCACTACTGGGGAAAAACCGGCAGAAAACCCAATCATGATTGAACGGGTACATCGAGTCGGAAATCCGAAAAAAGAGGCTCCTCGGAGCGACCCCGAGATGTTATAATAAGGTTCCGATTCTTTGTAGACAGGGAAGAAATCTGGAAGAAGTTGAGGGGACAACCCCAGATAGTTTTTGAAGGGGTAAATCTCCAGATTTTCACCGACGTAGCCCCAGAAACCCTGGCTAGGAGATGGCTGTTAAAACCACTCCTAAAACAGATGATAGATTTGAATATCAAATACACCTGGGGATTCCCTGCCTGCTTAATTGGGACAAGAGAGGGGAGATCAGCAACATTGAGATTCCCCGAGGATTTAAAGGAGTTCTGCAGGAAATTAGACATCCGGGTGCCCGATCTTCCGGGCTGGAGTTAGGGGGGGGGAGGGGAGAGGGGGAGAGAGGGCCCTATCCTGAGGCCCCCCGCCCTCTCCGTTTCTCTCTACCCTGACCGATCTTTCGTCATACCATGCCACCTCAGGACCTCTCTTTTGGGTGGCTTAAGATTGCAATTTGTCTCCCACCTCCCCTATTTAAAAGATAGGGGGGGGGGAATCCCAAATCTCACCCAGAGCGATCTGAACCAAGACATGGTAGTTGGTTCAGGGGTCTTTAATAGGCCAATTGGGAGGGGGGGAGGGGGGGGAAGGGGAGGAGGGGCGGGGGGAGGGAAGATACCCTATCTCACCAAAGAAATCAGAAGAAAGCGTAACCTGAAGAAAAGAAAAACCAAAAGATGTCAGTAATTAAATGTCTATCATACAACGTAAAAGGCCTTAATAGTCCATCTAAGAGGCATAAGGTGTTAAAAGAGCTGAAGAGGTATAGGACAGACATCGCCTTCCTACAAGAAACCCATCTTACACTGGGATCAAACATAAGGCTATACTCCCCCGACTTTCCCATATGGTATTATGGAGATACTATCTCCAATAGGGCCAGAGGGGTAGCAATTGGAATAGCAAAGGGGACACGGTTTGTTTTAACAGACAGATTGACAGACCCAGAAGGGAGATTCCTCTTTATAAGAGGAAAATTGGAAGAGGCAGAATATACCCTCGTAAATATATACGCGCCAAATACCTCCCCGATGAAATACCTTTCGGGAATATTAGGGAAATTAAAAGATTTCGGGAGGGGAAAGATAATATTGGGTGGTGATTTAAATTTCTGTATGGACCCAAAGGTCGATAAGACACACCAGACATCGGAAACCCAAGAAAAACAACTAAGAAAAGTAAAAGATAGCCTACATAGAAGCCAACTAGTAGACACATGGAGGATCTTTAATCCGAGCCAACGAGACTTTACATTTTATTCCCATGTTCATGGGAGCTATTCTCGGATCGATCACATTCTTGTTGAACACAGAATGTTGGAAATGGTGGTCGAGACGAGAATAGAGACCATGACGATATCCGATCACGCACCTATTAGCATATCCATAAATATTTCAGGTAATCAAAGACCCTATCAAAATTGGAGACTAAACGAGGAACTACTGATTGAAGAGAAAAGTCTATTGAGGGTTAAAAAAGAATTAGAAGAGTATTTCAAGATAAATGAGACAGATGAAATTTCTGCAGCAACATTATGGGATGCCCACAAGGCGGTGATAAGAGGGGTTCTGATCTCTGAAGGAGCAAGAAGAAAAAAAGAAGAGAAAAGCAAAAGGGAAAAACTAATAGAGGAGATCTTCAACCTAGAACAACAACATAAGATAATGGGAAAGCAACGAGATTTATACTTGAATCTAGTTGACAAGCAGAACAAACTTAAAGAACTAATGGACCAGGAAACAAGAAGGGATTTTAACTCAATAGCAAGAGAAAGATATAAATGGGGAAATAAAACAAGTAAACATCTGGCTCGGATGGTACAAAAAAAGAAATCAAGGAACCATATAGATAAAATCAAAAATGGGAAAGGAGAGGTTTTATACACAACAAAAGATATCGCAGAAACATTTCGACTATACTACGAAAAACTCTATTCGGTTGAACAAAAGAATTGGCAAAAAGGTGAGAAAGAAAAAAAGATCATAGCATTCTTAGAAGAATCAGGATTATCAAAAATCAGTCAAATAGACGCAGAAGGGATGGACAGGCCAATTACGGAAAATGAAATCAAATTAGCACTAACAAGCTCAGCTCAGGTAAAAGCCCGGGCCCAGATGGCTTTACAGTAATGTATTACAAAAAATGCAAGGAGATACTCGTACCAAGGCTTTTGTCAGTATTTAATGGTCTCGGAAAGGAGTATAATCTAAGTAAAGAGGCATCAGAGGCAACTATCACCATTATTCCAAAGGAGGGCAAAGATACGGGAAGCTGCCCGGGCTACCGGCCGATATCTCTGCTAAATACAGATTTAAAACTGTTTGCAAAGGTACTGGCCGGGAGAGTTAGACAAGAAATGACAAAACTGGTGTATCCGGACCAGACGGGGTTTATCCAAGGAAGAGAGGGAAGAGATAACGGAGTAAGAACACTCCTGATAATTCAGAGAATGAAGGCAATGGGGTCCCCAGGTCTACCCTGTCGATAGATGCAGAAAAAGCATTCGACAGGGTAGACTGGGGACTTATGCTACTCACTTTGAAGGAAATGGGGTTTGGGCGGAGGATGATGGATTGGATTGCCACCCTATATAGGTCCCCCACGGCCAAAATAAAAATAAACGGTAGCCTCTCTCAAACCTTTTTAATGAAAAATGGAACAAGACAGGGGTGCCCTCTGTCGCCACTCCTGTTTGTGCTATCATTGGAACCCCTACTGGCCAGGATCCGTAATTGTCAAAAAATAAAGGGGGTCAAAATAGGAGAGGAGGAACACAAACTCGCTGCTTTCGCAGACGACGTCCTCTTCTATTTAGAGGAACCTAAAACATCAATCCCAAACCTATTAAACTTATGCAGCGACTATGGAGAATTCTCAAACTTCAAATTAAACATCACTAAAACGGAGATCATGAGTATAAACATAAGTAAGGTAGACGAGCAACTCCTGAAAGCGAAGTTCCAGTTTGCTTGGGTTAAAGAACTCAAATACTTAGGGATACTGTTAACCAAATCAATCAGGAAAACCTATGCGATAAACTTCATCCCCTTACTAAATGAAATTAAGACAGAAACAAAAAGGGTGGAAAATAGAGTAATATCATGGATAGGACGAATTAATTATTGTAAAATGGTTATCTTACCAAAAATTTTATATAAATTTCAGATGATCCCTATAGCCCTCCCAGGAACACTGTTCTCTGCCCTTAGAAAAGTAATTATGAATTACATATGGAGAAATAAGAAACATAGGATATCACTCCAGACGTTAAAACAACCAAAAAAAAGGGGGGGACTTGCGGTTCCGGACATTAAGGGATATTATGACGCAGTGGTATTGACAGGAGTGGTGGAGTGGGCCAGAGCCAACAAAGAAAAAAGGTGGGTAAGATTAGAAAATGAATTATCACAGGTGAGGTTGGATAAGATAATTTGGAACCCCCCCAAATTTAGGACACTAGAAAAAAATCTACACGAGATAACAAAAAATGCACTTAAAATATGGGACACTGTTTACAGGAAAACTGAGAAGGTATATAACTCACCTCTTATAGCACTGAAAAATAATGATTATTTTGCACCAGGCAAAACACAGGTAGGGGGAAATTGGATTAAAAAGGACACGGCACAATTAAGGGATATAATGAATGAAGGCCACATTAGAACACTACAGGAGTTAGGACTCCAAAAGAATTTAATGGAAATCAATGAATGGAGGTACCGGCAGCTAAACCATTTTATCCAAGAACTCCCACATCCATTGAGGTCAGGAGACCAGTTATCAGAACTGGAAAAAATATGCACCATGGATAGTTCTAAAGGAACCACCTCAAAGCTATATGGGATTTTACTAAAGACGGAGGAGCGGAGTATACCTCCATTCATTGAAAAATGGGAAAGGGAACTTGGGACACAGCGAGATAAGGTCACAATAGAGAAAATGTTGGCTCTGACACACTCCTCTGCGGTGGATAGCCGCACTGCGGAGATGAGCTTTAAATGCATAACCGGGTGGTATATGACACCAGATAAATTAAGAAAATTTAAAGAAGGGCAAACAGGGGACTGCTGGAGGGGATGCGGATCACTAGGAAATATGGCCCACCTTTGGTGGGGATGCCCTAAGGTTAAGAGGTACTGGGAAAAAATATTGTCCTGTGTGGAAGAGATCACAAAGAAAAAGATTGAGATGGACCCATGGGTTGTCTTATTCCACGGAGGGCAAGAAAGTATAAAAAACTATAGGAATACCCTTGTACCGCACCTATTGAACGCCGCAAAGAGATTAATCCCAAGGGGGTGGCAAGAGACGGAGTGCCCCCCAATTTGGGAATGGATCGATGCGGTTGAAGAAACCTATAAGGACTCCAAAAGAATTTAATGGAAATCAATGAATGGAGGTACCGGCAGCTAAACCATTTTATCCAAGAACTCCCACATCCATTGAGGTCAGGAGACCAGTTATCAGAACTGGAAAAAATATGCACCATGGATAGTTCTAAAGGAACCACCTCAAAGCTATATGGGATTTTACTAAAGACGGAGGAGCGGAGTATACCTCCATTCATTGAAAAATGGGAAAGGGAACTTGGGACACAGCGAGATAAGGTCACAATAGAGAAAATGTTGGCTCTGACACACTCCTCTGCGGTGGATAGCCGCACTGCGGAGATGAGCTTTAAATGCATAACCGGGTGGTATATGACACCAGATAAATTAAGAAAATTTAAAGAAGGGCAAACAGGGGACTGCTGGAGGGGATGCGGATCACTAGGAAATATGGCCCACCTTTGGTGGGGATGCCCTAAGGTTAAGAGGTACTGGGAAAAAATATTGTCCTGTGTGGAAGAGATCACAAAGAAAAAGATTGAGATGGACCCATAGGTTGTCTTATTCCACGGAGGGCAAGAAAGTATAAAAAACTATAGGAATACCCTTGTACCGCACCTATTGAACGCCGCAAAGAGATTAATCCCAAGGGGGTGGCAAGAGACGGAGTGCCCCCCAATTTGGGAATGGATCGATGCGGTTGAAGAAACCTATAAAATGGAAGAACTGAAAGAGGGAATAGAGGGCAACAACATTTTACATAGCACAAAATGGGACAACTGGAGAACCTTTAAGAAATCATGGAGCTACGCGGAAAAATTAAGGGAAGACTTTTAAAAAGTTATCCTAGGAAAAGTCAGAGAAAACTAGAGATACAAAGAGATTGTTTAAGGTGAGATAGGGGGGGGGGGGGGAGGGGAGGAAAAGGGGAAAAAATTGTAACGGTATATTTTTTTTTTTGCCTTTTTCTTTCTTTACCTCTTTTTAAAGTAAAGGGAGCAGAAGGATCAGAATAACAATATATATAAAAAAAAAAAAAAAAAAAAAAAAAAATTAATCACATAAGAAGAAGCAACACTAATGATGCGAAACCAAAATAGAGATGCAATGGGCTGGCATGCAGAACATGAGCATAAAATGCACACTCTATGAGGTAGAGTCTGAAGTGGAAAACAAAAAAAAAAAAAAAAAAAAAAAGAAGGCTTAGAAGTTTAGAAGCAATTCTTCAAATTTTTAAGAAAATTGCCAAAACCCACTTTTTAACCACTTTCCATCTGGGCCCTTTGCCCCCTTCCTGACCAGGCCAAATTTTGAAAAACTGACATATCTCACTTTATGTGGTAATGACTTTGGAACACCTTTATTTATCCAAGTCATTCAGAGATTGTTTTCTTGTGACACATTGTACTTCATGATAGTCATAAATTTGAGTCAAAATATTTCACCTTTATTTATGAAAAAATCCCAAATTTACCCAACAATTTGAAAAATTCGCAATTTTCTAAATTTCAATTTCTCTGCTTTCAAAACAGAAAGTGATACCTCATAAAATAGTTATTATTTAACATTTCCCATATGTCTACTTTATGTTGGCATCATTTTGGAAATGTCATTTTATTTTTTTAGGACGTTAGAAGGCTTAGAAGTTTAGAAGCAATTCTTCAAATTTGTAAGAAAATTGCCAAAACCCACTTTATAAGGACCAGTTCAGGTCTGAAGTCACTTTGTGGGACCTACATAGTGGATACCCCCCATAAATGACCCCCATTGTAGAAACTACACCCCTCAAGGTATTCAAAACCGATTTTACAAACTTTGTTAACCCTTTAGGCGTTCCACAAGAATTAAAGGAAAATGGAGATCAAATTTTTAAATTTCACTTTTTTGGCAGATTTTCCATTTTAATCAATTTTTTTCTTTAACACATCGATGGTTAACAGCCAAACAAAACTCAATATTTATTACCCAGATTCTGCGGTTTACAGAAACACCCCACATGTGGTCGTAAAACTGCTGTATGGGCACACGGCAGGGCGCAGAAGGAAAGGAACTCCACATGGTTTTTAGATGCCATGTCCCATTTGAAGCCCCCTGATGCACCCTTACAGTAGAAACTCCCAAGAAGTGACCCCATTTTGGAAACTAGGGGATAAGGTGCCAGTTTTATTAGTACTATTTTTGGGTACATATGATTTTTTGATCATTCATTATAACACTTTATTGGGCAAGGTGACCAAAAAATTGGTTGTTTTAGCACAGTTTCTATTTATTTATTTTTACAGCGTTCACCTGAGGGGTTCAGTCAAGTGACATTTTTATAGAGCAGATTGTTACGGACGTGGCGATACCTAATATGTATACTTTTTCTCATTTATTAAAGTTTTACACAATAATAGCATTTTTGAAACCAAAAAATTATGTTTTAATGTGTCCATGTTCTGAGAGCTATAGTTTTTTTTATTTTTTGAGAGATTTTCTTATGTAGGGGCTCATTTTTTGCGGGATGAGGTGACGGTTTTATTGGTACTATTTTGTGGGACATACGCGTTTTTGATCACTTGGTGTTGCACCTTTTGTGATGCAAGGTGACAAAAATTGCTTGTTTTGACACAGTTTTTTTAATTTATTTTTTACGGTGTTCACCCGAGGGGTTAGGTCATGGGATATTTTTATAGAGCTGGTTTTTACGGACGCGGCAATACTAAATATGTCTATTTTATTTTATTTTTTCTATTTTTTTTTTTTTTTTTATTCCTTACTTGGGATTTTTTTTTTTTTTACATGTGAACCTTTTTTTTATTTTATTTTTTCAACACTTTATTTTATTTTTATTTTATTTTACACTTTTCGTCCCCCATAAGGTCATACAAGACCTCTGGGGGACATTTACTTCACTTTTTTTTTTTTTTTTCACTGTTGATTTCTCCTGTAACTGGGGCTGACATAGTAGCCCCAGTTACAGTGGAAATGCACCCCTATAGAGGCTGTACAGCAGCAATCCTGCGCTGTACAGCCTCACAGCAGGGCTGATCGAGGTCTCTGAGAGACCTCACACAGCCCCTGCACTCTCCGGTCCCGGCGGTCACATGACCGCCGGGCCGGAACAGGAAGCGCACAGCGCTTCCTGCTCTGCAGACACAGCGCTCGGGTGAGCGCTGTGTCTGCAGCGATCGTGAAGGCAGGGACACCTGGGCACTGTCCCTGCCTTATCTCTGGGTTGCCCTGCTGTCCACTGACAGCGGGCAACCCGATCAGCAGCTGCACGATTAGCGTGCAGCTGCTATTTCTGACAGGACGTTTTAAAACGTGCTGTCAGAAATAGACGTCCACCCATAGGACGTTTATATCCTATGGGCGGACGTGAGGCGGTTAAGGACCAGTTCAGGTCTGAAGTCACTTTATAGGGCCTACATAGTGGATACCCCCATAAATGACCCCATTGTAGAAAATACACCCCTCAAGTTACTTAAAACCGATTTTACAAACTTTGTTAACCCTTTAGGCGTTCCACAAGAATTAAAGGAAAATGGCGATCAAATTTTTAAATTTCACTTTTTTGGCAGATTTTCCATTTTAATCCAATTTTTTCTTTAACACATCGATGGTTAACAGCCAAACAAAACTCAATATTTATTACCCAGATTCTGCAGTTTACAGAAACACCCCACATGTGGTCATAAACTGCAGTATGGGCACACGGCAGGGCGCAGAAGAAAAGGAACTCCACATGGTTTTTAGATGCCATGTCCCATTTGAAGCCCCCCTGATGCACCCTTACAGTAGAAACTCCCAAGAAGTGATCCCATTTTGGAAACTAGGGGATAAGGTGCCAGTTTTATTGGTACTATTTTTGGGTACATATAATTTTTTGATCATTCATTATAACACTTTATGGGGCAAGGTGACCAAAAAATTGGTTGTTTTAGCACAGTTTTTTTTTAGTTTTTTTTCAGCGTTCACCTGAACCTGAGGGGTTCAGTCAAGTGACATTTTTATAGAGCAGATTGTTACGGACGTGGCGATACCTAATATGTATACTTTTTCTTATTTATTAAAGTTTTACACTATAATAGCATTTTTGAAACAAAAAAATTATTTTAATGTGTCTATGTTCTGAGAGCTATAGTTTTTTTTATTTTTTGAGAGATTTTCTTATGTAGGGGCTCATTTTTTGTGGGATGAGGTGATGTTTTTATTGGTACCATTTTGTGGGACATACGCCTTTTTGATCACTTGGTGTTGCACTTTTTGTGATGTAAGGTGACAAAAATTGCTTGTTTTGAATTATTATTTTTTTTTTTTTACGGTGTTCACCCGAGGGGTTAGGTCATGTGATATTTTTATAGAGCTGGTTTTTACGGACGCGGCAATACCTAATATGTATACTTTTATATTTATTTCACTTTAACACAATAATAGCATTTTTGAAACAAAAAAAATGATGTTTTAGTGTCTCCATGTTCTAAGAGCTATAGTTTTTTTTATTATTTTAGAGATTTTCTTATGTAGGGGCTCATTTTTTGTGGGATGGGGTGACGGTTTAATTGGTACCATTTTGTGGGACATATGCCTTTTTGATCACTTGGTGTTGCACTTTTTGACAGTTATTATTTTTTTTTTTTATGGTGTTTATTGGACTAGGTTGATTATGTGATATATTTATAGAGCCGACCGTCATGGACGCGGCAATACCAAATATGTCTATTTTTATTTTATTTTTTCTATTTAAAAAAAAATTAAAATTTATTCCTTACTTGGGGAATTTTTTTTTTACATGTGAAACCTTTTTTTTATTTTATTTTTTTAACACTTTATTTTTTTATTTTTTATTTTACACTTTTCGTCCCCCATAAGGCCATACAAGACCTCTGGGGGACATTTACTTCACTTTTTTTTTTTTTTTTCACTGTTGATTTCTGCTGTAACTGGGGCTGACATAGTAGCCCCAGTTACAGGAGAAATGCACACCCCAGAGAGGCTGTACCTCGGTGAGCGCTGTGTATGCAGTGATCCAGAAATCAGGGACACCTGGGCACTTAAAACTGATTTTACTAACTTTGTTAACCCTTTAGGTGTTCCACAAGAATTAAAGGAAAATGATCAAATTTTTAAATTTCACTTTTTTGGCAGATTTTCCATTTGAATCCATTTTTTTCTTTAAAGGGTTTCTGTCACCCCGCAAAACTCTTTTTTTTTTTTTGGATAGTTAGATTCCTCATAGTGCGATATAGGAGAATATAATGCTCTTACTTACTTTCATGTGGCCGATTCTTTATAAAACGAACTTTTATAATATGTAAATGAGGGCTGCTGCAGAAATCCGCCCCCTCGCCGTGTTGATTGACAGGGCCAGCCGTGATCTCCTCCTCCGGCTGGCCCTGTCAGTAATTCAAAAATCGCGCGCCTCACGTCATTCGGCGCAGGCGCTCTGAGATGAGGAGGCTCGTATCCTCAGCACTCCCTCAGTGCGCCTGCGCCGATGACATCACCGAAAGAGAAGACGTCATCGGCGCAGGCGCACTGAGGGAGTGCTGAGGAGACGAGCCTCCTCATCTCAGAGCGCCTGCGCCGAATGACGCGAGGCGCGCGATTTTTGAATTACTGACAGGGCCGGCCGGAGGAGGAGATCACGGCTGGCCCTGTCAATCAACACGGCGAGGGGGCGGATTTCTGCAGCAGCTACCAGCAAGGTAGACGCCCTACTTGCTGGTAGAGCCCTCATTTACATATTATAAAAGTTCGTTTATAAAGAATCGGCCGCATGAAAGTAAGTAAGAGCATTATATTCTCCTATATCGCACTATGAGGAATCTAACTATCCAAAAAAAAAAAATGAGTTTTGCGGGGTGACAGAAACCCTTTAACACATCGAGGGTTAACAGCCAAACAAAACTCAATATTTATTACCCTGATTCTGTGGTTTACAGAAACACCCCACATTTGGTCGCAAACTGATGTAAGGGCACACGGCAGGGCGCAGAAGAAAAGGAGCGCCATATGGTTTTTGGAAGGCAGATTTTGCTGAACTGGTTTTTAGATGCCATGTCCCATTTGAAGCCCCCATGATGCACCCTTACAGTAGAAACTCCCAAAAAGTGACCCTATTTTGGAAACTGGGGGATAAGGTGCCAGTTTTTATTGGTACTATTTTGGGGTACAAATGATTTTTTTATTGCTTTATATTACATTTTTTGTGAGGCAAGGTAATCAAAAAATGGCTGTTTTGGCACTGTTTTTATTTTTTACAACATTCATCTGACAGGGTAGATCATGTGATATTTTTATAGAGCAGGTTGTTACGGACGCAATGATATCAAATATGTCTACTTTGTTTCAGTTTTACATAATAAAGCATTTTAGAAAAAAAAAGTATTTGTAGCTCCATTTTCTGAACGCCATATTTTTTTTATTTTTCTGCCGATCGTCTTGTACAGAGGCTTGTTTTTTGCAGGATGAGTTGACGTTTTTATTGGTACTATTTTTGGGCACATATGATTTTTTGATCATTCATTATATTACTTTATGGGGCAAGGTGACCAAAAAATTGGCTGTTTTAGTACAGTTTTTATTTATTTATTTCTCCAGCTTTCACCTCAGGGGTTAGATCATGTGACATTTTTATAGAGCAGATCGTTACAGACGTGGATGATACCTAATATGTATACTTTTTCCTATTTATTTAAGTTTTACATAATAATAGCATTTTTGAAACAAAAAAAATATGTTTTAGTGTCTGCATAGTCTGAGAGCCATAGCTTTTTTATTTTTTGACCGATTGTCTTAGTTAAAGTCTCATTTTTTCCAGGATGAGGTGACATTTTGGGGGGCAGACGCCTTTTTGATCGCTTGGTGTTACACTTTATGTGATGTTAGGTGACAAAAAAAGGCTTTTTGGCATTTTTTTTATTTTATTTTACGGTCTTCACCCGAGGGGTTAGGTCATGTATTCCTTTTATAGAGCTGATTGTTACGGATGCGGCGATACCTAATAAGTATACTTTTGTTTATTTATTTCACTTTAACACAAT
The DNA here is from genome assembly GCF_905171765.1 of Bufo bufo. Classification (NCBI taxonomy): domain Eukaryota; kingdom Metazoa; phylum Chordata; class Amphibia; order Anura; family Bufonidae; genus Bufo; species Bufo bufo. The sequence continues at coordinate 520,272,530 of NC_053392.1, forward strand.
AATAGCATTTTTTAAACAAAAAATTATGTTTTAATGTGTCCATGTTCTGAGAGCTATATTTATATATATTTTTTTCGAGATTTTCTTATTTAGGGGCTCTTTTTTTGCAGGATAAGGTGACGGTTTCATTGGTCCCATTTTGTGGGACATACGCCTTTTTGATCACTTAGCATTGCACTTTTTGTGATGCAAGGTGACAAATGGCTTATTTTCAAACAGTTTGCATTTTTATTTGATGTAATATATTTATATTTATAGAGCCGACCGTCACGGACGCGGCAATACCAAATTTGTTTATTATATATTTTTTCTATTTTTAACATTTTATTTCAATTCCTTACTTGGGGAATTTTTTTTTTTTTTTTTACATGTAAAACCTTTTTTTATTTTTTTTATTTTAACACTTTATTTTTTAATCTTCTTTACACTTTGTGTCCCCCATAAGGTCATACAAGACCTCTGGGGGACAATTAACTTAACTTCTTTTTTTTTTCCACTATTGATTTCTCCTGTAACTGGGGCTGACATACTAACCCCAGTTACAGGGGAAATACACCCCCAGAGAGGCTGTACAGCACTATACAACGCTGTACAGCCTCAGTGCAGGGCTGATCGAGGTCTGTAGAAGACCCGACAGCTCCTGCACTCTCCTGGCCCTGGCAGTCACATGACCGCCGGGTCGGGACAGGAAGCGCATAGCGCTTCCTGATCTGTACACACAGCACTCTTTGAGCGCTGTGTATACAGCAATCTTGTGTTCCTGCCATGGCTGTGTTCCTGCCATCTCTCTGGGTTACCCTGATGTCACTGACAGCGGGCAAACCGCTCTGCAGCTGCACGATTAGCGTGCAGCTGCCTTCTCTGAATGGACGTTCAGAAACGTCAATTTACAGATAGAGATCCACCTCCCGGATGTTTATAGTCAACGGGCAGACGGGAGCTGGTTAAATATAGAAAGGTTGAACTTGATGGACCTGTGTCTTTTTTTTATTTTTTATATGTAGCTATGACACCTGCTAAGGTATACCACTGGAATGCTCTCACAGGATTTTACAAAAGACAGACCTAGAGTCTTTTATCTGGTCCAAGTAGAAGATCTGGTTGGCACTTGTCGGCTTGTCTCGTTGTTGTCACAAACACACCTGTCCAGGCTCCAGTGGGGTGATATCCGGCTTTGGTCTGGTCACATCGGGAGAGACGCAATGCTAAGACACACTTCCTGGTGAAGCGAGAGTATCCTTAGCAATGCAATGCTCTGTTTTTCCCCACTGTGGGCATGTGCTGAAGGACATTAGCATTGCTCAGCTGCTCTATTCCTAAATGCTAGTGTTTCTGACTAATGGAGTGCCAAGTCATGAACTAACAGGTTCTGATCCTGGAACTCTGTGCTCTATTTAAACCCCTTCCTGGCCATACACCAGTGCCAGTGATCGTCTCTGATTCACTAGCTGTGTTCCTGTTTTTTTTGGATTGATAATTCTTCTGACCCCGGCTTTTCTTCTGACCACTATCTTTCTTTTGTTTGGTACTGCGTTGTTTGTCTGGTTCTGAAAGTTGTATGAGATATTCGATGTGGGTAGCTAGGCAAGTAGTGGCATTTATTATGTAAAGGGACTTAATACAAGTCACTTACTAATATATTGTTATTATCCGTATTGCTTCCTTTGCTGGCTGTATTATTTTTCCATCACATTATATATCGCCCATTACCATGGTTACGACCACCCTGCAATCCATCAGTGGTGGTCATGCTTGCACAATATAGGAAAAAGCACCAGCCACTGTGGGGTGACACGGTCCCAGCCACCAGAGAGGCCGGTGCTTTTTCTATAGTGTGCAAGCACGACCACCGCTGTTGGATTGTATGGTGGTCATAACCATGGAAACGAGCAGCGTATAACATGATGGAAAAGTATGCAACATTTGATAAATTTGGTCCAAATTACAGCAATGCAAGCTTCGCTCCTTTGGCCTCTTTAGAAAAAGAAAGAAAAGAAAAAAAGTAAGTTATTGAAAAAAAAGTAGAAGAAATGTAAGATTAATTAACCATTGCAAGAGTGACAGCAGCTGCCGGCATGAGATTTGTAGAACTGTTATTTACATATCACAGCCATGGTGTTCTAAAGTTATTTTAAATAATTTATAAGATTGATCTTTTCAAAATTCTATCAAGGCTAAATGTCATTAAAAATGTTCAGAACATATTTAAAGGTTTATGCTTGAGCAGGGCATTTACCTGCTTCACTGCTGATAGTCTAAAAATACCTCCTTGTCCATACTATTATCCATTCTTCACGTTCAATTGCTCTGTTATGGTAATAGTCAGAAGCACACCATGTAGTAATTAATTACAGCTGACTTAAGAAAAGAATATTCCACTCCCCTACTGTTCCACTAGAAGGTCTTTATGCGCTATTAACTCATTCCTGTTTATTAATGCTGTACTGGTAATTCTGACTGCTGAGCTCCAGCTTAGTAACAGTAGGATGATTAAACAACAATTATTGACCTTATAAGTTAGTGAACATTTCTACATTTTTACCCTATTAACCCATTACAGAAATGTAATAATAACAGTAATAATCCTCGCACAAAAATACCAACACTCAAGGATATTCCTTTTTTTTTTGTCCTTTTCTATATGGCGATATTGAGTATAATTATAATGCTCCTGCAATGTGTGCTAAAAGAAAGATGAAAATTAGGAGAAAGAAAAAGAGTGGCATTGAAGAAAAATTATTATCCAAACGTAACAAAATAAAGCATCAATGTTACACAACAATAATGCAAAAATGCACTTTTAAACAAGGCTGATAATGTAAAAACAAGTTTTATGTTGTGTTTTCCATATAAAAAAAATACACAAAAATAATGAATAAAACAGTCAAAACACATTCAATGAATATATTTTGCAAGGCCTTAAGTATACTCTAATTTTAAAGTTTTTTGTTCAGATTTCTGCTATACATATACCAAGAGAAAACTTTTCACTCTGCTCAAATTGAGTGTCTACCTTTTAAGGCCATGTCATTGTTTGATTCAAAATCCTTCTTGGCAGTGATGGACTGGGAACTTAAAGCAGGCCTGGAAAAAAACTTAAAAGTGGCCCTATGTTCTATGTAGGTCCAAATTGACAGAAGGTGGGGCAGCACAAGTAGGTGGGGCCAGCATTATCATATTGCGGCAAATAATACCACTCCAGTATGCCAAATACCACAGTGCAGCACAAAATACTGCCCCAGCAGAACCAAATACCACAGTACAGCACAAAATACTGCCCCAGCAGAACCAAATACCACAGTGCAGCACAATATATTGCCCCAGAAGGACCAAATACCACAGTGCAGCACAATTTACTGCCAGATACCACTGTGCAGCACTAAATACTTCCTCAGCAGAACCAAATACCTTAGTGCAGCACAAAATACTGCTGAGGACGCCGCAGTATGAAACCGTATCATCGTCCTGAGGACAGCAAAACAGTTAAAGTCAGGAAGGCATCTATGGCCACTGGACTGGCCAGGTGCATAAGTGCCTAATGCTCTTATATTAATTAATGCTCTGAGTATCACATCTTTATGTACCCTGCTGGTAGCCAAGAAGAGGGCTTGGGTGGCCCCTTGGGCAATGGACCACCAGAAACTTCCCTTGTAGGCTCATTGCCAGTCCGTCCATGCTTCAAGTATCGTTTCTTAAAAGGGTTGTCCCATGATTAAGATAAAAAAAATGCTCATCAGTCATTATATAGTACATGACAATCTCTTTCTCTCAAAGCTAGAACCAGCCTGGCACTGTACCTCAAGTAGATTCAGAGATCTCCCCATTCTTTGCTTCAATTGCTCTGCTAGATGTATTTTAAGGGATGCACCATTTCTTAGGGGGAATGTCTTTTCTGCAGCAGCTGGTGGCAGTTAAAGGATTCAATTGAGCATATGTGTCCCCTTCAGGAGGTTGAGAAATTAGAAATATGGAACACATCAGGTGTGACTATGCAGATACAATTTATTGAATAACTCAGTGGCTATACTAAATTTTAATTACTTCCAAGTACAAATGCATATGATGCAGGTGCTGGTTTGAAAACCATTGATGTACTGGCTGGGTAGGGGGGAAGGGGGGGAAGTCTGCCCTGAGTGCCAGATGTCAGGGGGATACTGACTGCTATGAGCTCTTCCATCAATACATATGGAGGTGCTCTTTGTTATAGAGCCGGGAGCTGGTGATCCTTTCGCTCACTGACTGCCCTCAGCCCCATGCACTCCCTCTTTTCTCCAGGCCTGACTCACTGGGAGATCATTATACTGTGTGGAGGGCCACTGGGAGTCATTATACTGTGTGTGTGGGCCACTGGGGGGGTCATTATACCATATGGGAAGGCCCCTGCATGTAATTATACTGTATGGGGTGCCACTTGGGATTATTATATTGTATGAGGTGGTGGGCTTCATAATACTGTATGTGGGTGCTGGGGGGTCATTATACTGTATAAGGGGCACTGGAGGTCATTATACTCTATGGGGAGTCACTTGGGGTCAATATACTGTATTGGAGGCCACTGTGGACTCTTATACTGTATTGGGGGGGCACTAGGGGCCATTTTACAGTATGAGGGGATACTGGGGGTCATTATGCTGTGTGTGGGGCCACAATTAAACATTATAGAGTGTGTAGGGACATAAGTGGCATTATATAGTGTGGGGGGGAACAGGGGCATTATACTATGTGGGGGCTACAGGGCCATTAACACTGGATGGTGAGTAACACCACCATGACTGTACACTTGTATAATGAAGGGGGTGTTTCACTCTGCCTAGTGATGATGTTAGACTGTAACTGCCCCTCTGCCTGAAACTAATGGCACCAATATCTCCGCACAGCAGGAAGCCAGGAAGAAAAGCTGCACAGCGCTGGATTGTATTACCTTTAGTATGTCAGAGGACCTAAGAGGTCCTCTTTAAAAGAATCACACTTCACTATCTATATAACATTAAAGAGGTTTGCTTATATATATATATACAGTACAGACCAAAAGTTTGGACACACCTTCTCATTCAAAGAGTTTTCTTTATTTTCATGACTATGAAAATTGTAGATTCACACTGAAGGCATCAAAACTATGAATTAACACATGTGGAATTATATACATAACAAACAAGTGTGAAACAACTGAAAATATGTCATATTCTAGGTTCTTCAAAGTAGCCACCTTTTGCTTTGATTACTGCTTTGCACACTCTTGGCATTCTCTTGATGAGCTTCAAGAGGTAGTTCCCTGAAATGGTTTTCACTTCACAGGTGTGCCCTGTCAGGTTTAATAAGTGGGATTTCTTGCCTTATAAATGGGGTTGGGACCATCAGTTGCGTTGAAGAGAAGTCAGGTGGATACACAGCTGATAGTCCTACTGAATAGACTGTTAGAATTTGTATTATGGCAAGAAAAAAGCAGCTAAGTAAAGAAAAACGAGTGGCCATCATTACTTTAAGAAATGAAGGTCAGTCAGTCAGCCGAAAAATTGGGAAAACTTTGAAAGTAAGGGCTATTTGACCATGAAGGAGAGTGATGGGGTGCTGCGCCAGATGACCTGGCCTCCACAGTCACCGGACCTGAACCCAATCGAGATGGTTTGGGGTGAGCTGGACTGCAGAGTGAAGGCAAAAGGGCCAACAAGTGTTAAGCATCTCTGGGAACTCCTTCAAGACTGTTGGAAGACCATTTCAGGGGACTTCCTCTTTAAGCTCATCAAGAGAATGCCAAGAGTGTGCAAAGCAGTAATCAAAGCAAAAGGTGGCTACTTTGTAGAACCTAGAATATGACATATTTTCAGTTGTTTCACACTTGTTTGTTATGTATATAATTCCACATGTGTTAATTCATAGTTTTGATGCCTTCATAGTCATGAAAATAAAGAAAACTCTTTGAATGAGAAGGTGTGTCCAAACTTTTGATCTGTACTGTGTATATATATATATATATATATATATATATAATTTTTTATTTTTATTTTTTATTTATTTATGTATTTATTTTTTCTTGCGCAAACAGAAGCACATGTGAGGGAAATTATACTTACCTACTTCCAGCCACTGAGCTCCAGGTCTGTGGGTCCTAAGCTGTCTTTACTTTGGCTCCGGTGACTGCCTGCCAACTTCCACGTGAATGTAATCACATGTGTAGCTGAAGACAATGAATTATCTCAGTGATGACATGTACCCAAGTGGAATAAATGGAAAACGATGGTTAGGAACATCATCATGTCTGTAGCATGTTGCTAAGGGGAAGGGGTAAATCTGTGAGGGACAGTGTCCAACATGGTGGCTATTTTGAAAACCGCAGAGGCAACATACAGCCAAAACCTCCCAAAAAACTGGCAGGGCCAGATCTGCTTCTATTGTGGTCAGCTCAGGAACTGGTGATGCTGCTGATACTATGAGCACATGCTCAAAATGTGCCAACTCCCGTATGGCAGTTTTTCTCTATAAGGCCAGCACACAAAACTACAGTCGTGTCTAAGCTGTGTGCATAATTAAAATAAGTAGTTTGTGTTAAAACATAAACATAGATACAAGGGCTCTATTGCAGCACATGAAGCTGCATAATCAGATTCTGTGGTAATATAGAACTGACCAGCATTACAAATCAGAACAAGTCTGTCCTGATCAGCTGCTTTTTCTCCTGCTCAGACTCCTACTTCACCTTGTCTTCCGTTCCATCGTGAGACATCCATAACGGAATGTGCAGCCATGAGAAGACTTTTCTCAACCAGCAATAACCTTTTGTGCAAAGTGACCTCCCACCTGGCCAAGTTCCATGAGGTGCAGTTGATGCCATAAAACTTAGTTGTTTTAAATGTGGCACAGTTCTGCGCCTGTACCAAAATTTTATTCTTCTGCCAGCACACCTGCCTATCAGATCAACCACAAGCAGGTGTAATTACAGTTCTGCACTTCCCCAATTACTTCAATGGGATGACTCCTTCCTATGCACTTGAGAATAGGTCATCAATATAGCAAAAGGTGATGAGCAAATCCATTTTACCATTTTGGGATTAATTTCAGATAAACCAGAAAGACAACTAAAAAAAATATTCATCTGAAAATGAGAAAAGAGAACTAGAATACACAACCCACCCTTACACTTATCTTAATGAGAGATAACAAGATAGCTCTCTTTCTAGGAGGACAAGAAAAATAGAATATCTCAATCTAAATTTGCCTTGTAAAATTGAATATTTAGCCAGAGTTTCTGCCATATTCCACCACGTAGTCTTCTGTTCAGACTACTGTAATGACACACTTTTGCTCCTTCACCAGAATTTAATTCTGCTGTATGATATGCATACTGCTGCCCAGCATTTTTTTTTTTTTAATTGCTTAAAATGGTATTGTTTTATAAAATATGGAGATCCTTCCCTGCCACATACCCTGCTCCCATACCCCATGGACTTCTGGGGAGGCAATTTGGAAGAGAAGTTGGAATAGGCCCAGGTGGCTCTGGCTGTACTATTCTGTCCAGCCTCCAGTGTCAGCTCAGAGAGGGTTTTCACAGCTGCAGGTGGCATCCACCCATTATAGTTAATGGGGCTGACGTGTATCAGGTTGCGTCAGGCAATGCCGGATCCAGATGCAGCCTGCTGGAACAGCCAACCAGAGATGTCTAACGCTACTGTGAACCTAAGTTAAGCTTATCTGATGCCAGCAGATATAAGATGTGCTAATTATCATATATTTTCACAGAAAAATAATTATATGAGATTTGGCAACTTGGCCCAAGTTAGCCAAGAAATTAGATTCATATGAGTTAATTTGTCACAAATCACTATGAATCAGGTATACCCTGGCCACACTGCCTAAGGTTACATCCACACGACCGTATGTGTTTTGCCGTCGTCAAAACACTGATCCGCAAAAAATACAGATGATGTCCGTTTGGCATCTGTTCTGCAAAACAGACAAGAATAGCACATGTTCTATCTTTTTTTGCAGGGCTACAGAGTGGACATACATATGCAGACAGCATACAGTGTGCTGTCCGCATTTTTTTGTGGACCCATTGAAATCAATGGATCCGTAACCTTTGTGAAAGAAAAAACTGAATGGACACGGAAACAAAATACGTTTATGTGCATGAAGCCTTAGGTTTGGCCACACAAAGCGGCCATACTGTGGTGAAGAATCGCGCAACCAATTAGCCACAGCTGCCTATTGTTTAATAATGAACACTGCACTGTTCAGTCCTTAAAACAGGGGCTGTTACTGGTATGGGGTTTGGCTGGTTAGACGGGGGTACTATATGTATATTATTGCTGTTTTTGCAGATTATTTGACAGTAAACACTGAATATTAATCAGCTCTGGCATACCTACTTCTCCAACCCCAGCGCTCTCCTGCCCTACAGGTGGGAGCCCTTCTTCTGTCATCTGCTTTTCCTCCTTTTCACATCATCTAATATCAATAAGAATATGTCAACAAGAACTCCCAGCTCCTCCTCTCTCTGCATGGTATTGGTTGGTACGCTGGCACGCATAAATAAATATAACTTACGCAGTATAAGTCTCCCATCACTCTCTCTGCACTCTCCCTCTCAATTATTCTTCTATTAAAAATTTCAGTAACATTGTCCATAGCTCATGGACGCTTTATCTCTCCATATGTTTAGCTCACAGGACAATGTGAACAGGATGGTGACCGCACAGGATGAGAATACCATGCCGTGGCCCTGGGCACAATGAAACTGTGCCTGCTGCCAGAGTGCCAAAAAATAAAATAAAAATCCACCGTACCCAGCTTCATGTCCAAATTAGCTGGGCGGCACAGGACAACACTGTCCAAGTCGGACCAGTGTGAACAGTTGGTCGGGTGGATTGCTAAAGATAATGCTTCCAGTTGGTTAAGCACCACCCTCTCTCCACCAAGTCCAGTCTCTGTAGCCAAGAGTCTGGTCAACCGAATCCTCACTCTAATTATCCTTCCTCCCACCATGGAGAGGCTTGCCAAATGAGTGATCCCACACTTGGATATTCCTCGCGCCCAGCATGCTTAAAGAGGGACCTGAGATATTGGTCCCTGATTTCCAACCTCTTGAGCCTTCACAGTCTCAAGAAGATGACGGTGGTGAACGGCAATCATTCGTTCATGAGGTGGATGATGATGAGACATAGATGTCAATCACTGAGGTTGTGGTTAGGTCAAGTCAGGAGGATGAGTAGAGTGAGGGAGTGGAAGAGGATGTTGTTGACGATGAGGTCACTGACCCAACATGGGAAGGTGAAAAGCCGAACGAGGACAGCAGTAAAGAGGGGCAGGGATCCGCAGCACTGCAACAGGATGGAATAGGCAGTGGGGTTGCAAAAGGGAGAAGTCGGCCCACACCAAACAGGCCCGCAACCTTTACACCGAGCACCCCCATGCGTAAATCTACCTTGACAAGGGGTAGGTGTTCCGCAGTATGGCGCTTTTTTGAGGAAAGCGCAGAAGACAAAAGAGTGGTAGTTTGCAACCTGTGCTGTACCAAAATGAGCCGGGGCATGAACACTAGCTACCTCACCACTACCAGCATGATCGCCACATGGCATCCAAGCACCCTAATAAGTGGGCCGAATGCCTGGGTCCACAATCTGGGTCTGCGGGTCACACAACTGCCTCCTCTTCCCCTGTGTTAAGCACTGCTGGCCAATCCCCTGCTGAAGGCGCAGGCCCGGATGCCTCTCGCCCTGCACCTGGACCTTCGCATGAACCATAAGCAACAACATCCACTTCCCTGTCCCAGTGCAGCACCCAAATGTCCATAACACAGTCATTTGAACGTAAGCGCAGATACACACCCACCCACACGCAATAGCACTAAATGCGCAACTTTCAAAATTACTGGCCCTTGAAATGTTGCCATTTAGGCTTGTGGACACTGAGGCCTTCCACAGCCTGATGTCGGTGGCCATCCCTTGGTACGCAGTCCCCAGCCACCACTATTTTTTACGGTGTGCCGTGCCCGCCTTACACCAGAATGTGTTCCAGAACATCACCCGTGCCCTGACCAATGCAGTTACTGGGAAGGTCCACTTAACCACGGACACATGGACAAGTGCTGGTAGCCAGGGACGCTACATTTCCATGACGGCGCACTGGGTGAATGTTGTGGAGGCCAGGAGTGAGTTGTACCCTGGGATAGCACAGGTGCTACCCACGCCCAGGATTGAGGGCCCTACGTCCATCAGGGTCTCCGCCAGCAGCTATGTTACTGGCTCCAACCCACACTTCTCCTCCTCTGCCACCTCCTCCACCACTTCCACCTCCAGCAGCAGTCAGCCATTAATCGCTAGCTAGAAGCAGTGTAGCACTGCTGTGGGTAAGCGTCAACAGGACGTGCTGAAGTTGATCTGCTTAGGGGACAAACAGCACACCGCCGCAGAGCTGTGGCAGGGTATAAGGTACCACGCTCTCTTCCACCAAGTCCAGTCTCTGTAGCCAAGAGTCTGGTCAACCGAATCTCACTCTGATCATCCTTCCTCCCACCATGGAAAGGCTTTCCAAACGAGTGATCCCACACTCGGATATTCACAAAAAAGTTTGAGTTCGGAACCCGAACTTTACCCCGAACCCCATTGAAGTCAATGGGGACCCGAACTTTGGAGCACTAAAATGGCTCTAAAAAAGTCATGGAAAGGGCTAGAGGGCTGCAAATGGCAGCAAAATGTGGTTAAGAGCATGGCAAGTGCTCTGCAAACAAATGTGGATAGGGAAATGACTTAAAATAACATAAAATACATACAAATAAAAAATTATAATTTTGATATAGGAGGAGGAGGTCCTTCTGGAGTAGGAGGTTGAGGAAATGGTGGATGTGGTGGTGTAGGTGGAAGCGGCGGTGGAGGAGGAGGAGGTAGCCTACACTGGTTTTTGGTTTAAATTTATTTTATTTGGTTTAAATTAGGGTTCACCCCAAAACATTGGGAAATATAACCTGTGATAAACTCCTCCAGTCATGCTAAACAAATGTTCAGACAATACACTGGCTGCAGGGCAGGCCAGCACCTCTAAGGTGTAAAGGGCAAGCTCAGGCCATGTGGCCAATTTGGAGACCCAGAAGTTGAAGGGGGCAGACCCATCAGTCAGTACATGTAGGCGTGTGCACACATACTGCTCAACCATGTTGCACGTCCCTGTAACGTCCACGATCCATTTGGATATCCTCTCTATCAACTTTTGATGTTCTTTTCTGCGCCTACCATGGTGATCACGTGTAGCGGGGAATCAGGGTTCCAGGCTGGAGAGGAAGCCTGAGAAAGGGACACCACATCCAAGGGAGGTCAATGGATGAAATTAAATGTGATCGAGCGGAAATGTGGGAAAATTATTGAAGCATAAGCTTCCTAGTAAAGGAAGGGGGGGGGCGGCAATTACCCACTCCCGACTTGGGGAGATATTGACGATAAATAACAATACAGGATTCTTAAGATGCCCTGTTATTGGGATGATTAATAAAAAAATACAGGGAATGTCTCTGGGGTATTTTGGATTTGAAAACATTAGACAGGAGAGGCCTTGCTGCTGCTTTGTTGACTCTAGATAACTTCTGCCTGATCGTACGCCCCTATGACGTTCACAATCCAATTGGATATCTTCTCTATCAATTTCAATGTTCTTTTTTTTTTTTTTTTTTGCCATTTCTTTTTTTTTTTTTTTTTTATATTTTTATTGTAAATTTCCAAATAGGAACAGGGGGTAACAGGATACCAAGGTGTAGGCTCGCAGGCCTCGCAAAAATAATTTTAAATACAGAGTAAGTACATTACAGGTACAAGATTGGTGCAAAGTTAACAACTGAACAAGTGAATCAATGACTGACAGGCTTATGACAGACATACAAAAATGAGAGCGGGAGACTACTGAATTCACTTAGGATAGCGGGGTTTGGATATTCATCAAATGATGAAATAGTCTTGTGAGTGGGGTGTGTTTTGTAAAAAGAAGTAGTTCCAGGTATCAGCATGCAGTGACTCAAAACAACTCAAGTGACGTTAGGGTTCATTATGGTTTTGGGAGCTCGATATTTGGACCAAAGGGACCATTTTTTGAGGAATGCCACATGTGTGCGTGTTTCCCAAGAGGATAGCTCCTCAAACCTATGAAGTTGGTCCATTTTATGGATCCATTGTTCTAAGGTTGGGACTAAGGGTTGCAGCCAGAGTTTAGGGAGTAAAAGACGGGCAGCTATCAGCATTTGTGTGAAAACAAAAGGCGGTTTTATGTGGTCCGTTTCTTGGGGAAGGGATAGAAGAGCGATCTGCGGAGATGTTTGTATCGAAGTGCCACAAATTTTGTTAGCAACCGAAAAAATCTCACTCCACCATTTATAAATGAGGAGGCAAGTCCACCAGATGTGAAAAAAGGTCCCTTTCTCCCCATGGCACCTCCAGCAGATGTCCGAAGCAGACTCAGAGTATCTTGAGGTCTTATACGGCGTATTATACCATCTAGTGAGAATCTTGTAGCAGTTTTTTGGAATTCGAACACAACGGGAGGCCCCATGGGGAGATTCTAAAAGTTTGGGTAGGGAGTCCAAAGGGACAATGATATTTAGATCCAATTCTAATTGTTTCACAAAGGATGGCTTGGCTAGCAGTGGTGGAAGTCGCAGTTTACTATAGATCTGTGATATACGTTTTCTGGGTGCTGAGTGGAGGGAGATCAATGCCTCGAACCAGACCATAGGGCGCTTTAGGTCGCTTAGTTTGATATGTTGTTTTAAGTAAGCTCTAAGGTATGCGACAAAGAAAAAATCACGCGGGTGAGGGTTAAGCAAGGTATTTATGGCTTCTAGGTCCATCCAATCCCCAGTAAGGAGTGCCAATGAGATTATAGAGGTTGAGGAGGACATCAGCCTTTGGGAAGTCGAGTCTCTTAGGGTGGAGGGGGCCGCATCAAGTACGTCCCTTATTGATAATAGAGGAGAGGGGAATGGGATGGAGCAGTGCGAGGAGGAAAGCCTCTTCCATGCCTCCAGAGTGGCTTTAACAATTGGGTAATGGGACAGTGGGCCAGGAAGGATCAACTTGTGTCCTAAAAGAAGTGCTCTGGCTGGGCTGTTCAAGATGTCTAGTTCTATTTCCACTGCTGATGATGATGGGGAGGGGCACAGCCATGCAACTGCATGGGAGAGAAGAATGGCTTTGCCATATAGTTCGGGATTTGGGAGACCTATTCCCCCTGCGTGTCTAGGTTTGGTGAGGAGAGCGAATGAAAGTCTCGCTTTCCTTCCACTCCAGATGAAGGATCTAAACTTTTTTATGATTGTATTGTAATAGTGTTTAGGGACGTGTATGGGAAGGACTTTTTGCAAGTAGGTGAGATGAGGAAGTATTAAGGATGAAAGAAGGTTTTTGCGGCCAAACCAAGACAATGTTGGGTTGGATTGGGCCAGGTTTTCAATCGCTTCAAAAAGTGAATTTTTTAAAGGGGTGTAATTGAGGGAAAAAAGGTCAGATATTTCAGGGCTAATCTTGACACCCAAATATGTGATATAAGGGGAGGACCAATTGAAAGGGGAGTTTTTCATTAATTGACGTTTAGTTACATGTGGAATGCCCAAACAAAGAACTAGCGATTTATTGGCGTTGATTTTGAAATCTGAGCTGACGCTGTATAACCTTCGGGTTAACCGTCATCATGAGGACGTTTTCAGCGAATGCAGCAATTTTTTGTTCCCTGCCTCCCAAACATAGACCTACAATCTCCTGATCCAATCTTATGGAAGAAAAAAGTGGGTCCAGTGCTAGAATAAATAGGAGAGGGGATAGGGGGCAGCCTTGGCGGGTCCCATTACTAATAGAGAATGGGGAAGATAAATTTCCATTCACTAGGACTGAGGCCGTTGCTTGTTCATACATGGAAAAGGTTGCTTGAACAAAGGAGTCAGGTAGGCCAAACCTCAACAGTGCGTGTTTTAGATACAACCAGTTCACCCTATCGAATGCTTTCTCAGCATCTGTGCTGAGTAAGAGCAAGGGAGAAGATGTCCGTTTGGCATGACATAAAGTATTAATCACCCTAGTGGTATTGTCCTTGCCCTCCCTGTTGCAGATAAAGCCGACCTGATCTCCATGAACAAGTTGGGGGAGAAGGGTGGCTAGTCTGTTAGCAAGCATTTTGGCCAGGAGCTTGAGGTCTATGTTCAGGAGGGATATGGGCCTATAATTGGAGCATTGTTTGGTATCTTTCCCTTCTTTAGGTATGAGAGTGATGTGGGCCGCAGTCATATCTCTTGATAGAGGGGTTCCCATAAGTGTCTGATAACAAACTTCTAGTAGGTGAGGGAGAAGAAGTTCATGGAAAGTTTTGTAATAAGAGATTGGAAGGCCGTCAGGGCCTGGGCTCTTTCCGGATGGCATTTGGTGCATTGCTTTCCTAATTTCAGTTAAAGTGAAGGGGGCTTCTAAGGTTGATTTCTGTTTGGGGGAAATGGTAGGGATATTAGACGACTCTAAAAAAGTTAAAATGGCTGAGATATGTGTTTCTGGGGCTATATTTGAGGGAAGATTATAGAGGTCATTGTAAAAGGAACGGAATTGGGCAGCGATCTGACTAACAGTCAATGTTCTTTTCTGCGCCTACCAAGGTTATCACGGGTAGCGGGGAATCAGGGTTGCACGCAGGAGAGGTAGCATGAGAAATGGATAACACATCCAAAGGAGGTCAATGGCTGAAATGTGATCGAGCGGAAATGTGGGACAAGTTGTTAAAGCGGAAGGATCGAATTAAAGACAAATTTTAGAAATTTGTGTTTCAGAGTGTCAGCTCACCTGCAAGCACTCACATATAATGTTTTACAGCGTCAGTTCACCTGCAGGCACTAGCATATAAAGTTTTAGAGTGTCAGCTCACTAGCAGGCACTCGCATATAATGTTTTAGAGGGTCAGCTCAGCAGCAGGCCCTCGCATATAATGTTTTACAGGGTCAGCTCAACTGTTGGCCCTCGCATATAATGTTTTACAGGGTCAGCTCACCTGCAGGCCCTTGCATATAATGTTTTACAGGGTCATTTCACCTGCAGGCCCTCACCTACAATCTTTTATAGGGTCAGCTCAACTGCAGGCCCTTGCATATAATGTTTTACAGGGTCAGCTCACCTGCAGACCCTAACCTACAATCTTTTACAGGGTCAGCTCATCTTCTGATGATGACAGCGAAGTCTTGCCTGTTGGTACTCTGGCACACATGGCTGACTTCATGTTAAGCTGCCTTTCCCATGACCCACGCGTTATACGCATTTTAGACAACACGGATTACTGGTTGTTCACCCTTCTCGACCCCCGCTACAAAGAGAACTTCTCATCTCTCATTCCTTTGGTGGAGAGGACAAGCAAAACGGTACTATACCAGAAGGTCCTTGTTGAAAAATTGCTCCAAAGTTGATAAGCCAGACATCCAAATGGATCGTTGCCGTCACGGGGACGTGCGATCGCCTAGAAGTTATCTAGAGTCAACAAAGCGGCAGCAGGCGCTCACTTACAAGTCCAGTATCAGTAACCAAGAGTCTGGTCAACACAATCCTCACCATGATGGCACAGTGGGTGAACGTTGTGGAGGCCAGAAGCAAGTTGGCTGCTGGCACCAGACTTGCCCTCCAATAGATCCTGTTAACGTAAAGTGTACTCTTTCCAATAACAGGACCGCTTAGGAGTAATGTATTGTTATTTAACGTCACTACCTCCCAGAGTCGGGAGTTTGTAATTGTCGTGCGCCTGCTGCCTTCCTTGGATGCTTGAGCTTTAATAACTTGTCCCACCCTCTCTGGGTGGTTCACAATTAGGAAAAAAAGGGGCAAGGCAACAACAGCCAATCAGATTTCAGTCATTGATCTCTCTTGGATGTGGTATCCATTTCTCAAGCTCCCTCTCCGGCATCGAACCCTGATTCCCAGTTACCCGTGATCACCATGGTAGGTGCAGAAAAGAACATCGAAAGTTGATAGGGCAGACATCCAAATGGATTGTCGCCATCACGGGGATGTGCAATTGCCCAGAGGTTATCTAGAGTCACCAATGCAGCAGCAGGCCCTCGCCCCTAAGGTTTTAGATGGTCAGATCACCAGGCCCTTGCTCTAAATGTTTTTAAGGGTCATCAGCAGGCCATCAATCATAATTTTTCAAGGGTACGTATGATGCCATCCTTTCTGTGTAACAAAGGGACTTTGTTTTGGAGTGCCAGTTCCTTGTAATTTTTGGCAGCCCTTTCACTTAGTGAATAGGTTTTATGAGTGTAGGAGTCCCACTACCTGAACAATTGTACCACAATGTAAATGAGGCCCTCCTTTATGAGATATACAGGCTGTTTCGGAGTACCTCTTGTTTGTAATTTTTTGCAGCCCTTGCACTTTATATACAATTGAATATACAGGAAAGAATGTTTCCTAACAATTTTTCATGTAAAATAGATTTTTATGGGGGGTTTTGTGCATATTTCTGTCAGTCTGTAAAAGTGGCGTACAACTCGGACAACATGGTTCCCAGCAGCGACCTGGAAGTCCAAGATGCATCCAGACATGATCCCCATGCTGTTCCTGATCCATTTCGGTGGTGTTTCTGTCACTTTCTGACCTTTTCCAATGGATCAGGCACCCTCCCCTCTTCAGAGCAGGGGGTGCCTGGTTGTCTCCCATTGACTTCTATTATACTCGGGTGCTCAGCCGAGCACACGAATATAGCAATGTGTTCGGGCCGAACACCCGAATACTTTGGTGCTTGATCATCACTAGTAGTTACCCAGAAAGAGCTGGGTTCCTGGTATTAGACAGTTTTATCTAAAAGGCAACTAGCTTATGCATTTCTTTTCCAGAGAAGCATTATGTGGAGATGGAAGCACGGTAATAGATCCAAATTTTATTATGAAGAAAAATTGATTGAACAGCTAGAGCCTACCACCAAAAACTTACTGGAAAAAAATTAGGCACAATTGATAAAACACAAGGACATATATATTAATAGATATGCTAAATATTTTAGCAAATCAATTTGTAATTCACCCTGAATTTTCATATTACAGGTCAAAAGAGCAGAAGAGAAAACTTAACTGTAATATGAATGCATGAATTGTTCTAAAAAGCCACACCAAATAAACATGAATCTAGAAGTAAGACCCACTCCATTGAAACAGTCAATACCATTTTTCATCCAAATCACCTAAAACATCCCACCCAGGATGACACATCTCTCAATAAAACATATAAGTTTGTTTTCTTTCCTGAAAAATGAAAACTAGAATGTTTCAGGATAAAAATCAGCTTGCCTAGCTGACTGGCCTTGGGGAGTACTCATTGTGGTACTCTTTATCATCAGGGAGACAAAAAAATATTCATGATGAGTATTGTATGCCAGCAACACTGCTCTCATTAATTATGTTGGCATTAGAAAGGCTATCCCCCCTTTTTGTTTTGTGAGGTAAGCTAATTTGCATCCCTCTGGGTTCCTGGAAAAGATATTTAATTTATCTTTTCTTCCAAAAAAACGAATCTTCTCTCATTCCAGACAAATTAAGATAAGCAAATTTGCATATATTCTTCCTAGAAGATATGATATTGATGACTTATTCTATGGACTAATCTATCTTTTCATTTAAAAAAAATCTGATTTCTGACTAGAATTGGAGCCACTTCAGTTTGTGCACAATTGATTCGGATACAAATAGAATTTTTGAAAAAAAAATTGGATTTAGACAATAAAAAAATTCAAGAAATTCACTCACTACTATATATGTGTGTATGTATGCAGGGCCGGCGCCACCAGTAAGGCGACTTAGGCAGTCGCCTAGAGCGCCATTTAGCAGGGGGCGCCCGTTGCGGTGTGGTTATATAAGTTCGGCCGGCCGGCGGCGCCCCTCATGCTGCTCCTCTAAAGAATCTCCAGCCGCTGGCTCAGTGCTGGGCAGCCTGCCTGCGCCTGCTGTGTCTGCTCTGTGCTGTTAATGTAGTGTGGCCGAGCTCTGTTCGGTCCGCGATACAGGAGCTTTTGTTTCCTGTACCCGGCCGGACTAACAGGAAGTGCTCACTTAGTGTGCACTTCCTTTCAGTCCGGCCGGGTACAGGAAACAAATGCTCCTGTACTGCGGACCGAACAGAGCTCGGCCACGCTACACTAGAGGTGACAGGGGGGGGGGGAATGTAAATGAGAGTGACAAGGGGGGGGAAATGAGAGTGACAAGGGAGGGGGTGTAGAATGAGAGTGACAAGGGAGGGAGGGGGGGGTAGAATGAGAGTGACAAGAGAGGGGGGTAGAATGAGAGTGACAAGGGAGGGGGGGTAGAATGAGAGTGATAAGGGAGGAAGGGGGGGTAGAATGAGAGTGACAAGGGAGGGAGGGGGGGAAGAGAGTGACAAGGGAGTCCCCAGAGCCAGACCAAGAGCCAGACTGCAGCCAGAGACCAGATCATCTTATTGTCCTGGTGGTAAGTAGACAATGCAATATGTTTATTATGTAATTGTTTAGTTATTAATACTACATTGGAAACAAATTTACCTCACATTTAGGGTCCATTCACACATCCTTTTGTGTTTTGTGGATCCACAAAACACGGACAGCGGCAATGTACGTTCCGCATTTTGCGGGCCGCACATTGCCGGAACTAAGAATATGCCTATTCTTGTCCACTATTGTATGGGTCCGCAATTCCGTTCCACAAAAAGAGACGGCTACAAGAAGCTTGATTAACCGTAAGGGAAGCATAGCAGTTCTTTTAATTTAAAAGCTGAGAAAGGGGTGGAACATATGTGATGTCTGATAGGGGGGGGGGCGGCAATTTTTATCTTGCCTAGGGCGGCAAAAATCCTTACACCGGCGCTGTATGTATATATATATATATATATATATATATATACAGTACAGACCAAAAGTTTGGACACACATTCTCATTCAAAGAGTTTTCTTTATTTTCATGACTATGAAGGCATCAAAACTATGAATTAACACATGTGGAATTATATACATAACAAACAAGTGTGAAACAACTGAAAATATGTCATATTCTAGGTTTTTCAAAGTAGCCACCTTTTGCTTTGATTACTGCTTTGAACACTCTTGGCATTCTCTTGATGAGCTTCAAGAGGTAGTCCCCTGAAATGGTTTTCACTTCACAGGTGTGCCCTGTCAGGTTTCATAAGTGGGATTTCTTGCCTTATAAATGGGGTTGGGACCATCAGTTGCGTTGAGGAGAAGTCAGATGGATACACAGCTGGTAGTCCTACTGAATAGACTGTTAGAATATGTATTATGTCAAGAAAAAAGCAGCTAAGTAAAGAAAAACGAGTGGCCAACATTACTTTAAGAAATTTAGGTCAGTCAGTCAGCCGAAAAATTGGGAAAACTTTGAAAGTAAGGGCTATTTGACCATGAAGGAGAGTGATGGGGTGCTGCGCCAGATGACCTGGCCTCCACAGTCACCGGACCTGAACCCAATCGAGATGGTTTGGGGTGAGCTTGACCGCAGAGTGAAGGCAAAAGGGCCAACAAGTGCTAAGCATCTCTGGGAACTCCTTCAAGACTTTTGGGAGACCATTTCAGGGGACTTCCTCTTGAAGCTCATCAAGAGAATGCCAAGAGTGTGCAAAGCAGTAATCAAAGCAAAAGGTGGCTACTTTGAAGAACCTAGAATATGACATATTTTCTGTTGTTTCACACTTTTTTGTTATGTATATAATTCCACATGTGTTAATTCATAGTTTTGATGCCTTCATAGTCATGAAAATAAAGAAAACTCTTTGAATGAGAAGGTGTGTCCAAACTTTTGGTCTGTACTGTATATATATTTACAGTACATCCATTTTGCACAGTAACCTGAAAATCCATGCACTGTATCAACATATGGCAATACAATTATATTATTATTATTTATTTGAAAGTTCAATTAATTCTATGGCACTGTACATCTAGGAGGAGGTATATATGCATAATATAAAACAGACTGGTACCAGAGCTTACAATGTACAATTAAAACTACTATATAGATGGGGGGAAAAAAATCATGGAATCAAAACAGTGGGACAAATAAGGAACACTTGAGATATAAGTCTAAATATACAATTGAGTAAAATATAAATTTCACACAGTGTCAAAATGTGAAATGTCAAAAGTCAGCAAATTATTATAACTGATTAAAACCTAAAAAAACAACAAGGAAAAAAATTATCTAAAATTCCATCCTTGCCATAAGAAACACAATAAACACCAATTTCTATTGCATTTTCATTTGGCACAGCAGGTGTCAGTACATGTTTAGAAAATCAATAGAGATGCAGTAGCAGAAAACTGCAAACAAGATCTTACACTGTTAAGTCCTATTTGGTCAGTACTATAGGCAGAATTGGTACAAGAAAATCAAATGTTATCAAAATGTTAAAGCAAAGCAATGCAAAAATAGTATATTTGACAGAAACATTTTATGTCTAAGGGTACTTTCACACTTACGGCAGGACGGATCCGACAGGCTGTTCACCCTGTCGGATCCGTCCTTCTGCTATTTCGCTGTGCTGCCGGACTGCCGCTCCATCCCCATTGACTATAATGGGGACGGGGGTGGAGCTACGGCGCAGCACGGCAGTGCACAGCGAAAGGCCGCCGGACAAAAAGTCCTGCATGTCCGACTTTTTAGTCCGGCGGCTCTCGCCGTGCACTGCCGTTCTGCGCCGGAGCTCCGCCCCGTCCCCATTATAGTCAATGGGGACGGAGCGACGGCACGGCGAAATAGCGGAAGGATGGATCCGACAGGGTGAACAGCCTGTCGAATCCGTCCTGCTGCAAGTGTGAAAGTAGCCTAAGACATATGTTTTAATGTTTTCAGAAACATTTTAAAAAATGTCGTTTTTGTAAAAAATTATAATGATACTTATTATTAGTGATGGCCGAATATCGGCCAGGACGGTTCGCAAACACGCGTTTGAGATCAAATTTTCACGAACTGCGCATTTGCGCAGGGCCCCATTGACTTTAATGGCAGGCGAACCTGAAAAACCTTCAGGTCATATTTGTAGCCACTAAATACTTACTAGAAGTGCACAAATAGTCCCACAACATGGACAGTGACATACCAGAGGGGGATCATTGGCAAAAATTCCCACAAAAAATATGTATTTTAATCAGGGGCCATTTTTATGCGTCTTAAAGGTAAACTCTCAAAAAAGTGCCCTGCTAAAGCCAATTTTTTATTTATTTTAGGCCACGGGAGTAAAGGCCCCCAAAATTAGGCAGTCACCTGACAGAATATAACTTCTGATGATGTGGCTGGAGGTACATTAGGCGGTCACTGGATAAAAATTTTACAGTAGGCCAGTACAGGCCCCAAAAATTAGGCATTCACCTGACAGAAATGGCCTTTTATGCTGCTGTATATACATAAGACAAGGACTAGAGATGTCGCAAACACAAATTTACGTAAATGTTCACGAACAGGCGAACCGGGGCGAACCGCCTTAGACTTCAATAGGCAGGCGAATTTTAAAACCCACAGGGACTCTTTCTGGCCACAATAGTGATGGAAAAGTATTTTCAAGGGGACTAACACCTGGAACTGAGGGGGGTCCATGGCAAAACTTCCATGGAAAATTACGTAGTTGACGCAGAGTCAGGTTTTAATCCATAAAGGGCATAAATCACCTAACATTTCTAAATTGTTTGGAATAACGTGCTTTAAAACATCCAGTGTGTGTATACGATCAGGTATGATGTTGTATCGATCAGGTAGTGTAAGGGTTACGCCCGCTTCACAGTGACAGACCAAACTCTGACAGACCAAACTCCCCGTTTAACGCACCGCAAACAACCGCAAAGAGTTGTTAATAGTTGACACACTCATGACATAAATTTTATTCCTCTATGCGTCAATCTTGGTGTAGTGATGACTGTGCTCGTGCGCACGTTCGGGAGATTGCAGGCGATGGCGGTTTTTCAAGGCCTATGGTCATGCTGAGGTAGTTCAGTGACAGTTAAGTGACCCAGAAAACAATGATTCTGCAGTGTGGGCCCATTGTTGGCCTAGTAGGCTTTAATGGTCACCTTAGATGATCACAAAGAAAATGAATGTTTTTTCTATGAAAAATTATCCAGCCGATCGCTTTTGGTCTGTTCACAATTAAGCAACGACCTTATCATCTGGGGTGTGCCAACATTGCCAACACACTCATAGAGGTGATTGCTTCATTGTGATACGCAAGCCCCTTCACCACAACAAGGTAACGATCACGAAGGAGAATTGACACATGTATGTGCCTTTTTTTTTGTTTGGTTTTTGCAGCCACAGTGCAGCACCAGAGGCCAGAAAAATTAGGCATGTACACATGCCTGAAAAATTTGGTATTGTTGCAGCAGAAAGTGTACTAAAACATTGCAGCTTGAACCCTAGTTGGTGGCGGATAAGTCACGCAAGTCATCTGGCATGCAGAGATTAAATACAGCAGCGTGGGGACCATTTTTAGCCCAAGGCATCTCATCAGGTCTTTTTTAGTCAAATGCATCCCCCACTGTCAATCCCTTCGGGATCCATGCCTCATTCATCTTAATAAAGGTGAGATAATCTAGACTTTTTTGAACTAGGCGACTTCTCTTCTCAGTGACAATACCTCCTGCTGCGCTGAAGGTCCTTTCTGACAGGACACTTGAAGCGGGTCAGGCCAGAAGTTCTATCGCAAATTGGGATAGCTCAGGCCACAGGTCAAGCCTGCACACCCAGTAGTCAAGGGGTTCATCGCTCCTCAGAGTGTCGATATCTGCAGTTAAGGCGAGGTAGTCTGCTACCTGTCGGTCGAGTTGTTCTTTGAGGGTGGATCCCGAAGGGCTGTGGCGTTGCGTAGGACTTAAAAAGCTCCATCAACAACACGTCTGTAAAGCGTCCTGTCCTTGCTGGCGTGGTCGTGGTAGAAGGAGGTTTACTTTCACCTCTTCCCCTGTTAGATTCCCGTTGTGCTGTGACATCACCCTTATACGCTGTGTAAAGCATACTTTTTAACTTGTTTTGGAACTGCTGCATCCTTTCCGACTTCCGGTAATTGGGTAACATTTCAGCCACTTTCTGCTTATACCGGGGGTCTAGTAGCGTGGCCAAACAGTACAGGTCGTTCTTCTTCAGCCTTTTTATACGAGGGTCCCTCAACAGGCATGACAGCATGAAAGACCCCATTTGCACAAGGTTGGATGCCGAGCTACTCATGTCCCGTTCCTCATCCTCACTGATCTCATTGAAGGTCTGTTCTTCCCCCCAGCCACGTACAACACCACGGGTCCCAGATAGGTGACAACGAGCACCCTGGGATGCCTGCTGTGGTTGGTCTTCCTCCTCCTCAAAGCCACATTACTCCTCTGACTCCTCTTTCTCAGACTCCTCTTCCAGCGTTGCCGCAGGTCCAGCAAGCGATGCTGATAAGGCTGTTTCTGGTGGTGATGGTGACCACAACTCTTCCTCTTCACACTCATCTACGGCCTGATCCAGCACTCTTCGCAGGGCACGCTCCAGGAAGAAAACAAATGGGATGATGTCGCTGATGGTGCCTTCGGTGCGACTGACTAGGTTTGTCACCTCTTCAAAAGGACGCATGAGCCTACAGGCATTGCGCATGAGCGTCCAGTAACGTGGCAAAAAAATACCCAGCTCCGCAGAGGCTGTCCTAGCACCCCGGTCATAAGGCCCAGCTGCAAGCGCATAGTGTCACTTCAGCGCCATTCATATCTGGTGTCACATTCGATTCTATTTAAAGAAAAACAACAATTTTGACTGTGAATAAATAGCAGTCAGTTGCACACTCGTGTTTGTGTGTTTAAGGCCCAGCTGCAAGTGCATAGTGTCACCAGCGCAACTCATATCTGGTGTCACAGTAGCTTGCACGCATAGTACAACCTAACGAATCTAAAAAAAATGACAGGCAGAGGCAGGCCACCCCGCAGCGGCCGTCGTGGTCGTGGTGCTGTGATTCCCTTTGGCCCTAGAATAATGCCCAGTGTTCAGAGGCCACGTACCCTGAACTCTAAAGGTTTTGAGGACATAGTTGACTGGCTAACACAGGACACCCAATCTTCTACAGCTTCCTCTCGGAACCTTGACGCACCATCCTCCTCCAGCTCAGCTTTGGGCACCTCTCAAGTTACCACTTGCCCGCCTGCCGCCACCACCAACACTAGTACCACAGCCGCTTCACTTGATCTGTCAGAGGAGTTATTTACACATCAGTTGGAAGAAATGAGTGATGCACAACCATTATTGCCAGAGGATGTAGATAACAGGGATATGTCTCAGTCAGGCAGCATTACGCACATGGACGTACAGTTTGATGATGATGATGATGTTGTACCCGCTGCTGCTTCCTTTGCTGATTTGTCAGATACAAGTGAAGCGGTTGATGATGACGATGTGTCCGTGGATGCCACGTGGGTGCCCGCTCGAAGAGAAGAAGAACAGGTGGAAAGTTCTAATGGGGAGACAGATAGGCGGAGGAGACGAGTTGGAAGCAGAGGGAGGTCGTCGCAAGGAGCTAGTGGCACAGTCAGACAGCATGCATCGGCACCCGGGGTCAGCCAGACAGCACGCTAATCAACACATGCTTTTGACACCACCAGAATGCCGTCATTGCAGAGCTCAGTAGTGTGGCATTTTTTTTGTGTGTCTGCCTCTGACAACAGCGATGCCATTTGCAACCTGTGCCAAAAGAAACTGAGTCGTGGGAAGTCCAACACCCACCTAGGTACAACTGCTTTGCGAAGGCACATGATCGCACATCACAAACGCCTATGGGATCAACACATGAGTACAAGCAGCACACAAACTCAAAGCCGCCATCCTCCTCCTGGTCCAGCATCTTCAGCCACGTCAACCACTGCTGTCCTCCTTGCCCCCGCTTAACCATCCGCCACTCCGTCTCTCGCCTTGAGCAGTTCCTGCTCATCTGCCCACAGTCAGGTGTCTGTCAAGGACATGTTTGAGTGTAAGAAGCCAATGTCACAAAGTCACCCCCTTGCCCGGCGTCTGACAGCTGGTTTGTCTGAACTCTTAGCCCGCCAGCTTTTACCATACAAGCTGGTGGAGTCTGAGTAAAAATTTGTAGCTATTTAGACACCACAGTGGAAGGTACCCGGCCGAAATTTCTTTGCACAAATGGCAATCCCCAACCTGTACTCGATTGTGCAAAAGGAAGTAATGGCATGTCTGGCACACACAGTGTTGGGGCAAGGGTCCATCTGACCACTGATACCTGGTCTGCAAAGCATGGGCAGTGCAGGTATATCACCTACATAAAGTACCTGCACATAAAGTAAACCTGCTGACGGCTGCCAAGCATGGAATGCGTGGCTCTGCAGAGGAGTTGGTGACACCGCCACGACTTGCAGGCAGGCCTGCTGCCACCTCCTCTACTCCTCCTACTCCATCCTCTTCCATAACCTCCTCGGCTGAGTCCTCTTCTGCTGCTGCGTCTTGATCCACATAAACAGCACCCCCCAGCTCCCCAGGGGCTAATTCACATCCTGGATATGACAGTGTCACGCCGTCTTTGGGTTGACTTGCCAGAAAGCAGAGAGTCACATCGGACCAGCACTCCTGTTTGCCCTGAACGCACAGGTGGATCAGTGGCTGACTCTGCACCAACTGGAGATCAGCAAAGTGGTGTGTGACAACGGAAGCAATTTGTTGGCGGCATTGAATTTGGGCAAGTTGACACATGTGCCGTGCATGGCACATGTGTGTAATCTGATCGTACAACGCTTTGTGCATAAGTACCGAGGCTTACAAGAGGTCCTGAAGCAGGCCAGGAAGGTGTGTGGCCATTTCAGGCGTTCCTACACGGCCATGGTGCACTTTTCAGATATCCAGCGGTGAAACAACATGCCAGTGAGGCGCTTGATTTGTGACAGCCCGAGACATTGGAATTCAACACTTCTAATGTTCGACCGCCTGCTCCAACAAGAAAAAGCAGTCAACGAGTATTTGTATGACAGGGGTGCTAGGACAGCCTCTGTGGAGCTGGGAATTTTTTTGCCACGTTACTGGATGCTCATGAGCAATGCCTGTAGGCTCATGCGTCCTTTTGAATAGGTGACAAACCTAGTCAGTCGCACCGAAGGCACCATCAGCCACATCATACCATTTGCTTTCTTCCTGGAGTGTGCCCTGCGAAGAGTGCTTGATCAGGCTGTAGATGAGCGTGAAGAGGAAGAGTTGTGGTCACCATCACCACCAGAAACAGACTTATCAGCATAGTTTGCTGGACCTGCGGCAACGCTGGAAGAGGATTGTGAGGAAGGGGAGTCAGAGGAGGAATGTGGCTTTGAGGAGGAGGAGGAAGACCAACCACAACCAGCATCCCAGGGTGCTCGTTGTCACCTATCTGGTACTCGTGGTGTTGTACGTGGCTGGGGGGAAGAACATACCTTCAGTGAGATCAGTGAGGACGAGGAACGGGACATGAGTAGCTCGGCATCCAACCTTGTGCAAATGGGGTCTTTCATGCTGTCATGCCTGTTGAGGGACCCTCGTATAAAAAGGCTGAAGGAGAACGACCTGTACTGGGTGTCCACGCTACTAGACCCCCGGTATAAGCAGAAAGTGCCTGAAATGTTACCGAATTACCGCAAGTCGGAAAGGATGCAGCAGTTCCAAAATAAATTAAAAAGTATGCTTCACACAGCGTATAAGGGTGATGTCACAGCACAACGGGAATCTAACAGGGGAAGAGGTGAAAGTAATCCTCCTCCTCCCACGATCACGCCGGCAAGGACAGGACGCTTTACAGACGTGTTGTTGATGGAGGACATGCAGAGCTTTTTAAGTCCGCCGCATCACCACAGCCCTTCAGGGTCCACCCTCAGAGAATGATTCGACCGACAGTCAGCAGACTACATTGCCTTAACTGAAGATATCGACACTCTTAGGAGCGATGAACCCCTTGACTTCTGGGTGTGCAGGCTTGACCTGTGGCCTGAGCTATCCCAATTTGCGATAGAACTTCTGGCCTGCCCCGCTTCAAGTGTCCTGTCAGAAAGGACCTTCAGTGCAGCAGGAGGTATTGTCAATGAGAAGAGAAGTCGCCTAGGTCAAAAAAGTCTAGATTACCTCACCTTTATTAAGATGAATTAGGGATGGATCCCGAAGGGACTGACAGTGGGCGATGCATTCGACTAAAAAAGGCCTGATAAGATGAGCTGCCTTGGGCTAAAAATGGTCCACACGCTGCTGTATTTTATCTCTGAATGCCGGGTGACTTGCGTGACTTATCCGCCACCAACTAGGGTTCAAGCCGCAATATTTTAGGGCACTTTCTGCCTGGGAAACATAAATTTTCTGGCCGCTGCTACAGCAGCGGCTGCAACAATACCAAATTTTTCACGCATGTGTACATGCCTAATTTTTCTGGCCTCTGGTGCTGCACTGTGGCTTCAAAAACCAAGCAAAAAAAAAAAGGCACATACATGTGTCAATTCCCCTTCGTGATCGTTAACTTGTTGTGGTGAAGGGGCTTGCGTATCACAATGAAGCGACCACCTCTATGAGTGTTTTGGCAATGGCAATGTTGGCACACCCCAGATAATAAGGTCGTTGCTTCATTGTGAACAGACCAAAAGCGATTGGCTGGATAATTTTGCATAGAAAAACATTCATTTTCTTTGTGATCATCTAAGGTGATCATTAAAGCCTACTAGGCCAACAATGGGCCCACACTGCAGAATCATTGTTTTCTGGGTCACTTAACTGTCACTGAACTACCTCAGCACAACCATAGGCTTTGAAAAACCCCCATCGCCTGCAATCTCCCAAACGTGCGCACGAGCACAGTCATCACTACACCAAGATTGACGCATAGAGGAATAAAATTTATGTCATGAGTGTGTCAACTATTGACAACTCTTTGCGGTTGTCTAAAATCTATTCCATACACGTCCCCTGATAGGGAACGTAACAGGGATTAAACTGATAGGAATAGAACTACTTAACACACCACTCCTATCTGGTGGCACAGTAGATTGCACGCGCAGTGCCCCAAATTGGACGTAGGAGGACCGACCAAGCATCTTTTTCCATCTCCCGGTTCCTAAAAAGAGTTTGGTCTGTCACTGTGAAGCGTGCGTAACCCTTACACTACCTGATCGATACAACATCATACCTGATGTTTTAAAGCATGTTATTACAAACAATTTAGGAATGTTAGGTGATTTATGCCCTTTATGGATTAAAACCAGACTCTGCGTCAACTATGTAATTTTCCATGGGAGTTTTGCCATGGATCCCCCCCCCCCGGACTGCCACAGTCCAGGTGTTAGTCCCCTTGAAACAACTTTTCCATCACTATTGTGGCCAGAAAGAGTCTCTGTGGGTTTTAAAATTCGCCTGCCTATTGAAGTCTATGGCGGTTCGCCCGTTCGCGAACATTTGCAAAAATGTTATGTTCGCGACATCTCTAGTGGTGGCACTGGGCACTGGCAGTAGTGGTCACAGTACACTCTGTGGGCCTGACACACACGCTGGCAGGCAACTGCAATTAGATTACAGTGAAAAAATTGTTAGTTTTTTTTATTTTATGCAAGCTACTGTGACACCAGATATGAGTGGTGGCACTGGGCACTGGCAGTAGTTGGCACAGTACAATACAGATGTTGTAGATTGCCAAAAAAGTGTTTTTTTGGTAACAGAATATGAAAGCTGTATATATTAAACTTGAATTTAACATTTGCAGATCAGGAAAATACAGTTTTTTGGCAAGAAAAAGTGTGTTTTTAAAACCCCAGAAAATGATGGGTATATTTCTAGCTTAAATTACACACTGACTAATCCAGATGTTGTAATTTGCCAAAAAAAATTGTGATTTGCAATGTCCCAAAAGCTCAGATGCAGTGCTGGTGCACTGAGCTTGCATAAAATGGCTGCCGCCGCCACCCACCTATCTAACAGAATTATAAAAGTTAGTTTTTTCTTGTCAATGAGCTCAGCGCAGGGTAAAACGATTGTGCCCTGCACCCACACAACTATTTCTCTGTAGATCGCTGAGTTAGATTCTCTCCTATTCTCTCCTGAGCAAGGTCACTTGGGCAGCTGCAGCCATGCCCGCTGCTGTCACTCAGGAGGAGATAAGGCTGTGAAGGTGCTGTGAGCGGGCAGAGAGGGGCAGGAGCAGGGACAGGAGGGAAAGAGACGGGGGCAGGCGGGACAGGAGCAGGTGGATGAGGAGGACCCTGGAGCCTCCTCACTGCAGTCACCTCACCACTGGCCACTACTGCTGAGCAGTGAGCACGTCACTTCTCATTTCTCACCACACCGTGACGTCACGGGGTTGTAGTCATACCTGCAGCAGTAAGGTCATTGTGCTGAAGAGGCTGAGGGTTCCGCTCAGTGACCGCTATCTGCCTGGAGATTGTGCATGTAACCTGCCCAAATGATGGTGGTGTTGTCTGTATGGACAGAAACAGATGAGACACAGAGAGTGGAAATGGGAAGAGATAGACAGATAAAGGGATGTATTAGATGAATAAGCAGTAATAGACAGACCGATGTAAATCGATAGGTGATAGATATAGAAAGAGAGATAATAGCTAGACAGAGATAGATAGATAGCTAAATTTGAAATTTAACACTTTACATATACAGACTGCTGTGTATTGGGGTCACTATTTACACAGGGACACTGTTATGGGGGGGATCTGTGGATGACACATGTATAGCATAAGATTCTATGTGTCATCCACAGATCCCCTCCATAACAGTGTCATCCACAGATCCCCCATAACAGTGTGTCATCCACAGATCCCCATAACAGTACGTCATCCACAGATCCTCCATAACAGTGTGTCATCCACAGATCCTCCATTACAGTTTCATTCACAGATCCCCCATAACAATGTGTCATCCACAGATCCTCCATAACAGTGTCAACCACAGATTCCCTATAACAGTGTGTCATCCACAGATCTTCCATAACAGTGTCATCCACAGATTCCCCATAACAGAGTGTCATCCACAGATCCCCCATAACAGTGTCATCCACAGATGCCCCCATAACAGTGTCATCCACAGATGCCCCCATAACAGTGTCATCCACAGATGCCCCCATAACAGTGTGTCATCCACAGATCCCCTATAACAGTGTGTCATCCACAGATCCCCCGTAACAGTGTGACTGCGCACTGATGAGAGACAGAAAGGGGGAGGGGGGGTAGAATCCATGCAGGCAAGCAGAGGAAGGCACAGCAGATGACTGAATACAGTAGCTTCTTTTGTAAGTAAATTGTTTTATTATAAATGTAGTTAAGTTTAACCCCTTAAGGATCCATGTACCCCTTAAGGATCCAGCACACCATGTCCCATTTGAAGCCCCCCTGATGCACCCCTAGAGTAGAAACTCCATAAAAGTGACCCCATCTAAGAAACTACACCCCTCAAGGTATTCAAAACTGATTTACAAACGTCTTTAACCCTTTAGGTGTTCCACAAGAGTTACTGGCAAATAGAGATGAAATTTCAGAATTTCAATTTTTGGGCAAATTTTCCATTTTAATAATTTTTTTCCAGTAACAAAGCAAGGGTTAACAGCAAAATAAAACTCAATATTTATGGCCCTGATTCTGTAGTTTACAGAAACACCCCATATGTGGTCGTAAACTGCTGTACGGGCACACGGCAGGGCGCAGAAGGAAAGGAATGCCATACGGTTTTTGGAAGGCAGATTTTGCTAGACTGTTATTTTTGGACACCATGTCCCATTTGAAGCCCCCCTGATGCACCCCTAGAGTAGAAACTCCAAAAAAGTGACCCTATTTTAGAAACTAAGGGATAGGGTGGAAGTTTTGTTGGTACTAGTTTAGGGTACATATGATTTTTGGTTGCTCTATATTACACTTTTTGTGAGGCAAGGTAACAAGAAATAGCTTTTTTGGCACCGTTTTTTTTTTGTTATTTACAACATTCATCTGACAGGTTAGATCATGTGGTATTTTTATAGAGCAGGTTGTCACGGACGCGGCGATACCAAATATGTATACAATTTTTTTTATTTATGTAAGTTTTACACAATGATTTCATTTTTGAAACAAAAAAAATCATGTTTTAGTGTTTCCATAGTCTAAGAGCAATAGTTTTTTTCAGTTTTGGGGCGATTATCTTAAGTAGGGTATGATTTTTGCGGGATGAGATGACGGTTTGATTGGCACTATTTTGGGGTGCATATGACTTTTTGATCGCTTGCTATTACACTTTTTTTGATGTAACTTAACAAAAAATTGTTTATTTAGCACAGTTTTTATTTTTCATTTTTTAAGGTGTTCATCTGAGGGGTTAGGTCATATGATATTTTTATAGAGCCGGTCGATACAGACGCGGCGATACCTAATATGTATACTTTTTTTTATTTATGTAAGTTTTACACAATAATATCATTTTTGAAACTAAAAGAAATCATGTTTTAGTGTCTCCATATTCTGAGAGCCATAGTTTTTGAGTTTTTGGGCGATTATCTTAGGTAGGGTCTAATTTTTTGTGGGATGAGATGACGGTTTAATTGGCACTATTTTGGGGTGCATATGACTTTTTGATCGCTTGCTATTACACTTTTTGTGATGTAAGGTGAACAAAAATGGTTTATTTAGCACAGTTTTTATTTTTTACGGTGTTCACATGAGGGGTTAGGTCATGTGATATCTTTATAGAGCCAGTCGATACGGATTCGGCGATGCCTAATATGTATACTTTTTTTTATTTATGTAAGTTTTACACAATAACAGCTTTTTTAAAACAAAAAAAATGATGTTTTAGTGTCTCCAAATTCTGAGCCATATTTTTTATTTTTTTTTGGGCGATTGTCTCAAGTAGGTGCTCATTTTTTGCGGGATGAGGTAATGGTTATATTGGTACTATTTTGGTGGGCGTACGCCTTTTTGATCGCTTGCTGTTGTACTTTTTGTGATGTAAGGGGCCATTATTTTTTTTTATTTAGCACAGTTGTTATTTTTTACGGTGTTCATCTGAGTGGTTAGGTCATGTGATATGTTTATAGAGCTGGTCGATACGGACGCGACGATACCTAATGTCTATATGTCTTTTCCCTATTTTTTTTAATATTTTTTTTTTACTTTATTTCTGGAAAAGGACGCCTTTTTTTAATTTACTTTTAACTTTTCTTTTTTTTTGTAAAACTTTACTTTTTTTTCCCACTTTATTTTTTGTCCCACTATGGGACAGGGTCTGATCCTTGTTTCAATACAGCACAATACATCTGTATTGTGCTGTATTGAACTGTTAGTGTCTTACACTGTAAGACGCTAACAGTTGCCTAGGAGACCAAGCCTGGGGGCTGGGCCTCTTAGGCTTCCGTACATGACAGGCCCCAAGCCTTGGAATGGCTTGGGGCTGCCATGGCAACCATTGAGTCCCCGCCACAGCAGCGCGGGGACCCGATGAATGAGGTGAGGGAGCGCAAACCTCCCATATGCTGCAGTCAGCGCTGACCGCGGCATATGAGGGGTTAATCTACCGGCATCGCCGTTATCGCCGATGATGGTGGATGCAGCAGGGATCCGGCTGTCAGTAACCACCGGATCTCTGATGCTGATCGGGGAAACCGCACACGGGGGGAGGAACGACTGCAGGACGAGAGTGCTCGTCCTCGAGCGCTAAGTGCCGGCGATTGAGGAAGAGCATTCTCGTCCTGGGTCGTTAAGGAGTTAATCTCTGTTTTTGTCTTTTATTATATTCTGGCTTTTTCTTATTTTTTTTTTGTTATGTATAATGCTTTTTGATAATAAATAAATGTAAATGTAGTGGTACTATAATGTGGACCCCAGGCCTCTCTGAAGTCCT
Organism: Bufo bufo; assembly: GCF_905171765.1. NCBI lineage: Eukaryota > Metazoa > Chordata > Amphibia > Anura > Bufonidae > Bufo > Bufo bufo. Next base: position 520,305,333 of record NC_053392.1, read on the forward strand.
GCAGGCTGTTCTGGCTCTGTGGCAGCATACGGTTGGCCAGGCAGCAGAAAGGTGATGTGGGCGGCGCGGTATGTGGGTGGGGCTGTGCTTGGATGTGGCTTGAGGGTGTGCGGGCACAATCTGATAGACCAAGCGTACAGTATCTGGCTCAGCCGGTACCTCCCAGGATTCAAAATACAATAGACTGATCCCCTATAGGGGAGAGAGGGGGATAAAACTTAACATTTAATGAATGCGTTTAAAATATGTGACCGCGCTAGCCATGGATAGATACCCTCAATATGAAACAATAGACAAGCCCTTCAAGGGCCAAAACAAACACACACTGAATGGTAATAGTAACACCTTAAAAAAGGAACACTCTCACCCATCCATGGATGTAGATGTTGGTAGTCTGAACTTTCACGGTTGGGTGGGCTTCCAGGCAGAGAATTCTCAGGTCAGGTGCAGATGGAGAGATCAAGTAGACTGAAGTACCATTCAGAGAGATTGCCAACATATAGCTTTAATGTAGATATGAGTCAGGAGCGTAAGTCCCTAATTCACCCTATCAGGGAGGTAAGGACTGATGTCACTCTACCTATCTATACAAAGTACTTGCCCCGCAAGGGGCAACCCCGTCCGGATACCTTTCCCTGGTAACTGGCAGTATCCCTAGTACACCCTAGTAAAGTTAGGCTCCCGACGTGTCACGTTTCGTTCCACATGAACTCACCAGGGGAGATGTACGATTAGGGTAGCAAGCTTGCATTAAAAGGGGTAAATATAAACAGAAAATTGGCAGTGGCTGGGGCTTTCAAACTAAAAGAAAAGAAATACACCAGGGGAGAAGCCAGGCCAGTGGGACCATGGCCACCCAACAACCACAGGGGACCCTTACACCAGCGCACTAGTAGGTGAGGCCGGCTTGAAGTATCTATGGGTCCAGGTGAGGCCCAAGGTATAGGGTCAAAATATCAGGGCTGTCAGCAAACAATGCCTACCTGCAAGCACTTTTTAAAGGCATCGATGAGCGTGCCATGATCCAGGACCGCCCTCAGCGGTCACGTGATGCAGGGTAATGCAGACCACCTGACCCGTGGAACGCATGACAGACGTGGCACACATCGGCGCGGCGCCCCAATGGCTGATGAGAGGAACGCAGCGCAAGAAGCCGCCGTGCTCCACGTGACAAGGGTCACGTGATGGTAGCTAAAGAGCCATGGAGCGCAGCACCAGAAGACGCCGCGCTCCAGCACATGCAGCCCACAGAAGGGGCAGATACATTTACAATCTGGAGGCAGTACAGGTGCCTAGCAAACAGGACGCCACGTAGCGGCAGCCCGAGTATCGTAGATTGCAGTGGAGGCTCACAATAACTTGAGCTTCTAGTAACCATCAATATTAGAACAGAGCTTAGTCTTACAGGCCGAGGAGCAACAGGCCCTATCCAAGCTGCAACAGGCTGGTTATTATGTCAAAGACGGAAATATTATCAAAGTCACGGGCATGATTGTCAGATGAAGCAGCCAAAATGTACCGGCATGATTGTCAAATGAAGCAGCCAAAATTTAGCTGCTCATTCAAACCCGATGGGGCCATGGTTTTGAGATAATAAATCCAGTGAGTTTCACGCGGGAGAATAACTTGGTCCCAGTCCCCCCCACGCCGTGGAGGAAGGACTCTGTCTATACCCATGAAGGACACCCAGGCTTTACCATTATGGTGATGGTGAATGTGATTGGCCACTGGTGTGTCTTTGGCCTTAGAGATATCATTCAAATGTTCACCAATTCTTCTGCGGAACTAGCGGATGGTCTTACCAACATACTCCTTACCACACTCGCATGTAAGGCGGTAGATCATTCCACGAGTTCGGCAATTGATGTAATGATGAATAGTATATTTCTTACCAGTGATATTACTTTGGAACGTTTTCCCAATTTGCAAGCAATGCAGCCACTGAACCTATAACAGCCCTTGAAATTTGCTTGTAACCATGAGGAGCCAGTATGGGACGGGGGTATGTATTGGAAACAAGTCTGTCATGTAGGTTGCATCCACGACAATAGGTAAGGTGCGGGTATTCGCCCACAACTTCACTCAGATCTGGTTCCATCAGAAGAGTGCCCTAATTCCTACAAAAGACATAACAAATCTCAGGCGCCACCCTATCATATGTAGTGATTAGGTGGATGAGCTTCAGGGTCTGTACCTGATGGGATCTTAGGGTGAGGAAATTAGTTCTATTTTCCTGTAGTGCTGACTTAAAGGCTCCCCTCAGAACCCTATCTGGATACCCTCACTGACAAAATCTGAGACGTAAGTCATCTGCGTGTCTAAATAATTCACGTTTGGTGGAGCAATTCCTCCTAAGATGGAGGTATTGCCCCTTGGGAATACCCCTCTTAAGGGGAAGAGGATGACTACTCTCCAATCGAAGTAAAGTGTTAGTGGATGTGGGTTTTCTATATACAGACGTGTCAAGCTCACCTCCTTCAGTTTTAAAGATGAGAACATCAAGAAAAGTCAGGTGTTCACTGTCCACTTCACACATAAAACGTAATCCAATGGTATTCTTATTGAGTGCCTCAACCAGGGAACGGAATGAAGCATCATTACCATTCCAGATGATAAAAATTTCATCAATGTAACACGCCCACAGTCCTACAGGATCCATAATACTGGATTGTTCCTCCGTAAAGACCAGGGTCTCCTCCCACCAACCCAGAAACAGGCTAGCATACGATGGGGCACAGGGACTCCCCATCGCTGTGCCCCTGAGCTGGTGGTAGACTCTGCCATTAAAGGAAAACACGTTGAGGGTGTGCAATTGCCCGGGGGCCCCATGAGTTGTCAGTCCGCCCCTGAACCTACACTACACCCTGCACTGGACCCTATCAGCTAAACTACAGTATTCCTTACTAACCTACACTATCTAGTACTAACTATCTGGATTATATATTTCATCTAACTAACTCTATAACCTACACTATACGCTGCACTGGATCCATCTGCTACAATATGCCCTAACTAACCTCCACTATCTAGCACTAACTATCTGGATTATATATTTCAGCTAACTATCTCTATAACCTACACTACACCCTGCACTGGACCCTATCAGCTATTCAGCTACACAATTCCCTATTAGAGATGGCCTTGCGGTTCACCCGGTGGTCGTTTCACGGCAAACTTTGCGTGTTTGCGAATTCGCAGAACATGCGAATATATGGAGATATTCGCGCCTGCCATATTCTTTTACATTGTGAAGAACTTTGACCCATGACACATCCATCAGGTGGTACAGGACAGCCGATTGAGACGTTTCAGCATATGACATACCCCTTACCTTATAAATAAACCTGATCTGGCCGCCATTTTACATTCAGTGTTTTGCCAGTGTAGGGAGAGGTTGCTGTGTGGAGCAGGGACAGGCTATGAGGGACACCAAACGCTATCAAATAGGTCCACAAAAGTCCTTTTAAGGACTGGTATAGGTGTGCTATCGATAGGTGTGATACACAGAGGGGTGCGATATACTTATGATATACTTTTATAATGAGTCAAAAACAAATAGATCTATATTGTGATCACCTGGAAGTCAGGGGCCTAGGGGCTAGGGGCTTACTAGGGCCATTTTTATATAAGGTAAGGTTCCGGACGGGGTCGCTCTTATCAGGGCGGGTGGTCTGTGGTTAGGCTATCAGTGCCAGAATAGCACCCCCCTGTAGGGCAATATCAGGGATAGTTCTTTGCCCACCCTGTCCTTCAATACCACATCATCATCTAGCCCAGGGATAGATGTTTTTTGCTTTCCCTCCGGGATTCATGGATGTACACTGGAACCCCCCGGATTGTGGTAGGACATATGGTTTCTGATTTGGTGCCGCCGAGCACTTGTTATTGCCTACCACATCTATGCTTTTTGCTTAACTTTAATAATTAAATTTATTTTCATTTTGAGGGATATCTTTTCCATTCACACTTCCGCAAAATGGGTCCACATCCGTTCCGCAATTTTGCGGAAAGGGTGCAGATCGATTCATTTTAAATGGGGCCGGAATGTGCTGCCCGCATCCGCATTCACGGATCCACATCATTTGCGGATCCTCACTTCAGCATCCGTGCTTCCGTTTCCGCAAAAAATAGAACATGTCCTATTCTTGTCTGCAATTGCAGACAAGATTAGGCATTTTCTATTATAGTGCCGGCGATGTTTTGATTTGGTGCCGCCGAGCACCTGATTTAGTGCCGCCGAGCACTTGTTATTGCCTACCACATCTATGCTTTTTGCTTAACTTTAATAATTTCATTTATTTTCATTTTGAGGGATATCTTTTCCATTCACACGTCCGCAAAATGGGTCCGCATCCATTCCGCAATTTTGCGGAACGGGTGCAGACCTATTCATTTTCAATGGGGCTGGAATTTGCTGTCCGCATCTGCATTTGCGGACCCGCACTTCCGCATCCATGCTTCCATTTCCACAAAAAAATAGAACATGTCCTATTCTTGTCCACAATTGCAGACTAGATTAGGTATTTTCTAATATAGTGCCGGCGTTGTGCGGTCCACAAATTGCAGAATGCACATTGCCGGTGTCAGTGTTTTGCGGATCCCCATAACACTTACGGACGTGTGAATGGACCCTCATTGTAACATTATTAAAGGTTACGTTTTATCTTTATGTATATTCTAATGGATTGCCTTCCTTGCACAATGTTATAATATATTTTCTATGTTAGAAAGTATATTATAGTGCATTTGTATTGTGCGGCAGTTGTGTGCAGTTCTGCTGCGATACTGCAGGTATATAGAGGGACAAGCGTTATTGGAACAAATAATTTCTACTGGTGTGATATACCAGTCGCCCCCCCAAAACACTGATTGAAGCGGGGTGTTATATATCAATATTCTTTCTTTATAGTTCATTTGGGTACTGTACAGTCGTGGCCAAAAGTTTTGAGAATGACACAAATATTCGTTTTCACAGAGTTTGCTGCTAAACTGCTTTTAGATCTTTGTTTCAGTTGTTTCTGTGATGTAGTAAAATATAATTACACGCACTTCATACGTTTCAAAGGCTGTTATCGACAATTACATGACATTTATGCAAAGAGTCAGTATTTGCAGTGTTGGCCCTTCTTTTTCAGGACCTCTGCAATTCGACTGGGCATGCTCTCAATCAACTTCTGGGCGAATTCCTGACTGATAGCAACCCATTCTTTCATAATCACTTCTTGGAGTTTGTCAGAATTAGTGGGTTTTTGTTTGTCCACCCGCCTCTTGAGGATTGACCACAAGTTCTCAATGGGATTAAGATCTGGGGAGTTTCCAGGCCATGGACCCAAAATGTCAACGTTTTGGTCCCCGAGCCACTTAGCACTTTTGCCTTATGGCACGGTGCTCCATCGTGCTGGAAAATGCATTGTTCTTCACCAAACTGTTGTTGGATTGTTGGAAGAAGTTGCTGTTGGAGGGTGTTTGGGTACCATTCTTTATTCATGGCTGTGTTTTTGGGCAAAATTGTGAGTGAGCCCACTCCCTTGGATGAGAAGCAACCCCACACATGAATGGTCTCAGGATGCTTTACTGTTGGCATGACACAGGACTGATGGTAGCGCTCACCTTTTCTTCTCCGGACAAGCCTTTTTCCAGAGGCCCCAAACAATCAGAAAGAGGCTTCATCGGAGAATATGACTTTGCCCCAGTCCTCAGCAGTCCATTCACCATACTTTCTGCAGAAGATCAATCTGTCCCTGATGTTTTTTTTGGAGAGAAGTGGCTTCTTTGCTGCCCTCCTTGACACCAGGCCATCTTCCAAAAGTCTTCGCCTCACTGTGCGTGCAGATGCGCTCACACCTGCCTGCTGCCATTCCTGAGCAAGCTCTGCACTGGTGGCACTCCGATCCCGCAGCTGAATCCTCTTTAGGAGACGATCCTGGCGCTTGTTGGACTTTCTTGGACGCCCTGAAGCCTTCTTAACAAGAATTGAACCTCTTTCCTTTAAATTCTTGATGATCCTATAAATTGTTGATTGAGGTGCAATCTTAGTAGCCACAATATCCCTGCCTGTGAAGCCATTTTTATGCAACGCAATGATGGCTGCACGCGTTTCTTTGCAAGTCACCATGGTTAACAATGGAAGAACAATGATTTCAAGCATCACCGTCCTTTTAACATGTCAAGTCTGCCATTTTAACCCAATCAGCCTGACATAATGATCTCCAGCCTTGTGCTCGTCAACATTCTCACCTGAGTTAACAAGACGATTACTGAAATGATCTCAGCAGGTCCTTTAATGACAGCAATGAAATTCAGTGGAAAGTTTTTTTTGGGATTAAGTTAATTTTCATGGCAAAGAAGGACTATGCAATTCATCTGATCACTCTTCATAACATTCTGGAGTATATGCAAATTGCTATTATAAAAACTTAATCAGCAACTTTCCCAATTTCCAATATTTATGTAATTCTCAAAACTTTTGGCCACGACTGTATAGTGCATTTGCGCATGCGCGTACGCGAAAATTATATTGCCGATATTTCGCATTGAAAAAATTTATGAATGGAGATCGCAAATTCGAATAATACATCTGGTATGTCACTGTCCATGTTGTGAGACTATTTGTGCACTTCTAGTAATTATTTCTTGGCTGCAAATATGAGCTGAAGGTTTTTCAGGTTCGCCTGCCATTAAAAATGAAGGGGACCCGCCGCAAACTTGCGGTTCACGAACATTTGATCACGTTCGCGCGATCGCATTCGTGAACCGTCCCGGCAGATGTTCGTCCATCACTATTCCCTATTACTATCTAACACTATCAAGATTATTTATATGTGATTTGGAATGTAATTTGAAAAAGCACAGCACAGTATTCAAGCTCCTGTCTCTCTCACATGAAAATCCTCAAAATGGCTGCTGGGGAGTGTCTTAATTTATATAGTGAAGGGGTAGGCAACTTTTCTATTGGTTGCTAGGGTGTTGCTAAGCTGTGACAAAGCCTTCTCATTGGCCCACAAGCTAGAAGAAGGGAGGGATGATCACCTACCTTGTAAAAAAAATTATATGAATATTCGTCATTACGAGTATACTATATTCTAAATATTCACGAATTATCGAAGTGCCGATATTCGCGATAAAAATTTGTATTATGAATATTCGCGCTCAACACTATTGGAGACAAACAAAGTGAATCTGCCATGGAAGAGAAGGATGAGGAAGATGAGGATGAGGATCTGCTACTGAAATAGGAGGAGGTGGAGGAGGACGATGATGAGGATGGCACCAGCCAAGATACCCAGTCGTCTCAGTGGGGAGCAGAGATGGAAAAAAATGGCTTCTCAGGACGCTGGCTTGAATAGTGACCTGTATTCTCGCTTGCTTACACAGTGACAGGCATATCGTTGATCAAGCAGTGTGATGATTACTGGATATCCATGCTTTTAGACCTTCACTACCAAGGCAAAATGGGGGAATGATTTCCTCTGGCAGAAAGGGAGGGCAAAATACATATATACTGTGTACTCAGATTGCTGCAGCTTATAGCGAGCAGATGCCTTCCACCAGCATGTCTAAAATGGAGGCCCTCTCCACCCCCCCGCCCCCACAGAGTCACCCCCCCTCCCGCTGCCACGAGCAGTAAAAGCTGCAGCAGCCATTTCAATCTCCTCAACACGATGAAGCAGTTTTTACACGTGCAGCGCCCAGCTGAGGCCACTCAGTAGGTCGCCAGCAAAACTCAAAAGTTCAGGCCTACCTAAACTATGGTCAGTCTCTGTCACATACCCAGTTCCTTAACCACATGGATGAATGCAATCAACAGACCTCTCCTTGTTGCTGGTGCCCCATCTTGCCACTCTTTCTGTCTGTCTGCCTTCCTACCATTACGTCCTGTACGACTGCTGCTGCAGCCTGCAACATGCCACTTATGCCCCTTTCACACCATCCCATTTCCCAAAGACACCTTTTTATTTATTTATTTTTCTCATAACACAGTGTGTTCACACATCATCTGCCTGATAAGGGACAATTTTTGAAAAATTTGGAATATGAAAAAGTATGAGACATGCGCCGACGCAGTGTATTTTTTAAACATGCTGTATGATAACACTGTCAAATGTGCATTTACTCACAGATATGTATGTCAGTGTCACTCAGACATAATTTAGTATTGATGCCATTGTGTTCCAGAGCTTGGGGAGGGGAGGTAAAAACATTTATAAAAAAATAAACGAAAACAGATACAGTAAGTGTTCCTACAAATTCCCAGGGGTCTAAAGGGGGTTATATTCCAAACTTTAAACCAATTGGAGCAACTTCAGTCTGCCCAGTGATTAGCCACTATAATTATATTAAAAAAAATCACATTACATTTTATAGAATATTTTTTCTTTTTAAGGCAATAAATAGCAGTTCCCTTTAAACTTCAAGCTTACCTTATTAAATATATAATAAACCATATTTTATCTGTGTTCTTTCCTGTACTATCGATATATTTAAACTATAAGTGGTTTAGTCGATATTAAAAACAGAATCATTTAAGTAGTCAGTTTTATGTCTAGAATACTTTCACGTTCTTTTGCCTGCATGTAGAAACTATTCAATTATTTATATTTTGCAGAATGTATTGACTGTAATCACAGTTCACCGAATTTTGTCTTATTTCTTAAAAAGTTATGTTGTCTTATTGTTTATTGCTTTTTTCACTTACAAAATAGATTTTGAGATTTGTACAGATACATCAGTCGTACATTTAACTTTATTTTCCCATGAAACTGATTTGCATTTGAATAAGTCATTATTTAATATAACTGCAGATGCATCATTTCTGCTTTAGTAATGCTAGAAACTACATTTACCGGCTAAAACATTTTGATTTGTTTTCACATACTCACCTTGAGGCTGAGATACTACTGTAATCTGTCTATAATAGTGCAGTTAGGCTTTAACTACCTGCTGTGGCGCTGTGGTGCGACATTAGCACCCTGATTGTGCTTCACCTTCTGCCCACATATCCTGCATACCATCACGCTAATGTCCTCACACACTGATTTCCACACTGCCAAGTATGGAATTTTATCCTCACCACTCCATGCTGACTGCCTGTTGCTGCCTTTATAAACCTGTGTACCACTAGTTGATTCCTGACAGCTAGGCTTATGAGTAGCAGACGGTCTACTCCAGTCGTGTTTGACTCCAGATCTCCCAATGCGTTCACCCTGCTGGCTCACTAGCATGCTGCCACCCTGCTGCCGTCTCACAGGCCTGCTGCCACCCTCACCCCCGATGATAACGATGATGATGCCCCCTCTTCAACCGTCTCCCACATTCGATTGGCTACATCATCATCCACTAATGTCTGTTCATCACTTATGTCACCCTCATCAGTCTCGTGGCCATGTTCCTTACCGCTCACAACACACGCTCCCACCCAACTGTCATCATTGCTAGTTGTACACCTAAGGGAAAATGCAACAGACCTCTCCTCCAAGTCTGTGCTGGCCTGTAGCTGCTGAGTGTCTTTACTAAGCTCGTCCTCTCTGAGAAACGTAGCAGAGCGGTGCATGCATTAATTCCCAAGCAAAAGGAGAAGCCCAAAAAAAAACAGAAGTTGTTCCTGGGCCATGCCAACTAAATGTGATGTCAGAGGAACCCACTAATTCCTGGCTTTCTGTACCTGTTGCAACCTGAGATGATGTTGAAGAGCGAGTCAACCATTCCAGTACAGCTAGATTGTTGGTCAAAACACGACAGCTGTATTACAGTGGCAGCTCTGGCCTGTTGCTGTGGCTGCTGCTACCACTGCCCCTTCTTCTGCTGCTACTTGTGCCAGCTATAGAAACTGTCTGCTGGCCATAGTGTACAGTAACTGAATCAATAATGTAACAGATAAAATATGAATGGAGCAGCAGATAGACTAGAAAAATGCACTTATACATTACACCGCCTGTTGACAATGAGTCTGATGCACCGTAATTATTAATGGCACAGCAGATTAACTAGGTACACGTGCAAATATATTAGACCGGATGTTAATTCTGATGCACAGTCAGTCTAAGTATAACAGAACAGATTAAGTGTAACAGTGGCTGCTGTACGCCACTGTTCCCCCTTTTATTGCCACGGTCCTGTGGTCGGTGCTTCCCATTTCACCACTGCGGTCCTGGGCTTTATGTCTGTAGGTGTATTCCGCTCTGCAGCTTCCACTCAGGCCTGGACACATCATGAGGTCGGCAGGTTTCATGTTACACTGCTATAAGGGTGGAGTGCATCACTCCCTGGGCTGTGTGGGTTAGGTCAGGTAACCTCGCTGACCAACCATGGCTCTCCTACAGGTTTTTAAGTAGCTCAGTCTTCTTCCCAGATGCCTCAGTGTCAAGGTTCTTGAGTTTTCTGGTATCGATACTCTCGTGTGCTCCTGATTTATACTTTGTTCCTGGACTCTGCTTATTATCTGATCCCTGCCTGCTAGCCTTATCTCTCCTGTTACCAACCCGGATTGGCTGACCTGTACCTCTGCCGCTTGCCCTGGCCCTGTTGCTCCTGGTAACGACCCCGCCTGCCTGACTACGTGCGTACTTCTGGTACCTACCCAGGTATCTCCTGGTCCACCTGGACCAGCTGCCACTGACTCGGGATTGCTCTGGAGTAGCCCCTGGCAACTACCCTAACGGCTCAAGTCTATCCTCACCATCTGAGGCTCTAGTGAAAACTGCTTAGACACGCCCCTCCAGAGGATAGCCAGTCAGTGGCACAGTGGGTTCACACCCACTAATCCGTGACATTAAGCATAAACATAATCTGCTGACTGGCTGGCTGCACTGTATTATGGGTCATATCTCCTTCCTGGGCTTCTTACTTTCACTTTGTAACACGTGTAGCCACCATTTGAGGAAAAAATTGATTTGTTACAATGAGGAAATTATTATTCGTTGCATATTAAAATTTTCTTGAAATTCAGATTGAATATACATAAAATATGTAAATGGATGACTGAGGCATGATGCTCAATTTCAATTTAACACACATATAGGTGAAACTTGAAAAATAAGAATATTGAGCAAAAGTTCATTTATTTCAATCAGTTATTGGAAGCCAAAACCAGGTGTGGGTCAAAAACACAGAACAGGTGAATATCTTTCCATTAGACCTTATGTCTGAGTAGCCTCTACTCCTTGTTTTGGCTCAAAAAAACTGATGGAAATAACTGACCAAATAACAAATGTGTAAACTGGACCTTAGCTGTAAGCCATAATCATCCAAATTATGACAAATAAAGGCTTGAAATATCTCGCTTTGCATGTAATCTCATATGTTAGTTTTACCTTTTAAGTTGCATTACTGAAATAAATGAACTTTGCACAATATTAAAAATTTTCGAGTTTCACCTGTAGGTAGATTTATGCCACACAGTGAATATTTCTGCAGTAATCATGTACATATGCTACTTAATTAAATTGAAATATCCCTCCTAAAACAATTTAATAACCATGCGGAAACTGAATATACATAAATAGACGATTGAGACATGACACTTAATTTCAACTTAACACACACAGGTAGATTGCTGCCAAAATTTGGGTATTGCTGGTGTAATCACAGATATATGCTGCTTTATTAAATTGAAAAACCCTCCCAAAAAAATAATCATAAATTGAGACCTTATGGAAATTGACACAGACAGGTAGATTGTTGCCACGCCATGAGTATTGGTGCAGTAATCATGTAAATATAGTGCTTAAGTAAACTGAAAGCACCCTCCAAAAAAATAAACACTGGTATTTTGCTGCCGCAATGTGGGTATTGCTGCTAAAATCATGTATATGTGCTGCTTATTTAAATGAAAAGCCCCCCAAAACAATAAAATAAAATAAAATATGACCTTGTAGAAACTCAAAATACATAAATGAACGAATGAGGCTTGACATTCAATTTAAAATTGACACAGACAGGTAGATTGCTTCCACACCATGGGTATTGCTGAAATAATCATGTGTATTCTGCTTAATTAAATTGAACGCACCCCCCAAAAACAAAAAATAAATAAATTGTGACCATGTGGAAACTGAAAATACGGATGACTGTGCAATCTCCCTTCTCTCTTCTCTCCGCTGTATGTCTATAGAACAGCAGCAGCAAGCAGGAAGAGAGAAGGGAGACGTCACGTGCACACTGCATGTGCCGTTTCATCAAACAGCTGATATTAATGACCTATCCCGAGTATAGGTCATTAACATAAAAAAGGCTGGACCAACCCCTTTAATACAAACAGGTAGATTTCTGCCACATCATGTGTATTGCTGCAGTAATTATGTGTGTATAATATATATATATATATATATATATATGTATGTATAATAGGATAGGAGGGGCACACCTACATCTAATTCACATCGATCACTAGGCGATAATATATTTGTAAAAGAATTTATTAAATATACATATGGTACCTGATGAATCTAAAATACATAAAACTATGCTATAAATTAATATCAATACAGATAAAATGTGGTAATACTAAGGGTTAATAACGTCATGCACTAGATATATTATAATAAATGTCTCTAGTGAGATTGTTATAACTCGATCTAGTAATTGAAATGCAGTCACTATATTGGTCCGTGATATGGAATTCTTCCAAGAGAGAAGAAATATATAAATGCGTTAATCTTTCAGTATAGGAAAATATATTGTCCTTTATGTATGGTTACATACAATCCTTTTTGTAATGGTAACTTCGTTTCACAGTTATAGCTCCGCTAGTACACTGTGATACAATATAGCAAGTACTCACTGTTTGTAGAAATAGTGGAAGGAAGGAGTCGTGCTAACTCCGAAACGCGTATGGTGTAGACAAGTCTCAACAGAAAGAAGGAAACCGCAACATCATTTGCGCATCTCAACTGAATTTGCAACCAATCTGTAAAGAAACAAAATTCCTGCCGTGGAAAAAAGGATACAAAGCAACGGCGAATCTCAAGCAGAGCCGAATCTATACTGACTCTAGCTCATCAAACGGACTGTTTCTTCCCTTTTTTGTGCAAGTTCATTCAGTGCAAGTTTATAACTCACGACAAAGTAGATTGGGGGTATAATCATCTGCGCTGACAACACGTGGGACGCCACGTTAAGCGCAATGACCCGAACACTTCACTATTTCTACAAACAGTGAGTACTTGCTATATTGTATCACAGTGTACTAGCGGAGCTATAACTGTGAAACGAAGTTACCATTACAAAAAGGATTGTATGTAACCATACATAAAGGACAATATATTTTCCTATACTGAAAGATTAACACATTTATATATTTTTTCTCTCTTGGAAGAATTCCATATCACGGACCAATATAGTGACTGCATTTCAATTACTAGATCGAGTTATAACAATCTCACTAGAGACATTTATTATAATATATCTAGTGCATGACGTTATTAACCCTTAGTATTACCACATTTTATCTGTATTGATATTAATTTATATTCAGGGATAACTAGAAACAAATTAACAAACACACACTAAATATAGGTCACATGAAAAAATGAGTGTCCAATGTTGGTAAATTGGGTTCTAACTCAGGTTACTTACTGAAAGAAGATCGTTTTAGCCTCCTACTTTCAATCCGGATATGTAGTAAGTCGTATCCGAGCCTTAGCATGAGAAGTGTCCCATGCAAGTGCTGTGTCTCACCTCAAATAGTGGTGATTTGGGTGTTTGTTAATTTGTTTCTAGTTATCCCTGAATACTTCTGTGAAGTCCCCTGATGAGGTCTGGAGTCTAGGACCGAAACATGGCATGTAGGGCTTTGTAATTAGGGCTAAGTATAGCACAAGGCCCATACTGAGGGACAGGATCGGTATGGGTCGCCCCTGTCGGGGCGTGTGATCCATGTGTGCTAGGCAGGTGCTCAAACAGCCCCTTACCCCTATATAGGTAGGAAAGACATAACAGGGTTGTATAGGAGTGCCATATTGCCTACAGACATCAGCACCTTGGTCACACTGGTTCCGGTTGTTCATCTATTACCTGAACCATCCTCCACAGGCCGTGGAATCCATGAGACGTGGTAAGATCCACCCTTTATTTACCTTTATGCTGTAGTGGAGGTGTATGTTTTTGATGTTTCTCACCAAGTGGTATTTATTTTAAATGATCTAGTAAATGTTATGTTTTAATACTCCTATTCACAATACAATTCAGCTAAATATGCATGTAAGAGTATAGTGTTCCAGAAGAAGTTTTTCCAACATATACGTCTAATCACATGTATGTCTTTAACATATTTTTGGTAGGTATGAATCAGTAGTGATGGCCTTGTGGTTCGCCTAGCGGTCTGTTCGTGGTGAAATTTGCGCGTTTGCGATCTACCGAACATGCGAACATATGGCGATGTTTGAGAGCGCCATATTCTTTTGCATTGCGCCGAACTTTGACCCATGACACATTCATCAGATGGGACAGGACAGCCAATTGAAACGTTTCAGCACATGAACACACCACCAACCCTATAACATAACCCAATCTGGCAGCCATTTCACAGTGTTTTGCCACTGTAGGGAGAGGTTGCATTTTGGAGCAGGAACAGGCTGTTAGGAACTTAGGGACACCAAACGCTAGCTTATAGGGCCACAAAAATCCTTTTAAGGACTGGTAACGTTGTGCTATCGATAGGTGTGATACACAGAGGGGTGTGATATACTTATAATATACTTTCTAACATAGAATGTATATTATAGTGCATTTGTATGCTACCAGAAAATACTGATTGAGAGCTGCAACCTATCTGCTTCCACAAAATAGTGATTGAGGTTTTCCATATTCCTGTGTCCACAAAATTACTGCTTGAGGGTGATATACCAGCTTCAACTAACAACTGATTGAGGCCTGGCATATATAAGTAGTGATGGATAAACATCGCCCGGGACGATTTTTCGAACGCGATCAAATGTTCGCGAACCGCAAGTTCGAGGCGGGCCCCATTCACTTTAATGGAAGGCGAACCTGAAAAACCTTCAGGTCATATTTGCAGCCACCAAATACTTACTAGAAGTGCACAAATAGTCCCACAACATGGACAGTGACATACTAGAAGGGGATCAATGACAAAAATTCCCACTAAAAATATGTATTTTAATCATGGGCCCTGCTGGAGCCTAGAAAATTTTTATTTTAGGCCACGGGAGTACAGGCCCTAAAATTAATTGTGATTATGTGGCTCGAGGTACATTATGCGATCACTGAATAGACCAGTGAGTCTGACATCAATAGTAGGCAAATTAATGGAAACCCTATTAAAGGATAGGATTGTAGAACATCTAAAATCCCATGGATTGCAAGATGAAAAACAACATGGGTTTACTTCAGGGAGGTTATGTCAAACAAATCTTATAGATTTTTTTGACTGGGTGACTAAAATAATAGACGGTGGAGGTGCAGTAGACATCGCATATCTAGATTTTAGTAAGGCTTTTGACACTGTCCCACATAGAAGACTTATCAATAAACTGCAGTCATTGAGCATGGACTCCCATATTGTTGAGTGGATTAGGCAGTGGCTGAGTGACAGACAACAGAGGGTTGTAGTCAATGGAGAACATTCAAAACAAGGTCATGTTACCAGTGGGGTTCCACAGGGATCTGTACTGGGACCAATTTTGTTTAATATCTTCATAAGTGATATTGCAAAAGGCCTCGATGGGAAGGTGTGTCTTTTTGCTGATGACACAAAGATATGTAACAGGGTTGATGTTCCTGGAGGGAAACGCAAAATGGAAAAGGATTTAGGAAAACTAGAAGAATGGTCAGAACTCTGGCAACTGAAATTTAATGTGGATAAGTGCAAGATAATGCACCTAGGGCGTAAAAACCCAAGGGCAGAATATAGAATATTAGACACAGTCCTGACCTCAGTATCTGAGGAAAGGGATTTAGGAGTAATTATTTCAGAAGACTTAAAGGTGGGAAGACAATGTATTAGGGCAGCACGAAATGCCAGCAGAATGCTTGGATGTATAGGGAGAGGTATAAGCAGTAGAAAGAGTGAAGTGCTTATGCCGCTGTACAGAACACTGGTGAGACCTCACTTGGAGTATTGTGCGCAGTACTGGAGGCCATATCTCCAGAAGGATATAGATACTCTAGAGAGAGTTCAGAGAAGAGCTACTAAACTAGTACATGGATTGCAGGATAAAACTTACCAGGAAAGGTTAAAGGACCTTAACATGTATAGCTTGGAAGAAAGAAGAGACAGAGGGGATATGATAGAAACTTTTAAATACATAAAGGGAATCAACTCGGTAAAGGAGGAGAGCATATTTAAAAGAAGAAAAACTACCACAAGAGGACACAGTTTTAAATTAGAGGGGCAAAGGTTTAAAAGTAATATAAGGAAGTATTACTTTACTGAGAGAGTAGTGGATGCATGGAATAGCCTTCCTGCAGAAGTGGTAGCTGCAAATACAGTGAAGGGGTTTAAGCGTGCATGGGATAGGCATATGGCTATCCTTCATATAAGATAGGGCCAGGGGCTATCCATAGTATTCAGATATATTGGGCAGACTAGATGGGCCAAATGGTTCTTATCTGCCGACACATTCTATGTTTCTATGTTTCTATGAATAACAATTTTACTGTAGCCCACTGGAGTACAGGCCCCAAACATTAGGCATTAACCGGACAGAAAAGCTCAAGTGATTATGTGGCTGGAGCTATATTAGACGGTTAGTGGATATCAATTTTACTGCAGGCCAGTAGAGTACAGGGCCTAAATATTAGGCATTCACCATACAGAAAATAACAAATGATTATGTGACTGGAGGTGCATTTGGCGGTCACCGTCTAACAATTTTATTTTTGGCCAGTTAGATTACAGGCCCCAAAAACTATGCATTCATCGTACAGAAAAGATTTAGTGATTATGTGGCTGGAGGTATATTAGACGGTCAAATTATATCAATTTTATGCAGGCCAGTGGAGTATAGGCCCCAAACAATAGGCATTCACCGGACAGAAAAGATCATGTGATTATGTGGCTGGAGGTATATTAGACGGTCATTGGATATCAATTTTACGGCAGGCCAGTGGAGTACAGGCCCCAAACATTAGGCATTCACCGGACAGAAAACATTAAGTGATTATGTGGCTGGAGGTATATTAGACGGTCATTGGATAACAGTTTTACTGCAGGCCAGTAGAGTACAGGGCCTAAATATTAGGCATTCACTGTACAGAAAATAACAAATGATTATGTGGCTGTAGGTACATTTGGCGATCACCGTATAACAATTTAATTTTTGGCCAGTTAGATTACAGGCCCCAAAAATTATGCATTCATCATACAGAAAAGATTTAGTGATTATGTGGCTGGAGGTATATTAGACGGTCATTGGATAACAATTTTACTGCAGGCCAGTGTAGTACAGGTCCCAAAAATTATGCATTCACCGTACAAAAAAGAACAAGAGATTATGTGGCTGGAGGTATATTAGACGGCCATTGGATAACAATTTTACTGCAGGCCAGAGAAGTACAGGGCCCAAACATTAGGCATTCACCATACAGAAAAGAACAAATGATTAATTATGTGGCTGGAGGTACTTTAGGCGGTCCCCGTATAACAATTTTACTGTTGGCAAGTTAGATTATATGCCCCAAAAATTAGGCATTCAGCGTACAGAAAAGATCAAGTGATTATGTGGCTGGATGTATATTAGACAGACATTGGATAACAATTGTACTGCAGGCCAGTAGAGTACAGGGCCAAACATTTGGCATTCACCAGACAGAAAAGATCAAGTGATTATGTGGCTGGAGGTATATTAGATGGTCATTGGATAACAATTTTACTGTAGGCCAATACAAATACATGTCAAATACATATGTTTAAAAGAACTAAAAATATAAAATTGGCTGCGCGCTCTATGTAAGATAGGGCTATTTCCTTATGGTAGCTTTCTGGGTTTGCTTTGCAACCCTTTTTGGCTCACTCAGGGATCCGTTGCTCCTTCTCCTCAGCTGTTCCTTGTCCAGCACTCCCAACCTCCTTATATTCCCCTCTCACACTTCTCTGGTTGCCAGATATAGAGCTTCCTGCCTGGACATCTATTCTGACCCTCTGAACGCTACCCTCCGGATCCCTGTTGGACCTTTGTGGTCTGCTAAGGTCGCCCACCTGGGTGTATGTGTTTGTCTGTATTGTCTGTCCTCTCCCTGGTGTTTCCCTCTTAGTGTCAGTGGTGCGGACTAGCGATCCCACCGGCCCGTTCACTATCTAGGGCTCATTTTAGGGAAAGCCAGGGTTTAGGCACGTGATCGCCGCGCGGGTGAGGAACCCGTCTAGGGACGCCAGGGCAGTCAGGTGCCAGCCGCAAGGTGAGTCAGGGGTCACCACCTTTCCCTCTCCCTTGGGCAGGGCTTTCCCTTTTCCCTCCCTGTGCTTGACGCCGGTCATTACATAAATGTGGTCGTCATAGGTGTTGAATTCCTCCGAGATCCATGCCTCATTCATTTTAAAAAATGTCAGTTATTCCACACTGTCGTGAGCTAGGCGAGTGCGCTTATCGGTCACGATCCCCCCCTGTTGCGCTGAACGTCCTTTCGGACACTCGACAAGGGGCAAGCCAAGAGTTCCATGGCAAATTGTGCCAGCTCTGGCCACAGGTCAAGCCTGCACACCCAGCAGTCCAGGGGTTCCTTGATTCTCAGAAAGTCTACATCGGGCGTTAACCCGATGTAGTCGGACACCTGTCTGTCTAGGAATTCCCTGAGGCTGGATCCGGAGGGCGGTTGTCGATGGGTTGGCTGCAAGAATTATCTCATATCTGAAGTGATTACAAAAAAGTGGGAGGGGATCTAACCTGGGTAAAGGTATTTGTATACACATATATATTATCATTATTATACTGCCATTTATCATTATGTCGAATTAAAAGTAAAGTTTTATTACCCACTTTATACCTGGGTCAAGATAGGTCTAGGCCATTCTTGGCATTAATATATATATATATATATGTATATCCGAAGTGACCAACACATCTTCAAACCGCCCTCTTCTTTTATGTGCGGTAGGATTTGTAACCGCAACTGTTTCTCTGTGGATGGAAATTCCTTTGACAGCGCCTGCAACAACAGAATGCAGCATCTCTCGCAGCAAGGCCTGTAAATGCTGAATTCTCACAAACTCTCTGTGATGCTGGTAACATGTCCGCCATTTTGTGTTTGTACCTGGGGTCTAAGTACGTTGCCACCCAGTACTGGTCCTTGCCCTTTATGATTTTTATACGGGGGTCCCTCTTGAAACACTGGAGCATGAAGGCCCCCATTTGCATTAAATTAGAAGAGGTGGAGCGCTCTGGCTCCTGCTCATCGCTCAGGAGAATGTTGTCCTCGGTCTCCTCCCCACGTCCACGGACAACACCAGGGATCCATGAAAAATGTAAAGCCTGCTTTTCTTGCTCCTTCTCCTCCTCCCCCAGGCACCACCCTACTCTGACTCCTCTTCAGACTCCTGCTGACTTGTCATCAGATGGAGTAGCCTATCCTGGGAATTCATTCAGCATTGCGACTTCCTCATCTTCCAGCTCCTGCTCCTCGACTGCTTGATCAATGACATGACGCAATGCACGCTCCAGAAAGAAGGCTTAAGGCACGATGTCACTGATGGCGTCCTGGCTGTGACTGACCAAATGGCCGCAGAAGTCTGCATGCGTCGCGCATGAGCAGCCACTGGCGCGTTGACAAGATTCCAAGCTCTCCAGAACCTGTCCTGCTGCAGAGTTCGTACAGGTAATTGTTAACAGCACGTTGCTGCTGGAGCAGCCTGTCAAGCATATACAAGCTGGAGTTCCATCGCGTCGGGCTGTCACAAATCAGACGTCTGAACGTCAGCAAGGCGAGCCATGGCCGTGTAAGATCTTCTAAAATGGACAGAGATTTTCCTGGCCTGCCGCAAGATGTTCTGGACCCTGGGGTATTTGGCAATGAATCGCTGCATGACTAAGTTCAGGACGTGTGCCACGCACGGCACGTGTGCCATTTTGCCCTGTTTCAACGCGCTCAGCAGATTGGCACCGTTGTCGCACACCATTTTACCAACTGTCAATTTGAGCGGGGTTTACCACTGATCGGCCTGTGACCGCAGAGCTGAAAGTAGTGCAGGATCGGTGTGGCTCTTGGCTTCCAGGCACAACAGCCACAGCACAGCATGGCAACTTCTCAACCAGCACATCAAATAGGTTCTGGGGAGCTTGGGGGGTGCAGCAGAAGAGACGGTAGGAGTGGAAAAGGAGGAGTCGTCAGATCTCTGGGTGGCGGCTGTTTCTACCATCTCTTCATGATCCGATGACAAGAATGACTGTGCATCGGTAGGGTCTGGAAATTAATGGGAAAATAATTCCTCTGACTCGAGTGGAGGTGCTATGGTGGTGGTGTCTTTAGGGGTGCACACAGCAGAGAGTGAGGAGGGTGCTGATACAGAGGATGAAGAGGGTGCAGAAGTGGAAGGCTGAGTGAGCCACTCAACCATCTCTAGTGCGACCTTTGACGTAATCGCACACATCTTTTACAACTTTCCAATTAGGCTCCGGCCTGGTGCACCTGCCCAACCCCTACTACCCTTGCAGAATGGCCTGCCTCTTTCTCTGCCTATCATTTTCAAAATGACCCTGTGACAAAGTACCTATAGAAGAGCAGTATTTGTGGAAGTAGGTATATTGCAGGCCTCAATCAATATTTGGTGCTAGACGGTATATCAATACCTTCTATCAATATTTTGTGGAAACAAGTATATAGAACCCCTAATGAGTATTTGCTGGAAGCTGGTAAATTAAACCACTTAATCAATATTTGGGGAAAACTGGTGTATCGCAGGCCTTAATCAATATTTGGTGGAAGCCGATATATCAATAACATCTATCAGTATTTTGTGGAAACGGGTATATTGAAACCCTTAATGAGTATTTGCTGAAAGCCGGTATTTTAAACCCCTTATCAATATTTGGTGGAAGCCGGTATATCAATCCCCTCTATGAGTATTTTGTGGAAACAGGTATATAGAATCCCTTAATGAGTATTTTCTGGAAGCTGATATATCAAACCCCTTAATCAATATGTGGCGGAAGTCGGTGTATTGCAGGCCTCAATCAATATTTGGTGAAAGCCGGTATATCAATCCCCTCTATCAGTATTTTGTGGAAACAGGTATATAGAATCCCTTAATGAGTATTTTCTGGAAGCTGATATATCAAACCCCTTGATCAATATGTGGTGGAAGTCGGTGTATTGCAGGCCTCAATTAATATTTGGTGAAAGCCGGTATATCAATCCCCTCTATCAGTATTTTGTGGAAACAGGTATATAGAACACATTAATGAGTATTTTCTGGAAGCAGGTATATCAAACCCCTTAATCAATATTTGGTGGAAGCCGGTGTATCGTGGCCTCAATCAATATTTGGCGGAAGCTGGTATATCAATCCCCTCTATCAGTATTTTGTTGTAACAGGTATATAGAACCCCTGAATGAGTATTTGCTGGAAGCTGGTAAATCAAACCCTTTAATCAATATTTGGTGGAAGCCGATGTATCGCATGCCTCAATCAATATTTGGTGGAAGCCGGTTTATCAATCCCCTCTATCAGTATTTTGTGGAAGCAGGTATATAGAACCACTTATTGAGTATTTGCTGGAAGACAGTATATCAAACCCCTTAATCAATATGTGGTGGAAGATGGTGTATCGCAGGCCTCAATCAATATTTTGTGGAAGCCGGTATATCAATCCCCTCTATCAGTTATTTGTGAAAACAGGCATATAGAACCCCTTAATGAGTATTTTCTGGAAGCTCGTACATCAAACCTCTTAATTAATATTTGGTGGAAGCCGGTATATCTATCCTCTCTATCAGTATTTTGTGGAAACAGGTATATAGAACCCCTTAATGAGTATTTGCTGGAAGCTGGTATATCAAACCCCGTAATCAATATTTGGTGGAAGCTGGTGTATCGCAAGCCACAATCAATATTTTATGGAAACCGGAGTATCACACCCCTCAATCAATATTTAGTGGAAGCTGGTTTATCACACAACTCAATCAGTATTTAGTGGAAGCAAGTATATCAAACCCCTTAATCAATATTTTGTGGAGTCAGGTATATCGCACCCTTTAATCAGTTTTTTTTGGGGGCAACAGGTGTATCACAGTTGCAATTAGTTGTTTAAATAGCGTTTGTCCCGCCATCTAGCTGTGGTATCTCAGCAGAACCGCACAGAACTGCTGCACTATACAATTGCACTATAATATACTTTCTATGTTAGAAGGTATATTATAGGTATATCACACCCCTCAATCAGTTTTTTTGTGGGGGGGGGGGGGGGGGCAACAGGTATATCACACCAGTTGCAATTAGTTATTCCAATAGCGTTTGTCCCTCTATCTAGCTACAGTATCACAGCAGAACCGCAAAAAACTGCTGCGTAATACAAATGCACTAAAATATACTTTCTATGTTAGAAATTATATTATAAGTATTTCACACCCCTCAGTATGTCACACCTATACCAGTCCTTAAAAGGACTATTGTAGCATTTGCTGTCCCTAACAGTCTGTCCCTGCTCCACACAGCAACCTCTCCCTACACTGGCAAAAAAACTGAATGTAAAATGGCTGCCAGATCAAGTTTATTTATAGGGTAGGGGGGTGTCCATGTGCTTAGTTGTCTCAATTGGCTGTCCTGTCCCACCTGATGGATGTGTCATGGGTCAAATTTCTGTAGAAGGGGACGTTTCTAACCTCCACTCAAACCACAAGTGGAGTGGTGGGAGAGAAAAAAGGGGCACACAATAAGATAGTACGTTCGAGCAAATTGAGGTATTATAAAGAGATAGAGGCTCACCTTGTTGAGTTGTGCTAGTGATAGGCACAACTTTATTGTAGATATGAATAAAATCCTATTCCACAGGACTGCAGCCGCAGGGAATGTCTCTCCTGGAAAGGGAGTCCAATCCTCCAGAGAGTGCTTGTCACGAAAGAAAATGCTGCAGTGGCGCAAATTCACTGATGGAAATGGACATGAAACTTTAAGTGGGATATTTCTTTTTTATTCAAAGGAAGCGCATGACCATGTCAACAACGTGTTTCGGAGACAAACAGTTCTCCTTCATCAGGTTAGGTAACAATACATAAAAGTGAGTATTTATGGTAAGAGTATTTATGGTAAGATTGAGGCCTATGTCGCACCTATGTACCACCCACAGTGGGAGGGGTTGGCACTAGGTGTCATCTTGATGGCAGTGTAGAAAAACCATATAAAACAGGGGATAACAGATGCTAAAAGGAATTTATATATATAAGAGCAGTTATATAAAATGTTTTGGTTGCTTCTGATGATATTACAACATAATAATAGATCGAGTAGAAGAGTCATGTGACCGCTGGTGCGGTCACATGGTGTGTTACGTCCCTGGGGAGGGCTCGGATATGCTGGCCTATTTATTCTTTAGCTGCTAGGGTAGGTCACATGGTGCGGTCACATGGTGTGTTACGTCCCTGGGGAGGGCGGGGATATGCTGACCTGTTCGTTCCTTAGCTACTAGGAGAGAGGGCATGTGATCACAGGGGGCGTGACCACGAGACCATCTCCATGGTGAGGGGGACGCTACTTACGTAATGTGAGTGCCGGCACCCCAGTACCGGTGTCAGCGCTTGCTAGCAAGCATGATCACTAGTCCGCAAACCTACAAAACGAAAGAACTCAGAAGAGGATGCAGAGCACGCAGAAGCAAAAATAAAAGTCAAAATCTACGGAATTGATACACATTGGGGATCTAACAAAAGAGTCGGGCATATTCAACTTGTCCTCATACAATCTCACTAGACCAGAAATTTTGGTGTTATCAAAGGGCCTATCCTTCTGCCCTACGAATAAAATTAACAAATTTGATTTGTTTTTGGACCTTAATCGTTATATAAAAAAGTTAACACTTAAGAGAGACATTATAAGATTCTTGAAAACTCCATAACTAAGTCCACAACTGAGCAACAGCATACAGTACCTCCGAAGGAAGAACACGCCGAGGGAATCCCGTCAGGTTTGAAACCACCATCCAATTTCTATCCCGTTCACCACAAGGGGAATTTCTTGGATACATTCTATTCTGTGGTCTCTAACGATTTCAGACAAATTAATAAAAATCCCAACCGCAAATACAATCTCAAAGCAGCTGAGAAAACTGCTTTGAAAGGTCTCCAATCAAATACCAATATTTTCATCAAGAATGTAGACAAGGGGGGAGGCATCTATCCAAGATAGGGAGGATTATATTAAGGAAGCTCTCAACATACTTTCTGATGTAAAATACTATCTAATGTAGAGCAATGATCCATCTAGACAGGATAGGGAAGAATTAAGTCGGCTGGATCGATCCTGAACAAAAAAGAAAAGGAATATATCCTTGTAAAATATGTACACTAGCCACATTCTACCACCTCCCTAAAATTCATAAGAATGAGAAGGACCCACCCGGTAGACCAATTATCTCTGGAGTTTCCGCTCTCACTCGTAATCTATCCCATTATATCGATGTCCACCTCCAGAAGTATGTCATAGGTTTAACATCTTACTTAAGGGACTCGACTTCCCTTATAACATCATTAAAAGACATTGAATGGAAGACCAACTATTTGTGGCTAACCCTTGACGTTTCGGTTCTTTATTCCAACATATCGCATGAATTAGGTTTTGTCACGGATGGTGTTGCAGAAAACAAGAAGTAACAAATAAAGATCCGACTAACTTGATCCCAAACTAAGGAACACAAGGGCAAGCCCTATTAAAGCCCTATAGCTCTCCCTGGCTGCTCAGCCCATGCAAAGATCTCAATAATAGAAAGTTGCATGTCCATGTACCTCGACTGTGTGACACCTGAACACCCTATAATAGTGAGGGGACACGACCACCGGCTCCCTGCACTTAATACGGATGGAGTCAGGGTCACCTAAAATCAAGTCAACAGGAAAACACAATACAGAAATAGACTTATCTTGAGGAACCAGCAGTAGCAACTTCAAGCAGTGAAACCAATCCAGGAAGTAGTATAAACCGCAAGGTGAGGCAGTATGGGGGGAGATATATAGGGAGGCAATCACTGCTAATAGATGACAGCTGGGAGAGGGAGAAGAGATGTCAAAGCGAAAGCAAAACAAAAGAACATCATGCAGGAGGTACTGAAGAACGTCTGTCAGAACTCCTCAGAGATCTGGCGGTGACAGTACCCCTCCCTCTACGAGTGGACTCCGGACACTCAGA
The DNA here is from genome assembly GCF_905171765.1 of Bufo bufo. Taxonomy (NCBI): domain Eukaryota; kingdom Metazoa; phylum Chordata; class Amphibia; order Anura; family Bufonidae; genus Bufo; species Bufo bufo. The sequence goes on from NC_053392.1 coordinate 520,330,618, forward strand.
GCCCACCTTCTCAGGATGGGACCTATGGAATGCCCTGAGAAGAGGAGTGGCCTTAATGCCCGCCACTGGAACCCACATCCTCTCCTCAGGATCATAACCCTCCCAATGAACGAGGTATTGAAGAGAACCACGGACAATACGAGAGTCCACAATCCTAGAGACCTGAAATTTAAGATTACCATCAACCACAATCGGAGGAGGAGGCAAAGAGGAGGGTACAGTGGGTTGGACATAAGGTTTTAATAGGGACTTGTGAAAAACATTATGGATCTTCCAAGTCTGAGGAAGATCAAGACGGTAGGCAACGGGATTGATGACGGACAAGATTTTGTAAGGCCCGATAAACTTAGGACCCGACTTCCAGGAGGGAACCTTCAATTTGATATTCTTAGTAGACAACCACACCAGATCACCAACATTCAGGTCCGGACCAGGCACATGTCTCTTATCCGCCACACGCTTATATCTCTCACTCATGCTCTTTAGATTATCCTGAATCTTTTGCCAAATAGATGACAAAGACGAGGAGAATCTCTCCTCATCAGGTAAACCAGAAGCCCCCTCTCCAGAAAATGTCCCAAACTGCGGATGAAACCCATATGCACCAAAAAATTGTGACTTATCAGAGGACTCCTGACGACGGTTATTTAAAGCAAACTCAGCAAGGGAGAGAAAAGAACACCAATCCTCCTGATTTTCCGCCACAAAACAGCGCAGATATGTCTCCAGATTCTGATTGACGCGCTCTGTCTGGCCATTTGACTGCGGGTGGAAAGCAGAAGAGAATGACAACCGAACCCCAAACGAGAACAGAAAGACTTCCATAATCTGGAAACAAACTGCGTGCCCCTATCAGAGACTATGTCTGAAGGAATACCATGCAATTTGACAATGTGATCAATAAATGCCTGCGCCAGCATTTTAGCATTGGGCAACCCAGGAAAAGGAATAAAATGTGCCATTTTGCTAAAACGGTCCACCACCACCAGAATCACAGTCTTCCCTGAGGAACGAGGCAGGTCCGTAATGAAATCCATGGACAAATGTGTCCAAGCACGGGAAGGAATGGGTAATGGAAGGAGAGGACCTGATGGCCGTGAATGAGGGACTTTGGCACGAGCGCAGGTCTCGCAGGCTGCCACAAAACCCTCAACCGACTTACGAAGAGCCTACCACCAGAATCTCCGAGCAATGAGATCCACTGTGGCGAGAGGCACAAACAACCTCCCAGGAGGACAAAGATCAGGAGCCTCTGCCTGGGCTGCCTGAACCTCTGCCTCCAATTCAGGATAAAGAGCAGACACAACCACCTCTTCAGCTAAAATGGGACCCGGGTCTTCAAAGTTCCCCCCTCCCAGAAAACAACGTGACAGGGCATCCGCCTTCACATTCTTAACCCCAGGGCGGAACGTGACAACAAAATTAAACCTTGAAAAAAAGAACAAAGACCATCTGGCCTGTCTCGGGTTCAGACGCATGGCTGACTTCAAGTAGGCCAGATTCTTATGGTCGGTAAACACGGTAATAGGGTGTCTGGCTCCCTCTAGCCAATGGCGCCATTCCTCAAAAGCTAGCTTGATGGCCATCAACTCCCTATCTCCCACATCGTAATTTCTCTCTGCGGAGGAGAGTTTCTTCAAGAAAAAGGCACACGGTCGCCATTTGGCAGGAGAGGGACCCTGAGACAAGACCGCACCCACACCCACCTCAGAAGCGTCCACCTCAACAATGAAGGGTAGAGAGATATCAGGTTGTACCAAGATGGAAGCGAAAGCAAAACTCTCTTTGATACTAGAAAAGGCCTTACGCGCCTCTACCGACCAGGAGGAAAAAATCTACCCCCTTTCTAGTCATATCAGTCAGTGGCTTAACAACAGAGGAATAATTCAAAATGAACTTCCTGTAATAATTGGCAAAACCTAAAAAGCGCATCAGCACCTTCTGATTCTCAGGAAGCTCCCAATCAAGCACAGCGCGGACCTTCTCAGGGTCCATTTGAAAACCAGAAGCGGAGAGAGGAAAACCCAGAAATTGAATTTCTGGAACCGCAAACACACATTTCTCCAGTTTAGTGTACAATTTATTCTCCCGCAGAATGAGCAAGACCTGACGTAGGTGGTCCCTATGAGTTTTGAAATCAGGAGAAAAAATCAAAATGTCATCTATATAGACTAGTACAAATTTCCCCATTAAATGATAAAAAATGCTGTTCACAAAATGTTGGAAGACGGCTGGAGCATTCATCAAACCAAAAGGCATAATCAAATTCTCAAAATGGCTCTCAGGGGTATTGAAGGCCATCTTCCATTCGTCCCCTTCTCTGACCCTGACCAGGATGTATGCCCCTCTTAAATCCAACTTGGAAAAACAGGTCCGGGATCAGAGGAAGCGGATAAGGCTCACAAATTGTGATACTGTTCAGCTCCCTGAAATCCAGACATGGTCTTAAAGAACGATCTTTTTTCTTAACAAAAAGAAACCAGCGGCAACAGGTGACTTTGAGGGTCGTATGTGTCCCTTTCTCAGGCTCTCAGAGATATAAGAATGCATAGCGACCCTTTCAGGTTGGGAGAGATTGTATAAACGAGATTTAGGCAGCTTGGCGCCTGGGATGAGATTAATAGGGCAATCGTACTCCCGGTGAGGGGGCAGCTCCTGAACACCACACTCAGAAAACACATCCAGAAATTCAGAAAGAAAAGATGGTACAGTCTTAGTAGAAACCTCTGAAAGAGACGTCGAGAGGCAATTCTCTCTGCAAAAGTCACTCCAACCATTTATTTGCCTCGCTTGCCAATCAATGGTGGGGTTATGTTTAGTGAGCCAGGGTAGCCCCAACACTAGAGGAGTAGATAACCCGCCTAGGACAAAACATGACACATCCTCAACATGAGCATCAGCCACAATCAAACGGATATTGTGAACTATGCCCTTTAATGATTTTTGAGAAAGTGGAGCGGAATCAATAGCAAAAACAGGTATGTCCTTTCCCAAAGTGCATACCTGTAAACCATGTGTTATAGCAAATTGATTATCAATGAGATTGACAGCTGCTCCACTATCTAAAAAAATCTCATAAACAATATTCTTTAGCGCCACCCTGGCAGGTAGGACAAAACGGGAACTACAAGCAAACGGAAAACCTTCAATTTCCACATCAACCTTGCCAATAGTAACAGATGGAATGTTTTTAGAGGACTTTTTTTTTTTTGCTTCATTATTACCCTCAAAAAACTCCCTGAATCTCCTAGAGGGACAAACATTTACCAAATGATTTATACCTCCACAACAGAAACAAACCCTCCTCTAAGAGCTGAATCCTCTATTTTTAGAGGCAAGCAAACCCAGCTGCATGGGCTCCAGCTCAGAGAGGATTGAGAGAGACTGAGGCTCCTGCGCACTGAATGAGACCACCCCACTGTCCTTGGACTGAGTATGGCATGAAGGAGTGATCTCTCCTCTCTCTCTAAGACGCCTGTCAATACGAACAGCCCGAGACATGGCAGACTCCAAGGAGGTAGGTCTCTCATGAAAGGCAAATGCATCTTTCAATCCCTCTGAAAGACCATGGCAAAATTGACTTCAGAGTGCAGCATCATTCCAACCAGTATCAGCTGCCCATCTCCGAAATTCTGAACAGTATATCTCTGCGGACTGTTTACCCTGGCATAAAAGACGCAGTTTAGATTCAGCCAGAGCAATACGATCCGGATCATCATATATCTGACCCAGGGCTACAAAAAATGTATCCACTGAACAGAGGGGCCGTGCCCCTACCGGCAGCGAAAAGGCCCAGGACTGGATGATGATCCCCACCCTCCGCTCCTCATCACCAGAGGAATGGTGAAGTAGGCGAAAATGGAGTTTGCAAGCCTCTCTAAAACAAACAAAATTCTCACTACCCCCGGAGAACGTATCCGGAAGCGAGATTTTAGGCTCAGAACAAATTCCATGAACGCAAGCAGAAACGGTCACCTGAAACTGAGAGACAGTTTTACGGAGATCTGCTACCTCCAATGAAAGACCCTGCATGTGGTCAATCAAGGCTGAAACCGGATTCATGCTTAAGACGGTTTTGGCGGTTTATAATGTCACGGATGGTGTTGCAGAAAACAAGAAGTAACAAATAAAGATCCGACTAACTTGATCCCAAACTAAGGAACACAAGGGCAAGCCCTATTAAAGCCCTATAGCTCTCCCTGGCTGCTCAGGCCATGCAAAGATCTCAATGATAGAAAGTTGCATGTCCATGTACCTCGACTGTGTGACACCTGAACACCCTATAATAGTGAGGGGACACGACCACCGGCTCCCTGCACTTAATACAGAGGGAGTCAGGGTCACCTAGAATCAAGTCAACAGGAAAACACAATACAGAAATAGACTTATCTTGAGGAACCAGCAGTAGCAACTTCAAGCAGTGAAACCAATCCAGGAAGTAGTATAAACCGCAAGGTGAGGCAGTATGGGAGGAGATATATAGGGAGGCAATCACTGCAATAGATGACAGCTGGGAGAGGGAGAAGAGATGTCAAAGCAAAAGCAAAACAAAAGAACATCATGCAGGAGGTACTGAAGAACGTCTGTCAGAACTCCTCAGAGATCTGGCGGTGACAGGTTTAAAGTGCACGTCCATCTTTCTGGAAAAAGATCACGATATGCCCGTGCAACAAAAAGATTTCATCATCAGAAGTATCAAGTTCATTCTTACACATGATGTCTTTCTTTTCCAGAAACAAATGTATAAACAGATAAGAGGGACCGCGATGGGGACGCGCTTAGCGCCAAGTTTTGCCAACCTCTTTATGGGAACGTTTGAGGAATCCTTAATTTAGCAAACCACCTTTTGGTCTAAAAATATTGTCTTTTTTCAAAGATACATAGATGACTTAGGATGGGGACCAAACATCTATTGAGAAGTTCTTTTCACACCTCAATAAAACTAATTGGGAAATTTTGTTTACAGGCACATACAATCCTTGTAAAATCGAGTTCCTAGACCTCGAAATTTACACCCATGGGATTGAAATCAGGACACAGACTTTCTTTAAGAAGGTTGATAGGAATAGTTATTTGGAATTTAAGAGCACCCATTATAGGAAATGGAAAACTAACATTCCTTTCAGCCAATTTAAGAGAGTTTGGCGTAATTGTACAACCGATGAGGATTTCATTAACCAGTGCGACGCACTCGCTACCCAGTTCAGTCAGAAAGGATATCCAACAAATATTGTCTCAGGTGCTAGAAAAAAAAGCTTCAGCACTCTCACAATTAGAGTGCCTAGCACCCATACGGAAAAAAGAAAAGGATACAGATAGTAATCCTTTTCTTTGTCATTTTATAACCACCTACAACCAAAATCATGATAGCATTAAAACAATACTGGAGAAACACTGGCACATCCTGAGAAGGAATCCTATACTGAATCAAATCATTCCAAATGCCCCCCGCCTAACTTATAGAAGAGCGTGAACCTTGAAAAACATTCTTGCACCTAGTATAAATTAAGATCAACTGACGGTCCAATTAAAAATCATAAAAATCATGATCCGTCCATTCCTATGGGCAGCTATAAATGCGGCCACTCAAGATGTTTATGTTGCAGAATGATTTGCCAAAAAACAACTTTCCAAAGTTAGAGCAGTGGGGAATTCTTTCTCATTTTTAGCAATCTGAGTTTTGAATCCTCTCACGTGATTTACCTGTTAGAATGTCCATGTCATCTACAGTACGTTGGCCGCACTATGCAAACATTACTTAATAGAGTGAATAAACACCGGTCAAATATCAAGAAGAAATACCTTAAACACAGTGTCTCAAGACATGCAGCGCTTCACCATGAGGGGAGTTCATGTGGCTTCACTGTTACACCTATAGAGCAAGTACCAGCTAACCTAAAAGAAGACACACAATATATTAGGCGACGGGAAATGTTCTGGATATTAGTCCATATGGGTTAAATGAAGCCTTTGAGGTTAACTTATAAACTCAATATGTTCTCCTTTACACATTCTTGTGGCCCCTTACATCAAAAGTTAAATATAGTTTTTCTTCAGTATATATTACATGTAGGACTCCCATCACCCATACAAATTTGCCATATAATAACTCGTCATATAGTCTATTCACTTTGGGAAAATTGCCCTACCTATTGATTTTTCATACGTCTCCTAATGTCACTCATAACGTAATTTTTATTATCCATTTTATCACTTATTGCCATGTAAATTCCCATAGTTGTTTACTTACTCTGGGCATCTATCTATTTATTATCAGTCTTTTAATTCATCTACAGTGCTATTTTATTATTCACATTTTTTATTATCTTCATAATTTTTCATCCATATTAATATTTTTATTTTCAGTATCGATATCGAATATAAGATCTTATGTAGCTATAAAACGCCAGCGCTATAATTCCCAAACCCCTTCCCTCATAGCCCGGCATATAGAGCACTTATAGTGATAGTCACTGTGAGCGCTCCCATCCACAAACCACATGATCGCAAGTTAGCGATCATGCTTGCTAGCAAGCGCTGACACCGGAACTGGGGCGCCGGCACTGGCATTACGTAAGTAGCTTCCCCCTCACCATGGAGATGGTCACGTGGTCACGCCCCCTTCGATCACGTGCCCTCTCTCCTAATAGCTAAGGAACGAATAGGTCGGCATATCCCCGCCCTCCCCAGGGACGTAACACACCATGTGACCGCACCATGTGACCGCCCCCTAGCAGCTAAAGAATGAATAGGTCGGCATATCCCCGCCCTCCCAGGGACCTAACAAACCATGTGACCACACCAGCAGTCACATGACTCTTCTACTCAATCTATTATTATGTTGTAATATCATGAGAAGCAACCAAAACATTTTATATAACTTCTCTTATATATCTAAATTCCTTTTAGTATCTGCTATCCCCTGTTTTATGTGTTTTTTGTACACTGCCATCAAGATGACACCAAGTGCCAACCCCTCCCACTGTGGGCGGTACATAGGTGCGTTATTTTTGGCGTTTTTTTACCTTTACCCTTCTCTTATTATAAATACTCACTTTAATGTATTGTTACCTAACCTGATGAAAGAGAACTGTTTGTCCCCGAAATGCATTGTTTGCATGGTCATGCGCTTCCTTTGAATAAAAAAGAAATATCCCACTTGAAGTTTCACGTCCGTTTCCATCAGTGAATTCATGCCACTACAGCATTTTCTTCTTGTGTCAAATCTCGGCGCTATACAAAAAAGTATGGCGCGTGTGAATATCGCTTGAGAGTGATATACCAGCTTCACCTAACAACTGCTTGAGGCCTTTCATATATCAGCTTCCACAAAATTGTGATAGAGGTTTTCCATATACCTGTGTCCACAAAATTACTGCTTGAGGGTGATATACGCTTCAACTAACAACTGATTGAGGCCTTTCCTATATCAGCTTCCACAAAATAGTGATAGAGGTTTTTCATATACCTGCATCCACAAAATTACTGCTTGAGGGTGATATACCAGCTTTAATTACTGATTGAGGCCTTTCATATATCAGCTTCCACAAAATAGTGATAGAGGTTTTCCATATAACTGCGTACACAAAATTACTGCTTGAGGGTAATATACCAGCTTCAACTAACAACTGATTGAGACCTTCCATATATCAGCTTCCACAAAATAGTGGTTTTCCATATACCTGCATCCACAAAATTACTGCTTGAGGGTGATATACCAGCTTAAACTAGCAACTGATTGAGGCCTGTTATATATCAGCTTCCACAAAATAGTGATAGAGGTTTTCCATATACCTGCATCCGCAAAATTACTGTTTGAGGGTGATATACCAGCTTCAACTAACAACTGATTAAAGCCTTTCATATATCAGCTTTCACAAAATAGTGATAGAGGTTTTCCATTTTCCTGCGTCCACAAAATTAGTGTTTGGGGGTGATATACCAGCTTCACCTAACAATTGATTGAGGCCTTTCATATATAAGCTTCCACAAAATAGTGATAGAGGTTTTCCATATACCTGCGTCCACAAAATTACTGCTTGAGGGTAAAATATGCTTCAACTAACAACTGATTGAGGCCTTCCATATCTCAGCTTCCACAAAATAGTGGTAGAGGTTTTCCATATACCTGCGTCCACAAAATTAGTTCTTGAGGTTGATATACCAGCTTCACCTAGCAACTGATTGAGGCCTTTCATATATTAGCTTCCACAAAATAGTAATAGAGGTTTTCCATATACCTGCGTCCACAAAATTACTTCTTGAGGGTGATATACCAGCTTCACCTAACAACTGATTGAGGCCTGCCATATATCAGCTTTCACAAAATAGCGATAGAGGTTTTCCATATTCCTGCATCCACAAAATTACTGCTTGAGGGTGATTTACCAGCTTCAACTAAGAACTGATTGAGGCCTGCCATATAGCAGCTTTCACAAAATAGTGATAGAGGTTTTCCATATACCTGCATCCACAAAATTACTGCTTGAGGTGATATACCAGATTTAATTGCTGATTGAGGCCTTTCATATATCAGCTTCCACAAAATAATGATAGAGGTTTTCCATATACCTGCATCCACAAAATTACTGCTTGAGGGTGATATACCAGCTTCACCTAACAACTGATTGAGGCCTTTCATATATCAGCTTCCACAAAATAGTGATAGAGGTTTTTCATATTCCTGCGTCCACAAAATTAGTGCTTGAGGGTGATATACCAGCTTCAACTAACAACTGATTGAGACCTTCCATATATCAGCTTCCACAAAATAGTGGTTTTCCATATACCTGCATCCACAAAATTACTGCTTGAGGGTGATATACCAGCTTCAACTAACAACTGATTGAGGCCTTACATATATCAGCTTCCACAAAATAGCGATAGAGGTTTTTCATATACAGTGCTGCTCATAATTATTCATACCCCAGGCAAATTAAAGTTACTTTTATTCAACCAGCAAGTAATTTTTTGACGGGAAATGACATAGGTGTCTCCCAAAAGATAATAAGACCATGTACAAGAGGCGTTATTGTGGGAAAAAAAAAAAAAAAAACATTTCTCAGCTTTTATTTACATTTGAGCAAAAAATACAAGATGTTCCGCACTGTGGAAAATCTCAGAGGATGTGGTCGGAAGCCAAAAGTGACACCTGTGCTGGCCAGGAGGATAGTTAGAGAGGTGAAAAAGAATCCAAGGATCAACACCAAGGCCATCCTGGTTAATCTGGCCTCTGCTGGTGGCAATGTCTCAAGACAGACAATCCAACGGACACTGCACAATGCAGACCAAGGAGGATGCCACTTCTCCAGATAAGGCACACAAATGCTCGCTTGGCCTTTGCAAAAGCTCATCTGGACAAAGAAGAAGACTTCTGGTCTTCCGTGTTATGGTCAGATGAAACAAAAATTGAATTGTTTGGTCACAATTATGTTTCCTTCATTTTGCTTAAAAAAGGAGAAGTCAAAGAACACCATCCCCACTGTCAAATATGGTGGTGGGAACCTAATGCTTTGGGGGGGTTTTTCAACCAATGGACCAGGGAACCTAATCAGAGTAAAAGGCACCATGAAAAAAGAGTAATACATGAGGATTCTCAACGACAACAACAGGCAGTCAGCAGAGAAACTTGGCCTTGGCCACCAGTGGACATTTCAGCATGACAATGACCCAAAACACACAGCAAAAGTGGTGAAGAAATGGTTAGCAGACAACAACATTAACGTTTTGGAGTGGCCCAGCCAGAATGCAGACTTGAATCCAATTGAGAATCTGTGGAGGGAGCTAAAGATCAGGGTGATGGCAAGAAGACTCTTCACCCTGAAAGATTTGGAGCTCATTGCTAAAGATTAATGGGCAAAAATACCTGTGGAGACATGCAAAAAGCTGGTCTACAATTATAAGCAGCGTTTGATTGCTGTAATAGCCAATAAAGGCTTTTCTATTGATTATTGAGAAGGGTATGAATAATTTGGGACTGGACACTTTTTGCTCAAATGTGAATAAAAGCTGAGAAATGTTTTTTTCCCACAATAATGCCTTTTGTGCATTGTCTTATCTTTTGGGAGACACCTATGTCATTTCCCGTCAAAATATTACTTGCTGGTTGAATAAAAGTAACTTTAAGTCAAAATTTGCCAGGGGTAAGAATAATTATGGGCAGCACTGTACCTGCGTCCACAAAATACAGATTGCGAGTTTTGATATACCTGCAAAATTACTGCTTGAGGGTGATATACCTGCTTCAACTAAAAACTGGTTGAGGCCTGCCATATTTCAGCTTCCACAAAATAGTGATAGAGGTTTTCCATGTACCTCAAGCCACAGAATCCAAAGTTCTTTGCTGTCAGGTGAAAGCCTATTGCCTAATTTTTAGTGCCTTTACTTGCAGACAGTTACATATTTATCCTGTGACTGCCTAATGTACCTCCAGCCACAGCATCCAAAGTTATTTGCTGTCAGGTGAATGCCTATTGCCTCATTTTTGGGGCCTGTACTTGCCGACATTCACCATAATGACCTTCTAATGTCACAGGGTCATGTGACTGTGCCCCCCATCCCGTACTGTACCCCTTACCCCGTACTGTGCCCCCTTATTCCCTGTACTGTGCCCTCTTATACAATTTTATCCGGTAATGGTATGGCGGTGTTATTCGTTCACTGTACAGAGGTGTTATCTGGTCAATGTATGGCTGTGGTATCCAATAACTGGATGGCCATAACTGTATCTCTTTCCCTGCCCACGCCATCCCCTTTTAGACCTGGCATGAGCAGGAAAAATATGCAGATTGCGGTGCTAAGGACCTTTGCGCCACAATCTGTGTCACAAATAAGCCTAACATAGACATATTTCTATATAATAAATGATCACCTAATTGTATTTTTATTCGGGGGTAGGGCTAATATCTTTATACTATATAGATTCTAGTGTATTATACTGTGCCCTGTATTTCCCAGTAGAAAATGATGCTTGGGAAACACATCCTCATCCCTGACCACCAGTACCAGGTAGCCCTCTGTCAGTGCATGGTGGCCTCCCCTCTCCGCCACGCTGCTCCGCTGTGTACTGGTGCTTATTCTGACACTAGGGCTGGGTTCAATCCTATTTTTGCCATCAATTTAATGCATACCAAAAATTTATGCGTTAACAGATGCCCCAGACTGATGCCGTACAGTGGCGTCCGTTCACCATACAGTTCCATGGTAGAATAAAAATTTACGTTAACGTATGCATTTTTTTTATGGACTCTGCAGGATACAAAAACGTGGAGTGCTGCACATTTGTATACATCAAACCGATAGGAAATAAAAAAAATTCTAGGCTCCAGCAGGGCACATTTTTGAGAGTTTCCCTTTAAAAATAAATATAAAAATGGCCCCTGATTAAAATACATATTTTTTGTTGGAATTTTTGCGAATGATCCCCCTCTGGTATGTCACTGGCCATGTTGTGGGACTATTTGTACACTCATAGGGCCAGATTTATCATTACTCTGACAGCTTTTCACTCCACTTTCACATATGGCTAAAGTCAGTTTTAGTCAACCAATATTAACCGGACAGATTAATATCAAAAACATCAGACCCCCAAGGAGTCATAATAATCACCAAAAAAATGAATGAAAATAACTTACAGTACATATGTATGAAGATCCAGACAACTTTATTGTAAGTATATATAAACATATAAACAATACATACATATATAATAAAACAGGCAGCACAAGGTGGGACACACAGATGAGTAGCAGGACCCAAGGAGAGGCCGGGAGATCGATGCACGAAATAACAGGGAAAAAGAATGCTAGCTGAAAGAGCATACCTCAAAACCTCATAGCAACAACGCCCCAAACAAAGTGCAAAGGAGGCGATTGTAGAGATTGAGGTTGAAATAAAAAGGACAAAGTATAAACATACCCTGGATGGTGCAGAGATCTCTCGGCCGACTCCTGACCCAACGCCGTTTCGCCAGCAGATCTGGCTTCATCCGAGGACGTGCATCGATCTCCCGGCCTCTCCTTGGGTCCTGCTACTCATCTGTGTGTCCCGCCTTGTGCTGCCTGTTTTATTATATATGTATGTATTGTTTATATGTTTATATATACTTACAATAAAGTTGTTTGGATCTTCATACATATGTAAGTTATTTTCATTCATTTTTTTGGTGATTAAAGTCAGTTTTAGCCAAGTCAGATTTATGATCGGCCCTTTAAGACTATAATAAATGTGGTTTGAAAGTAGCAGTTTATCCGTCAGTAAGCAGCTTTAAAAAAGTTGCACGTCTTTTTGAAAAAGTCGCATGTTCTATTCCCTTACGTCCTACCAGCAGCACAGATGGGGTTAACTGCCCCTGTGGACTGGTAGGACCGGCGTAATTTTTAATGAGCCCATGAACCAATAAACGATCTTCAGCTCCCTGAAAGGGAGGAGATCACCCCCCAGCCCACCGTGTTTTTTTCTGTCCTTTGGAGAGGTGGACTGGCGTATCGCTCCCCTTCAGGGAGCTGAAGAGTGCTTGAGGGGCTCTTTTTTTCCCCTAAATCTAGGAAATTGCCCCTTTGTTGCCTTTATTTTAGGCGTTATCGTGGCTATTTTTTCAAAATACAGGGTACCGTCGGGGGAGGGGTGGGCCCCCTCTCTTCTTCCGCCTTGATTTCGGCGTCTCTACGGTGTCCCGTCCTCTCCTTGCCGCAGGTGTGCGGCGCCATGGGCGCCGCCATCTTCCGGAAGTGACGCGCACCAGGTGCGCTACGTCACTTCCGGTTTTTCGTATCCGAATGCGGTGGGGTTTAAAATAAATCGCACCGCTCAATTCTGCTCTCCTTATAAACATCCTGGTTCAGGATAGCCTGGGGAGACATATAGGGTCAATCTGAGCCTAGTATAGGCTCTATTACTCTCTGGGCTGGTTCCGATTGAGGCCCCGTCAGGGGGCAGGGCTTCCTCTTTTTTAGCGTCCAGAGCCTGTCATTCAGTGCTCTGGTTGCACCGCTTTAACAAGCTAGCTCCAGAGTTCCCTGTGCTTGATATATATTCTAGTAATATATTGTCTTGGCTTGGGTTTTTTCTTCACAGCTCTATTTTCTTCAGTGCTGGTGGGCGCCCATATGGTCTCGTTTTCACCTCCACTTGGTGTTTGTAGGTGTTATGACCTGTTAGTTCTTTTCTTACAGTTATGGCTTCCCCTAAGGATTCTGATCAGCGGAAGTCCGGGGCCAAAAGGAAGCATTTGGCCTGTTACGATTGTAACACACCTTTAGACGACAACTGCCCTTACTCAAGGTGTGAGAGTTGCCGCACACAGGCATCCACTGAACCCACGATGCAAGAGATGTTTCAGTGGACAAAGACCTACGTGGATGATTCCATTAAGGGAGTGGTGCGCCTGCTTAATGAGAGGCTACCAGGATCCTCTCAGACTCCCATGGAAGTGGCTGCACCGGTCGAGAGACCTACTCCCTGTTCGGTGGGGTCTTCTTCTGAGGAAGAAGAATTAACTTCTTTCTTTTTTCCCCCAGAGAAAACGCAGAAGTTGCTGAAGTCCATCAGGTCGGGGGACCAAGATGTTGACATGGGGGAGTCCTCCGATCCCGCCGGACGGACACAGCGTGTCTTTAGAGCGGATGAGACCCTCCTCTCTGTGATGCGTACAGAGTGGAGAAAGCCTGAGAAAGGCCCAGTCCTTACCAGGAAGTTTAAGCTCATGTATCCGATGGCTAAACCCTTGGTGGAATCGTGGGGTTCCGTTCCCAAGGTGGACATGGCAATAGCCAAGTTGTCCAGGCGCACTCTGGTCCCTGCAGACGATGGGTCTAGTCTGCAGGACCCTCTAGACCGGAGGGCAGAGTGCACGCTCAGAATGGGTACGCGGCGGGCTGCTGCCTCCGCATCAACATCAATTGCGGCCACTGAAGTAGCCTCCTTTCTACGCTCCAAACTCAACCAGATCCAGATGGACGTGGACCAGAGCGTTTCCAGAGACGACATCTTGGCAGCTTTTAAATCAGCCAATCTGGCTATGGATTTCTTGGTCGATTCCACCCAGATGCAGCTAAAACTGGCCGCCAAAACAATGGCTCTAGTTTCAGCTGCCCGCAGACCACTTTGGCTGAAGCCATGGATCGCGGACAACGCGTCCAAATTCAAATCTTTGTGGGCTCCCCTTCGAGCCGGATAGGCTGTTCGGGTCCGAATTGGACAGAATCATGGAGGGACTCTCCGACAAGAAAGGGAAGAGTCTCCCCAGCAGCCCTTTTGGGGGTCGCCCCCAGGCAGGATAAAAAAGATGGAGGCCGTTCAAGGCAGCAGGCTAGGCGCAGAGATTGGGGGGGCCGTCTCGTAGATTCTCGAGACGCCCCCCGCAAACCTACCAGGGAGGCGAAACCCTCTGACTATGGGCCTTCCCGAGGCTCTTGGATAAGCCCTGCTGCCCCTGCAGTATCTCCTCTAGATTATTCCCGTACCCCTCCCCCAAATTCCCGTGGGCGGGGCCGTCTCTCCACATCAAAAACTTTTGGGCCCAGCAGATTGCAGACCCCTGGGTTCAGGATATAATTTCTGCCGGTTACCGGGTAGATCTCATCTCCCCCCCTCCGGAGGAAGATTCAACGCCACGCGAACTTCGGGCCTGCCAAACAACAGATCCTAGAGTCTTATATTCAGGGACTATATCTCCAAGGGAGCCCTGGAGAGGTGCCGGCAGGGAGAGAGGCCTAGGGATTATTCTCCAGTGTTACTGGTTCCCAAGAAGACAGGAGATCTCCGGATGATCATCGACTTGAGATTCCTCAATCGATTTATAAGGTAAACCAGGTTTCAGGATGGAAACCATAAGTGTGAGTCAGCCATATCCTCAACAATGGAGACGTCATGGCTACTCTGGAGCTCAAAGATGCGTACCTTCACATCCCGATCCATTCCGCTTCCAGGAAGTTCCTCAGGATCGCGGTCCAGATTTTAGGGGTTTGCAGGCACTTTCAGTTCGCCGCGCTTCCCTTCGGAATCTCTTCTGCCCCCCCTTATCTTCACCAAGGTGGTGGTGTAGGTGGTGGCAGCTTTGAGACTTCAAGGACTGACCATTATTCCTTATCTGGACGATTGGCTTTTCATAGCCTCTTCAGTTCCGATCCTTACCCACCATCTTCAGATCGCAATCTCCTTTCTCCTCCGCTTGGACTGGATTATCAACTGGCAGAAGTCGAATGTGAGCCCATCGACTTCAATCCATTATTTAGGTTTCGTGGTCGACTCTGTGGAGATGTCCCTCCGGTTGACTCTAGAAAGGAGGAGCGCGGATTCAGGACCTCGCAAGAGTCCTTTTTGTCCCTCGTCGAGTCTCTATCCGGACTCTCATGAAGATGCTGGGGCTCATGTCAGCGGCTGCGGACGCAGTCCCTTGGGCGTTATGGCACCCTCCGTCCTCTTCAGTCGGAGGTCTTACACTTATGGAAACGGCAGCCCTGCGTGGCTAGATTCCCTGTGCTCCTGTCCGGTCAAACCCGGAATTCCCTCAGATGGTGGTTTCAGCTACCAGCAGGGAAGTCTATGACCCAACCAGCTTGGGTCATATTGGACTACAGACGCGTCCCTTTGTAGGGCTGGGGCGCTCACTTGGACGGATCCCCAGTACAGGGATCTTGGTCTCCTCTGGAGCGGCGGTCTCTCTTCCAATCTTCGCGAGATGCGATCTATCCGGCTAGCCCTCCTTCACTTCGCCCCTCAGATCCGGGGCAGAGCAGTGAAAGTCCAGTCAGACAATATGACTGCGGTTCTCTATATAAAAAAGCAGGGAGGCACAAGATCATTGCCCCTTCTGTCAGAGATCGGGGTAATTCTTCGGTGGGCAGAGACAAACCTTTCCCATCTATCTGCCACTCATTTTCGAGGCTCCCTCAATATGATAGCGGACCGCTTAAGTCGAGGATTATCGACCATGGAGTGGTCTCTGCATCCGGAGATCTTCAGGCAGTTAGTTCACAGATGGGGTATGCCAGAGGTGGATCTCATGGCAACCCGATTAAACGCCAAGGTGCTGAGGTTCTGTTCCCTGTACAGGGAAGACAACCCCCTGGCGATAGATGCTCTGTCGATACCGTGGAGGTTCAGGCTGGCTTACATCTTCCCTCCTTTTTCCTGATACCGAGGGTATTGATGAAAGTCCGTCAAGATCAAGGCCTCGGTAATAGCCATCATACCGTTCTGGCCCAGGAGATCCTGGTTTACCCAGCTCATTCAGATGAGTCGGGGACAATACAGGAGACTCCCCCGGAGCAGACCCTGTGTCGTGGACACTCACTCTGCCAGATCTGCACAGGTTCAAACCTGACAGCCTGGAGGTTGATCAAGTCCCTTCCCCATATAGAAGGGCTTTCCGAGTGGGTCCTGAGAACTTTGTCGCATTCCAGAGCAGAGTCTACGAAGAAGGCCTACTCCAGGATCATGAGAATTTTCACGTCATGGTGTGATTCCAAACAGGTGGCGTCTGCAGATCCGCCCCTTCCAGCGATATTGCAATTCCTTCAAGATGGATTAGATAAAGGTCTTTCTCCAGCTACCTTGAGGGTACAGATTTGTGCCATCTCGGCCTGTCTTAACAGGCCACACTCTCGGGACCCACTCATCAAACGCTTCCTGAAGGGAGCTGAAATACTAAAGCCTACTATACTGAAACCCATTCCCCAGTGGGATCTTTCAGTAGTGCTCAGGGGGCTAGCATCTCCCCCCTTCGAGCCATTGGAGGAGGTGGAATTCAGATTTTTGACTTTAAAGATGGTTTTTCTTCTGGCTGTAGCTTCAGCCAAAAGGATCTCTGAATTGCAGGCTTTTTCTGCAATTCACCCTTACATTATCTTCCTACAGGACAGAGTACTCCTGAAGTTTTTACCCTACTTCAGGCCTAAGGTGCCTACCTTCCAAAATATCAACCAGGTAATCTCTTTACCAGTTCTGTTTTCAGCCTCCTCCTCTGAAACTCAGCAAGAGACCCGCTGGATATTTCAAGGTGCCTCCAGGTCTATGTGGATAGATCCAGAGAATTCAGGATAGATGAGAATCTCCTTATCCTGTTTGCCGGTAAGTCTAAAGGCCGTAAAGCGTCTAAAGCTACCATTACTCGCTGGATCAAGGAGGCCATTAGGGAGGCTTTCGTCTCCCAATCCCTAGATCCTCGGGAGTTTGTGAGAGCCCATTCTACTAGGGCTGTCTCCACCTCTGTTGCGGAGAGAAGACTTCTTCCCTTAGAGTTGATCTGTAAGGCGGCCTCCTGGAGCTCTGAGTCAACCTTCACCTCCCATTATAGGATAGATGCTAGGATGGCAGAGTTTTCGGCTTTTGGGCAGACAGTTCTTAGTTCTGCCAGGCATGAGGACCCTCCCTAGGGGATTCTTCTTACAATCGCCCCATCTGTGCTGCTGGTAGGACGTAAGGGAATCGTTAATTTCTAACGATAATTTGTTTTCCCTTAGTCCTAACAGCAGCACACAAATATCCACCCTAAATACATTATGCTGTTAAAAACACGGTGGGCTGGGGGTGATCTCCTCCCTTTCAGGGAGCTGAAGACGTTTATTGGTTATCGGGCTCATTAAAAATTCCGCCGGTCCTACCAGTCCACAGGGGCAGTTAACCCCAACTGTGCTGCTGTTAGGACTAAGGGAAACAAATTATCGTTAGAAATTAACGATTAAAAAGTCGCATAAGATAAGCATGGTCCTCACTGAAGTGAAATTGCGTATTTTTTTGGGGCTTTTAACACCTCAGCCCTATAGCTTAAACACCCTTAATGACCAGGCCACTTTTTACACTTCTGACCTACACTACTATAACCGTTTATTGCTCTGTCATGAAACTTACCACCAAATGAATTTTACCTCCTTTTCTTCTCACTAATAGAGCTTTCATTTGGTGGTATTCATTGCTAGCTGACATTATTAACTTTTTTTGTTATTAATCGAAATTTAACGATTTTTTTTTGCAAAAAAATGACATTTTTCACTTTCAGTTGTAAAATTTTGCAAAAAAAACGACATCCATATATACATTTTTCTCAAAATTTATTGTTCTACATGTCTTTGATAAAAAAAAAATGTTTGGGTAAAAAAAAAAATGGTTTTGGGTAAAAGTTATAGCGTTTACAAACTATGGTACAAAAATGTGAATTTCCGCTTTTTGAAGCAGCCTCTGACTTTCTGAGCACCTGTCATGTTTCCTGAGGTTCTACAATGCCCAGCACAGTCCAACACCCCACAAATGACCCATTTCGGAAAGTAGAACCCTAAGGTATTGCTGATGGGCATAGTGAAATAAAAATCTCATTTTCCACTAACTTGCGACAAAAAATAAAACTTCTATGAACTCACTATGCCCATAAGCGAATACCTTGGGGTGTCTTCTTTCCAAAATGGGGGTCACTTGTGGGGTAGTTATACTGCCCTGGCATTCTAGGGGCCCAAATGTGTGGTAAGTAGTTTGAAATCAAAATGTGTAAAAAATGGCCGGTGAAATCCGAAAGGTGCTCTTTGGAATATGGGCCCCTTTGCTCACCTAGGCTGCAAAAAAGTGTTACACATCTGGTATCTCCGTACTCAGGAGAAGTTGGGCAATGTGTTTTGGGGTGTCATTTTACATATACCCATGCAGGGTGAGATAAATATCTTGGTCAAATGCCAACTTTGTATAAAAAAATTGGAAAAGTTGTATTTTGCCAAGATATTTCTCTCACCCAGCATGGGTATATGTAAAATGACACCCCAAAACACATTGCCCAACTTCTCCTGAGTACGTAGATACCACATGTGTGACACTTTTTTTGCAGCCTAGGTGGACAAAGGGGCCCACATTCCAAAGAGCACCTTTCGGATTTCACCGGTCATTTTTTACACATTTTGATTTCAAACTTCTTACCACACATTTGGGCCCCTAGAATGCCTGGGCAGTATAACTACCCCACAAGTGACCCCATTTTGGAAAGAAGACATCCCAAGGTATTCCGTGAGTGGCATGGCGAGTTCCTCGAATTTTTTATTTTTTGTCACAAGTTAGTGGAATATGAGACTTTGTAAGAAAAAAAAAAAATCATCATTTTCCGCTAACTTGTGACAAAAAATAAAAAATTCTAGGAACTCGCCATGCCCCTCACGGAATACCTTGGGGTGTCTTCTTTCCAAAATGGGGTCACTTGTGGGGTAGTTATACTGCCCTGGCATTCTAGGGGCCCAAATGTGTGGTAAGAAGTTTAAAATCAAAATGTGTAAAAAATGACAGGTGAAATCCGAAAGGTGCTCTTTGGAATGTGGGCCCCTTTGCCCACCTAGGCTGCAAAAAAGTGTCACACATGTGGTATCTACGTACTCAGGAGAAGTTGGGCAATGTGTTTTGGGGTGTCATTTTACATATACCCATGCTGGGTGAGAGAAATATCTTGGCAAAAGACAACTTTTCCAATTTTTTTATACAAAATTGGCATTTGACCAAGATATTTATCTCACCCAGCATGGGTAAATGTAAAATGACACCCCAAAACACATTGCCCAACGTCTCGTGAGTACGGAGATACCACATGTGTGACACTTTTTTGCAGCCTAGGTGGGCAAAGGGGCCCAAATTCCAAAGAGCACCTTTCGGATTTCACCGGTCATTTTTTACACATTTTGATTTCAAACTTCTTACCACACATTTGGGCCCCTAGAATGCCAGGGCAGTATAACTACCCCACAAGTGACTCTATTTTGGAAATAAGACACCCCAAGGTATTTCGTGATGGGCATAGTGAGTTCATGGAAGTTTTTATTTTTTGTCACAAGTTAGTGGAATATGAGACTTTGTAAGAAAAAAATAAAAATAAAAAATCCTCATATTCCACTAACTTGTGACAAAAAAAAAAAAATTCTAGAAACTCGCCATGCCCCTCACGGAATACCTTGGGGTGTCTTCTTTCCAAAATGGGGTCACTTGTGGTGTAGTTATACTGCCCTGGCATTCTAGGGGCCCAAATGTGTGGTAAGAAGTTTGAAATCAAAATGTGTAAAAAATGGCCGGTGAAATCCGAAAGGTGCTCTTTGGAATGTGGCCCCCTTTGCCCACCTAGGCTGCAAAAAAGTGTCACACATGTGGTATCTCCGTACTCATGAGAAGTTGGGCAATGTGTTTTGGGGTGTCATTTTACATATACCCATGCTGGGTGAGAGAAATATCTCGGCAAAAGACAACTTTTCCCATTTTTTTATACAAAGTTGGCATTTGACCAAGATATTTATCTCACCCAGCATGGGTATATGTAAAATGACACCCCAAAACACATTCCCCAATTTCTTCTGAGTACGGCGATACCACATGTGTGACACTTTTTTGCAGCCTAGATGCGCAAAGGTGCCCAAATTCCTTTTAGGAGGGCATTTTTTTGACATTTGGATACCAGACTTCTTCTCACGCTTTGGGGCCCCTAAAATGCCAGGGCAGTATAAATACCCCACATGTGACTCCATTTTGGAAAGAAGACACCCCAAGGTATTCAATGAGGGGCATGGAGAGTTCATAGAAAAAAAAAAATTTGGCACAAGTGTCACGACTGACTGATCCAGACAGGTCTGGGAGGAGAAGGTCGCAGCGACTTGCTACTCGCGATAGCTTTTGAGTTTGCTCCGTGGTTCAGGGTATGTCATCTGGGTTTTGCCTTGTGAACCTTTTTGTCCTGACTGGGAGTTTGTAGGCATCCTTCTCAGGTGAGTCCTGTCTGCCACTCCCAGCTACTATATTAGTTTCACTTTCACTTGCAGTCATTGCCAGATATAGTCCTTACTTCCAGTGCTACTCTGACCTTGGAAGGAGATCGTTTGATGGTGTTGCTGTGGAGCTCTTGTCCGGCGTGGACTGTCGTGTTTGGGATCGCCTTCTCTGCTCGTGACTGGATAAGTCTATCTCTGCTGTTGTTTGTTTGTTGCTGTCTTCCCCTGTTGTTTTCCTAGACATGAGTGATGGTGACTAGCGCTCCCATCGGCCTTTCCCCAGTCCAGTCTTGTTAGGGCGACTGAGGGTTTAGGCATCCTGCTCGCCGCACGGGTTCACACCCCGTCTAGGGTATCAGGGCAGACAGGTGCCAGCTTAGGGTTAGTCAGGGGTGGCCTTTCTATTTCCCATCCGTAGATAAGGGTCCCCCTTCCCCTCCGGCTGGTGCGACACGACTGCTGCTGGAATAGTGCTCGTGACAACAAGTTAGCGGAAATTGATTTTTTTAGTTTTTTTCTCTCAAAGTCTCCCTTTCCGCTAACTTGGGACAAAAATTTCAATCTTTCATGGACTCAATATGCCCCTCAGCGAATACCTTCGGGTGTCTTCTTTCCAAAATGGTGTTATTTGTGGGGTGTTTGTACTGCCCTGGCATTTGAGGGTCTCCGCAATCATTACATGTATGGCCAGCATTAGGAGTTTCTGCTATTCTCCTTATATTGAGCATACGGGTAATGAGATTTTTTTTTTCCGTTCAGCCTCTGGGCTGAATGAAAAAAATGAACGGCACAGATTTCTTCATTCGCATCGATCAATGTGGATGAAAAAATCTCTGCCAACAAAAAGAAAAAGGAGGGGAAAGGCGTCTGCCAGGACATAGGAGCTCCGCCCAACATCCATACCCACTTAGCTCGTATGCCCTGGCAAACCAGATTTATCCATTCACATCAATCGATGTGGATGAATAAATCATTGCCGGGATTTTTTTTTTTTTTTATATATACAAAGTGTTTGCCAAAGCATATGAACACCGCCACCTCCTCAGCTCATATGCCTCGGCAAACGTATCTTTTACTGCAGAGGAGAAATCTCGTCTTGCAGCACCGCATACACCGACTTGTGTGTAATCTGACAGCAGCGCAATGCTTCTGTCAGAATGCACATCAGTGCTGCAGCTGGTTCATCGGTTGGTCCACCTGGAAGGTAAAAAAAAACAAAACAAAAAAGAAAAAAACAGGCCGCAACACAATAAATTTTATTAACTTTATAATAACTTTTGAACAGAACATAAACTTTTTTTTTAACTTTTTGAACTGAAGTTAACTTTTTTGCTTACCTTTTTTTTTTTTTTACCTTTTATAGGACAAACCTCTCCTTCCCCATGGGACAATGTGCAAAGCCGCAACACAATAAATTTTATTAACTTTATAATAACTTTTGAACAGAACATAAACTTTTTTTTTAACTTTTTGAACTGAAGTTAACTTTTTTGCTTACCTTTTTTTTTTTTTTACCTTTTATAGGACAAACCTCTCCTTCCCCATGGGACAATGTGCAAAGCGCAAATCGCCCAAAGATGTGGCGAAGTACATTATGCACTTTATCCCAGGTGAAAGGAGAGGTTTGCAGTAGCTGAGAGTAAAAGGGCCCTAATAGCCCTGTGTGCCTGTCCTGTGAGATGCAATCCCTATGCTAAGTGTACCTGTGTGTGGTACTTCCGGAAACACTCTCCAAAGCATAGGGCAGGGTGGTCAGGACAGTCAGGACAGAAATAGCGGGTGTCACGCCTTATTCCACTCCTGCTACAGACACGACATCTTTTTCGGGGTGACGGTTGGGTTGAGGTACCAGGAACGACACTGGGGAAATGTCGCTCGTGTAGATGGCTAACTACACTGGTGGATGGGGCCACGGAACCTTCTGGATACAGGAGGTTCTCGATGATCTCTTCCTGGAATTTTAGGAAGGATCGTGTTCTCCCAGCCTTACTGTAGAGAACAAAACTATTATACAGAGCCAATTAAATCAAATATACAGACACCTTCTTATGCCAGCGTCTGGTTCTGCGGGACACTAAATACGGAGACAACATCTGGTCATTGAAGTCCACCCCTCCCATGAGCAAATTATAGTCGTGGACACAGAGGGGCTTTTCAATGACACGGGTTGCTCGCTCAATTTGGATTGTCATGTCTGCGTGAATGGGGGAGAGCATGTAAACGTCACGCTTGTCTCTCCATTTCACCGCGAGCAGTTCTTGGTTACACAAGGCAGCCCTCTCCCCCCTTGCAAGACGGGTGGTAACGAGCCGTTGGGGGAAGCCCACGCGACTAGTTCGCGCGGTGCCACAGGCGCAAATCTGTTCTAGAAACAAATGCCTAAAGAGGGCCACACTTGTGTAGAAATTGTCAACATAAAGATGGTACCCCTTGCCAAATAAGCGTGACACCAAGTCCCAGACTGTCTTCCCACTGCTCCCCAGGTAGTCAGGGCAACCGACCGGCTCCAGGGTCTGATCTTTTCCCTCATAGATCTGAAATTTGTGGGTATAGCCTGTGGCCCTTTCACAGAGCTTATACAATTTGACCCCATACCGGGCACGCTTGCTTGGGATGTATTGTTTGAAGCCAAGGCGCCCGTTAAAATGTATTAGGGACTCGTCTACGCAGATGTTTTGCTCGGGGGTATACAAATCTGCAAATTTCTGGTGGAAGTGGTCTATGAGGGGGCGAATTTTGTGGAGCCGGTCAAAAGCTGGGTGGCCTCTGGGACCGGAGGTGGTGTTGTCGCTAAAATGCAGGAAACGCAGGATGGCCTCAAATCGTGCCCTGGACATAGCAGCAGAGAACATGGGCATGTGATGAATCGGGTTCGTGGACCAATATGACCGCAATTCATGCTTTTTAGTTAGACCCATGTTGAGGAGAAGGCCCAGAAAAATTTTAATTTCGGAAACTTGGACTGGTTTCCACCGGAAAGGCTGGGCATAATAGCTTCCCGGGTTGGCGGATATAAATTGTGTGGCATACCGGTTTGTCTCTGCCACGACTAAGTCCAAGAGCTCCGCAGTCAAGAACAGCTCAAAAAATCCCAGGGCCGAACCGATCTGAGCCGTCTCAACCCGAACTCCAGACTGGGCGGTGAAAGGGGGAACTAATAGTGCGGCTGAAGTTGGTGACTGCCAATCAGGGTTTGCCAGCACCTCAGGGATTCTAGGGGCTCTACGGGCCTGTCTGTGCGGTCGCTGCTTCGGGGTAACTACTGCACGTGCCACCGTACCAGCTTCAACTGCCCTTCTGGTGCTCGCCACTTCACCATGTTGTACGGCAGTGCTGGTACTAGGTCCAGGGAGGGCTGCGCTGCTGGTGTATGCCTCACCACGTGATTCGGCAGCGCCAGCCCCACTCTGCTGCTCTTGAAGCGGATCCTGCATAACCTGTGGTCTAGCGACACGGGGCCGGGTACGCCTGGTGCTATCAGGGACCTCAGCCTCCTCGTCCGAACTTTGGGTCAGAGAGCCACTGCTTTCTACAGGTTCATATTCTGACCCGCTAGATTCGTCAGATGAGGGTTCCCATTCCTCATCCGACTGGGTCAGAATCCTGTAGGCCTCTTCAGAAGAATACCCCCTGTTTGACATTTGGACTACTAAATTTAGGGGTATTCCCTGAGACTACCCAAGAAAAAAAGCAAGCCTGTCTTACAAAGGGGAGGCTAGCGAAGTACCGGAGGCCACTGCGGTTGATAAAATTATCAAAACTGATTTTTTTTATCGCCGCAGCGCGTGTAAAGTGAATGTGCAGTGATCAAAAAATATATATTTTTTGTCACTGCGGTGGGGCGGGCGTGGGTGAACGCACGTGCGGGCGACCGATCAGGCCTGATCGGGCAAACACTGCGTTTTGGGTGGAGGGCGAACTAAAGTGACACTAATACTATTATAGATCTGACCGTGATCAGTTTTGATCACTTACAGATACTCTTAAAGTACAAATCTGATAAAAATATGCCTGCGCAAATGTACCCCAACAATTGCACTGTATGTTTTGCTGTATGTCAGTATGTTTTTTTGTTCCTTTTATGATGTATTGTTAGTCATTTTTGTTTGTCTTGTATTTCATTGTGGCATGTATATGGGCTACCAGTGTCGCTAACGTGATTATGTATGGTGTTAACTATGTAGCCATCTGTGTTTCTTTTAAGGATAACAATGTATGTCTTTTCTAAAACTAATAAAAAGTATGGAAATAAAAAAGTACAAATGCTGATTAGCGATACGCTAATCAGCGAATACGGGACTGCGGTGTGGTGGGCTGGGCGCTAACTGATCCCAAAACTACCTAACCAAGGGGCCTAAACTATCCATAAAACGTAACAGTCAATACCAGTGGAAAAAAAAAAAAGACAGTTTACACTGATCACTTTTTTCCTTTCACTAGTGATTGACAGGGGCGATCAAAGGGGTGATCAAAGGGTTAATTGGGGTGCAGGGGGTGATCTGGGGCTAAAGTGTACTGTTGGTGCTACTCACTGTGAAGCCTGCTCCTCTGCTGGATCCAACCGACGAAAAGGACCAGCAGAGGAGCAGACAAGCCATATAACAGATCATATTTACTAATATGATCTGTTATATGGCTTGTGATTTGTTTTTTTGAAAATCGCCAACCTGCCAGCCAATGATCGTGGCTGGCAGGCTGGTGACGAACTTGTCCTCTAAATTTTGCCGGCCCGCGATGCGCAGCGCTGCCACCTCCGGAACGCGATCCTGCGTTAGGCGGTCCGGAGGCGGTTATATTGTCGAAATAGTAAATCTGTCTAGAGGATCATTTGCATAGGAACACAGGCCAACATTTAGAAAACTGGCGAGCATAGTGCAGAGCCAATAAAAGTTGAAATTTTTTGCGCAGTTTAAGCGATTGCGCATAAATTTGCGACTTTTTCACTCCATTATTCTGACTTGAGCTAATAATAAATCTGGCCCATATTTAGTATTTGGTGGCTGCAAATATGACCTGAAGGTTTTTCAGGTTCACCTGCTATTAAAGTCAATAGGCGCGATGCGAACACGCGGTTAAAGAGCATTTGATCGCGAACGTGCATTCCTGACCGATGTTCATCCACCACTATGAATCAGTATGCCTATATCTCAAATGTACTGAGAACAGTACTTCACTATGATACTCAATATATTAAGAAGCCTTGCTGAAGTCTGTCTGAGACAGATTTAATTGGATGGTAATTCCATTATGAGACGTCCATTCTTTAGTGGCCTGGCTGAAATCAATCATTGAGAAGTTGGCATACTCTTCTTGAAAAAGACATATGCGTTTAGCATTTTCTTAAAAGATAAATGTACTCTGGAATAACTGGAAGCCATCTTAAAGAGAAAGAGCATCATTTGCATTTGAAGGTAGGTTTTGGCGATTTACAGTATACAGCACCGACTGAAAATTGCAGAGGCTCTGATGTGAAATAAAACAAGAAAGTGACCCCATTGGTGAAAGCACCTCCCCTGACAGTATTTACTAAGGAGTGTACTGAGCATTTTTTACCCAACAGGTGTGTTTTGCAAACATTAACAGCAGATGGGGGAATGTGAAAATTTCAATTTCTGCACAGATATGACAATTCAGTGCTCAATATGTTGTGTCGCATCATGTGACAGTGTGAAAAAGCAAGCTTTTATGGTATCATGCTGTGCTCCTTGGTTTTATATAAAAACCCTACATGTGGCCCTCTTCTTTTCCTGAATGTATAACAGGGTTCAGCAGTAAAAGAGCACTATGGGCTTTTGAGGCACTACACCACTTGTGCTGACAACTGTACAAAACACTAGGGTGAAATAATAAATAGTATCCTCAAGAGATGTATCTGTTTTGGAAACTCCAAGCCTCAATTCATTTATTAAGGCATGGAGTGAGCATTTTGATGCCACAGGTATTTTGCAGAAATTAATGTGCAACAGAACATGCAAAATGAAAATTGCAAGTTTTACATGCTGGATTTTGCACAGAAATATGGTATCTCAGTGCGCAAGATTTTACACCCAGCCTTACTTATTGAATTCATAGGTAGTTTCTGAAGAGTACATAAATGTCATCAATCTGGACGTAAGCTGCTGTGTGGACATATAGCAGGGCTCAGAAGGGAAGAAGCACCGCATGGCTTTTGGAACATGAATTTTGCTGAAATGGTTTTCAGCTCATACATCACATTTACAGAGCCCCTGAGGTACCCGTAAAGTGGATACCCAATAAAAATGACACAATTTTTCGAAAGTACACTCCTTTAGCTATTTCTTAAGTGAGTATTTTGAGTGAAACCACAGTTGTTTCACAGATATTGCATTTCAATGCCCAATATGTTGTGCCCAGCTGGTGCAATCTAAGACACACCACACCCTTTAAATAGTGTAGGGAGCGAATATTGGAATCTCAAATCTTAATCGCGAATATCGCCACTTCGAGAATTCATGAAGATTTTGAATATAATGCTATATATTCATATTCGCGAATATTCTAGATTTTTTTTTCATCAGTAACCTCCTGTTAGCGTTTTTTTCTCCAGGCAGGTTTATGATGGTTATACGATGAGGCATCAGACCTCCAACCCGTTAATATTTCCCTGTGCAAAGAATATCCGATTTGCTCTGGCCAGGAGATAAGACAGCCCAGACTGAACTTAGGTTGTCAATATCTAAAATCTTTATTCCACAGCACATGCTTATAAGGCTTTGGGGGTGGGAACATAGTGTCTGGCAAGATAAAAGTGAAACTTCGTTAAACAATACTGGTATCTGCTATATACAATACATGAAAGGGTTATTTTACATATTGACCAAGGTTAATCTCAATGCCAAAAGGTTGAATGACTTGTCATAGGTTGTTGTCATTGTATATGAGATGTGATTTTAAATAGCCTTATGTTAAGGGAGGAAGGTGCTATTGTGTTCACCAACTTGCAAAGGGTGTGAGATGTGCTAATTTGGGATACTATATTCCACAAGAGATGAGGCTTGTAGACCTTGTATAATCTGTGATGTATCAATAGTAAAATTATGAAAAATCCCTTTCACCTCCCTTCTTGCTTGTGGGTAAAGTTGAGCGAACACCTGGATGTTCGGGTTCGAGAAGTTCGGCCGAACTTCCCGAAAAATGTTCGGGTTCGGGATCCAAACCCGATCCGAACTTCGTCCCGAACCCGAACCCCATTGAAGTCAATGGGGACCCGAACTTTTGGGCACTAAAAAGGCTGTAAAACAGCCCAGGAAACAGCTAGAGGGCTGCAAAAGGCAGCAACATGTAGGTAAATCCCCTGCAAACAAATGTGGATAGGGAAATTAATTAAAATTAAAATTCACGTCAGCAGAGAATCAGTCTCTTCATGCCATAGCAAAGAATCTGGCTTCATGTCAGCAGAGAATCAGTCTCTTCATGCAATAGCAGAGAATCTGGCTTCATGTCAGCGCAGAATCAGTCTTCATGTCATAGCAGAGAATCAGGCTTCACGTCACCCACCACTGGAACAGGCCACTGTCACACATTTAGGCCCAGGCACCCAGGCAGAGGAGAGGTCCCGTAACAGAGAATCTGGCCTTATGTCAGCGCAGAATCTGTCTTCATGTCATAGCAGAGAATCAGGCTTCACGTCACCCACCACTGGAACAGGCCACTGTCACACATTTAGGCCCCGGCACCCAGACAGAGGAGAGCGGTCCCGTAACAGAGAATCTGGCCTTATGTCAGCGCAGAATCTGTCTTCATGTCATAGCAGAGAATCAGGCTTCACGTCACCCACCACTGGAACAGGCCACTGTCACACATTTAGGCCCAGGCACCCAGGCAGAGGAGAGAGGTCCCGTAACAGAGAATCTGGCCTTATGTCAGCGCAGAATCTGTCTTCATGTCATAGCAGAGAATCAGGCTTCACGTCACCCACCACTGGAACAGGCCACTGTCACACATTTAGGCCCAGGCACCCAGGCAGAGGAGAGAGGTCCCGTAAAAGAGAATCTGGCCTTATGTCAGCGCAGAATCTGTCTTCATGTCATAGCAGAGAATCAGGCTTCACGTCACCCACCACTGGAACAGGCCACTGTCACACATTTAGGCCCAGGCACCCAGGCAGAGGAGAGAGGTCCCGTAACAGAGAATCTGGCCTTATGTCAGCGCAGAATCTGTCTTCATGTCATAGCAGAGAATCAGGCTTCACGTCACCCACCACTGGAACAGGCCACTGTCACACATTTAGGCCCAGGCACCCAGGCAGAGGAGAGAGGTCCCGTAACAGAGAATCTGGCCTTATGTCAGCGCAGAATCTGTCTTCATGTCATAGCAGAGAATCAGGCTTCACGTCACCCACCACTGGAACAGGCCACTGTCACACATTTAGGCCCCGGCACCCAGACAGAGGAGAGCGGTCCCGTAACAGAGAATCTGGCCTTATGTCAGCGCAGAATCTGTATTCATGTCATAGCAGAGAATCAGGCTTCACGTCACCCACCACTGGAACAGGCCACTGTCACACATTTAGGCCCCGGCACCCAGACAGAGGAGAGGTTCATTCAACTTTGGGTTGCCCCGCAATATAATGGTAAAATGAAATTAAAAATAGTATTGAATGAGGAAGTGCCCTGGAGTAGAATAATATATTGTTAAGGGGAGGTAGTTAATATCTAATCTGCACAAGGGATGGACAGGTCCTGTGGGATACATGCCTGGTTCATTTTTATGAACGTCAGCTTGTCCACTTGGCTGTAGACAGGCGGCTGCGTTTGTCTGTAATGACGCCCCCCCTGCCGTGCTGAATACACGTTCAGACAAAACGCTGCCGCCGGGCAGGCCAGCACCTCCAAGGCATAAAAGGCTAGCTCTGGCCACGAGGACAATTTGGAGACCCAGAAGTTGAATGGGGCCGAACCATCAGTCAGTACGTGGAGGGGTGTGCACAGGTACTGTTCCACCATGTTAGTGAAATGTTGCCTCCTGCTAACACGTTCCGTATCAGGTGGTGGTTGCAGTTAGCTGTGGGTGTTGACAAAAACTTTTCCACATCTCTGCCATGCTAAACCTGCCCTCAGAGGAGCTGGGCGTGACACAGCTGCGTTGGCGACCTCCTTGCTCCTCCTCTGCCTTCGCCTTGGGCTTCCACTGGTTCCCCTGTGACATTTGGGAATGCTCTCAGTAGCGCGTCTACCAACGTGCGCTTGTACTCGCGCATCTTCCTCTCAAGCTCAGTGTAGGAAGTAAGGTGGGCACATTGTCTTTGTACCGGGAGGATCCAGCAGGGAGGCAACCCAGTATTCCGCACACGTTAAAATGTGGGCAACTCTGCTGTCGTTGCGCAGGCATCGCAGCATGTTGTCGCTCATGTGTGCCAGGCTGCCCAGAGGTAAGGGCAAGCTGTCCTCTGTGGGAGGCGTATCGTCATCGTCCTGTGTTTCCCCCAGCCACGCACCAGTGATGGGCCCGAGCTGCTTTGGGTGCCACCCCCGCTTGTGAACATGCTTCATCCTCATCCTCCTTCCACCTCCTCCTCATCCTCGTCCTCCAGTAGTGGGCCCTGTCTGGCCACATTTGTACCTGCGCCTCTGGTGTTGCAAAAAACCTCCCCTCTGAGTCACTTTGAAGAGACTGGCCTGAAAGTGCTAAAAATTACCCCTCTTCCTCCTCTTCCTCCTGGGCCCAAATCCTCTTCCATCATCGCCCTAAGTGTTTTCTCAAGGAGACATAGAAGTGGTATTGTAACGCTGATAACGGCGTCATCGCCACAGGCCATGTTGGTGAAGTACTCGAAAACAGCGCAACAGGGCACACAGGTTCTCGCATGGAGGCCCAGTCATTGGTGGTGAAGTGGGTCTGATCCACAGTGCGACTGACCCGTGCGTGCTGCAGCTGAAACTCCACTATGGCCTGCTGCTGCTCGCACAGTCTGTCCAGCATATGCAAGGTTGGAGTTCCACCTGGGTGGGCACGTTGCATATGAGGCGGTGAGCGGGAAGGCCGAAGTTACGCTGTAGCGCAGACAGGCGAGCAGCGGCAGGGTGTGACTCCGGAAGCGCGCGAACAGACGGCCCGCACTTTATGCAGCAGCTCTGACATGTCGGGGTAGTTGCGAATGAACTTCTGCACCACCAAATCCAGCACATGCGCCAGGCAAGGGATGTGCGTCAAACCGGCTAGTCCAGAGCTGCAACGAGATTTCGCCCATTATCGCACACCACCAGGCCGGGCTTGAGGCTCACCGGCAGCAACCACTCGTCGGTCTGTTGTTCTATACCCCGCCACAACTCCTGTGCGGTGTGGGGCCTGTCCCCCAAACATATGAGTTTCAGAATGGCCTGCTGACGTTTACCCCGTGCTGTGCTGAAGTTGGTGGTGAAGGTGTGTGGCTGACTGGATGAGCAGGTGGAAGAAGAGGAGGAGGAAGCTGAGTAGGAGGAGGAGGAGACAGGAGGCAAAGAATGTTGCCCTGCGATCCTTGGCGGCGGAAGGACGTGCGCCAAACAGCTCTCCGCCTGGGGCCCAGCCGCCACTACATTTACCCAGTGTGCAGTTAGGGAGATATAGCGTCCCTGGCCGTGCTTACTGGTCCACGTATCTGTGGTTAGGTGGACCTTGCCACAGATGGCGTTACGCAGTGCACACTTGATTTTATCGGACACTTGTTTGTGCAGGGAAGGCACGGCTCTCTTGGAGAAGTAGTGGCGGCTGGGAACAACATACTGTGGGACAGCAAGTGACATGAGCTGTTTGAAGCTGTGTGTGTCCACCAGCCTAAATGACAGCATTTCATAGGCCAGTAGTTTAGAAATGCGGGCATTCAGGGCCAGGGATCGAGGGTGGCTAGGTGGGAATTTACGCTTTCTCTCAAATGTTTGTGAGATGGAGAGCTGAATGCTGCCGTGTGACATGGTTGAGATGCTTTGTGACACAGGTGGTGGTGTTGGTGGTACATCCCATGTTTGCTGGGCGGCAGGTGCCAACGTTCCTCCAGAGGCGGAGGAAGAGGCCGAGGCGGCGGCAGCAGCAGCAGAAGAGGCCGAGGCGGCGGCAGCAGAAGAGGTAGCAGGGGGAGCCTGAGTGACTTCCTTGTTTTTTAGGTGTTTACCTCCACTGCAGTCATGCTTTGCATGCAGGTGCCTGGTCATGCAGGTTTGTGCTAAGGTTTCAGAACGTTAATGGCCTCGCTTCAGGCTCTGATGGCACAGCGTGCAAACCATTCGGGTCTTGTCTTCAGCACATTGTTTGAAGAAGTGCCATGCCAGGGAACTCCTTGAAGCTGCCTTTGGGGTGCTCGGTCCCAGATGGCGGCGGTCAGTAGCAGGCGGAGTCTCTTGGCGGCGGGTGTTCTGATTTTGCCCACTGCTCCCTCTTTTGCTACGCTGTTGGCTCGGTCTCACCACTGCCTCTTCCTCCGAACTGTGAAAGTCAGTGGCACGACCTTCATTCCATGTGGGGTCTAGGACCTCATCGTCCCCTGCATCGTCTTCCACCCAGTCTTGATCCCTGACCTCCTGTTCAGTCTGCACACTGCAGAAAAACGCAGCAGTTGGCACCTGTGTTTCGTCATCATCAGAGACGTGCTGAGGTGGTATTCCCATGTCCTCATCATCAGGAAAAATAAGTGGTTGTGCGTTAGTGCATTCTATCTCTTCCACCCCTGGGGAAGGGCTAGGTGGATGCCCTTGGGAAACCCTGGCAGCAGAGTCTTCAAACAGCATAAGAGACTGCTGCATAACTTGAGGCTCAGACAGTTTCCCTGATATGCATGGGGGTGATGTGACAGACCGATGGGCTTGGTTTTCATGCGCCATCTGTGCGCTTTCTGCAGAAGACTGGGTGGGAGATAATGTGAACGTGCTGGATCCACTGTCGGCCACCCAATTGACTAATGCCTGTACCTGCTCAGGCCTTACCATCCTTAGAACGGCATTGGGCCCCACCAAATATCGCTGTCAATTCTGCTGGCTACTGGGACCTGAGGTAGTTGGTTCACTAGGACGTGTGGCTGTGGCAGAACGGCCACGTCCTCTCCCAGCACCAGAGGGTCCACTAACACCACCACGACCATGTCCACGTCCGCGTCCCTTATTAGATGTTTTCCTCATTGTTCCCGTTCACCACAATTTTGAGAATGGCAAATTTAGGAATGCTTTTTCAACCCAGAAAAAAAAGTGTGCTTTTACGGTCACTACAAATAACTTGACCAGCTAAAACAGTGCAGATTTGGTTGAATAGAGATGTGAGACCTGTTTTTTTTTGCGCTGTGTGACAGGTATAGGTTTAATCACAGAATCACACTTCTATCAGCACGCTAGCGTGTGTCTTAGGTTTTTCTGAATGACACTATCAATACCTTCAATGTAAGATTTTCTTTTTGGGATAGATTTCAAGTAGGCCTCAGATATCAGAAACTAGTTATTTTGAGAATGGCAAATTTGGGAATGCTTTTTCAACCCAGAACAAAAAGTGTGCTTTTACGGTCACTACAAATAACTTGACCAGCTAAAACAGTGCAGATTTGGTTGAATAGAGATGTGAGACCTGTTTTTTTTTGCGCTGTGTGACAGGTATAGGTTTAATCACAGAATCACACTTCTATCAGCACGCTAGCGTGTGTCTTAGGTTTTTCTGAATGACACTATCAATACCTTCAATGTAAGATTTTCTTTTTGGGATAGATTTCAAGTAGGCCTCAAATACCAGAAACTAGTTATTTTGAGAATGGCAAATTTGGGAATGCTTTTTCAACCCAGAACAAAAAGTGTGCTTTTACGGTCACTACAAATAACTTGACCAGCTAAAACAGTGCAGATTTGGTTGAATAGAGATGTGAGACCTGTTTTTTTTGCGCTGTGTGACAGGTATAGGTTTAATCACAGAATCACACTTCTATCAGCACGCTAGTGTGTGTCTTAGGTTTTTCTGAATGACACTATCAATACCTTCAATGTAAGATTTTCTTTTTGGGATAGATTTCAAGTAGGCCTCAAATACCAGAAACTAGTTATTTTGAGAATGGCAAATTTGGGAATGCTTTTTCAACCCAGAACAAAAAGTGTGCTTTTACAGTCACTACAAATAACTTGACCAGCTAAAACAGTGAAGATTTGGTTGAATAGAGATGTGAGACCTGTTTTTTTTTGCGCTGTGTGACAGGCTCAACTTGCCCCTGATGTAATATATGGCCAAAAAATAACCACACTGTTGATGGTTAAATGCACTTGGGTGACACAGGCTCAGCCTGCACCAGATGTAGTATATGGCCAAAAAATAATCAGACTGTTGATGGTTAACTGCACTTGGGTGACACACGCTCAGCCTGCACCAGATGTAGTATATGGCCAAAAAATAATCAGACTGTTGATGGTTAAATGCACTTGGGTGACACAGGCTCAGCCTGCAGCTGATGTAGGATATAGCACAAAATAACCACACTATCGATGGTTAAATACACTTGGGTGACACAGGCTCAGCCTGCAGCTGATGTAGTATATGGCCAAAAAATAATCAGACTGTTGATGGTTAAATGCACTTGGGTGACACAGGCTCAGCCTGCAGCTGATGTAGTATATGGCCAAAAAATAACCAGACTGTTGATGGTTAAATGCACTTCGGTGACACAGGCTCAGCCTGCAGCTGATGTAGGATATAGCACAAAATAACCACACTATCGATGGTTAAATACACTTGGTGATAGCTCGTGCTGGCGCACCACAAGTCACAAAATGGCCGCCGATCACCCCAGAAAAAAAGTGATCTAAAAACGCTCTGGGCAGCCTCAAAAAAGTGAGCAAGTCAATAATAGCACTTCAATGATCCACAGCTGCAGATCGATCACAGAATGAAGTGTTTTGGATGAGTTAATCTGCCTAATCTCGCCCTAACGTCGCAGCTGCAACCTCTCCCTATACTGATCATAGCAGAGTGACGTGCGGCGCTACGTGACTCCAGCTTAAATAGAGGCTGGGTCACATGGTGCACTGGCCAATCACAGCCATGCCAATAGTAGGCATGGCTGTGATGGCCTCTTGGGCCAAGTAGTATGACGCTTGTTGATTGGTTGCTTTGCAGCCTTTCAAAAAGCGCCAAGAAAGCGCCGAACACCGAACCCGAACCCGGACTTTTACGAAAATGTTCGGGTTCGGGTCCGTGTCACGGACACCCCAAAATTCGGTACGAACACGAACTATACAGTTCGGGTTCGCTCATCCCTACTTGTGGGCCAATGAGAAGGCTGCAATGTCTTTGTCTGAGCTTAGCAACATCCCTAGCAACCAATAGGAAAGTTACCTACCCCTCACTATATAAGAACCTCCCCAGCAGCCCTTGAATGCAGTATTTTGCAGATCTGAGAGAGACAGCAGTGTTATTGCTGTGCTCTCTGCTTTCCTGTGTCATTACATTAGATAGTTAGAAAGTTAGCTTATATATATAATACAGATAGTTAGTGGGAGATAGTCAGTGTAGGTTAGATCGTGATATACAGATGTAGCAGGGCAGGGGTAACACACAAAATCTTAACTCAAATCACTAAACTCATTACATTATCTTGAAACAAAAGCCATTAAAAAGCAAATGCTTAACGCATTTAGTTGCATTTAGTTTAGATAACACGTCTTATAAAACATCCATAGTGTAGCTGATAGGTTCCAGTGCAGGGTGTTAGGTAGTGTGATAGGTTCTGCTGTCCATACATACATACATGCTACAGTCCTAGTGCTGTGATGTTACAAGTTCACAACAATACTTAGTGCACCAATCAGTAATATGTAGTCAGACCTGCTAAAATGTGAAGTTGCACAACCATTTTCTCCAGTCTCAGGAAACTTCTAGCAGCTTGAAAAATGTAGCAACAGTGACCCACGACTGTATTGTGAGCACAATACGCGCATATTACATTGCCGATTTTCGCAATCAAGAAAATAATCACAAATTCTGAAATTTGCAAATATATGATGAATATTCGCCCAAATATTTGCGAAATATCGCAAATTTGAATATTGCCCCTGCCGCTCATCACTACCTTTAAATTGTTAGGTGGATTATACTGGGTACTGAAATATTATCAATGTGGATGTAAACTGTTGTTTTGGAATCCTGCAACGTTCCGAAGCGAAAGACCATCTTTTGGCTTTTACAGCGCAGATTCTGATGGATTGGTTTATGGGCACCATGTTGCTTTTGAACAGCCTCTGGGGTAATAATACATCTATTTACTGAGAACTATTTTTTTTCTTTTTACTGAGCTGTGTGAGAGCTCATTTCTTGCAGGATAATTAGTTTTTGGTGGAAATGAGGTAACATATTCACTGGTACCACTTTGAGGTAGATATGACTTTTTGATTGATCGATATTACGGTAACAAAAAGAAATTGATGTTCTGGCACCATTTTTGTTTTACACCATTCACCTCATGGGACTTCAACTTTTGGGGATTGATCCCTTTTATAATGCAGTACAATATACACTGTATTGTACTGTATTTAATTATCACTTTTAGACTAACAGTTCTCCTATGAGTCTCAGCCTTTGTAAGGTCTTAGGCTACGATAGCAGCCATCTCCACCCTGTGATCAATGGAATGAGTCAATGGAGTGAGAGGGAGAACCTCCCTCTGCAAATCCCTTAAATGCAGCATTTAGAATTAGCCATGGCATCTATGGGGAATATCAGCATCAGAGTTTTCATCAATATTATTATTATTATTATTTTTTTTTTTTTAATTAAAGCGCAATTCATTCCATAGTGCTGTACATATGAAAAGGGTATACATACATAATACAGACAATTGCACTAAGCATAAACAAGACAAGTTACAAACTCGTACAGAAGGAGAGAAGGCCCTGCCGTGAGGGCTTACAATCTACATGGTATGGGAGAAGGACACAGTAGGTGAGGGTGAAGCTGGTCATGGCAGTATAGAGGCAGCAGGGTCACTGGTTGTAAGCTTGTCTGAAGAGGTGGGTTTTTAGGTTTCTGATATGTTAGGGTAGCGAGTTTCAGAGAGTGGGGGATGCACGGGAAAAATCTTGGAGGTGATTGTGGGAAGAGGTAATAAGAGGAGAGGAGAGAAAGAGGTCTTGTGAGGATCGGAGATTGCGTGTGGGGATGTATTGGGAAAGCAGCTCAGAGATGTAGGGAGGGGACAATTTGTGGATGGCCTTGCATGTATTTGTTAGTATTTTGAACTGAATTCGCTGGGAAATGGGGAGCCAGTGAAGGGATTGCCAGAGGGGAGAGGCAGAGGAGTAACAGGATGAGAGGTGGATTAGTCGAGCAGCAGAGTTGAGGATAGATTGGAGAGTTGCGAGAGTGCTAGATG
Organism: Bufo bufo; assembly: GCF_905171765.1. NCBI lineage: Eukaryota > Metazoa > Chordata > Amphibia > Anura > Bufonidae > Bufo > Bufo bufo. Next base: position 520,367,665 of record NC_053392.1, read on the forward strand.
GAAGGCCACAGAGGAGAATGTTGCAGTAGTCTAGGCAGGAGATGATGAGGGCATGTACAAGCATTTTCACAGATTCAAAGTTGAGGAAAGTGCGGATGCGGGAGATGTTTTTGAGTTGGAGGCAGCAGGTGGTGGAAAGGGCTTGGATGTGCAGTCGAAAAGAGAGGGCAGAATCCAAGGTCACTCCAAGGCAGCGGACATGGTTGACCGAGGAGAGTAAGCAGCCATTGATCGTGATAGATAGGTCTGTTGGGGTGATTGAGCAAGATGGGGGAAAAAATGATGAATTCTGTTTTATCCATGTTAAGTTTTAGATAGCGAGAGGAGAAGAAGTAAGATATGGAAGATAGGCATTGTGGGATTCTGGATAATAAGGTGGTGATGTCTGGACCAGAGAGGTAGATTTGTGTGTCGTCAGCATAAAAGTGATACTGAAAGCCATGGGACTCTATAAGATGTCCCAGGCCGAAAGTGTAGATAGAGAAGAGCAGGGGTCCTAGGACAGAGCCTTGCGGGACACCAACAGAGAGGGAATGAGACAAAGAGGTGGTGTGAGAGTGGGAGACGCTAAACATCCGCTCTGTGAGGTATGATGTGATCCAGGAGAGGGCCAGGTCAGTGATGCCAAGAGATGAAAGAGTTTGCAACAGAAGGGAGTGGTCAACAGTGTCAAAGGCAGAGGACAGGTCAAGAAGAAGGAGGACAGAGTAATGTTTTTTGGTTTGGGCTGTTACTAGGTCATTGGTGACTTTGGTAAGGACAGTTTCAGTCGAGTGGTGGGGTCAGAAGCCAGATTGTAGGCAGTCAAAGAGGGAGCAGGAGAAGAGGTGAGAGGACAGTTCAGAATGGACATGTTGTTTAAGTAGCTTTAAGGCATACGGAAGAAGTGATATGGGGCAATAACTGGACAAAAAAGATAGTTCAAGTGAAGACTTTTTGAGGATGGGTGTAATGGTAGCATGTTTAAAACCAGAGGGAAAGACACCAGAGGTTCGTGATAGGTTGAAGAGATGAGTTAGGGCTGGGATAAACACTGTGGTTGTTAGGGATGAGGTGGGATGGGATTGGGTCAAGTGCATAGGTGGTGAGATATGATCTGGAGAGTAGAGTGGAGAGTTTTTCTTCTGTAATGGTGGTGAAGCGGTTTTTGGGAGAAGAGGACTTAGCAGTTGTGTAGAGGGTCTGTGGGGACTGTGTACTGAAGCTTTCTCTCATGTTGACTATCTTTTGTTTGAAGTATGCGGCAAAGTCCTCAGCTGAAATGAGAGGAGAGGGTGGGGGCGCTGGGGACGGAGAAGGGAGTTAAAAGTGTTAAAAAGTTGTTTAGGGCTGTGGGCCAGGGAAGATATGAGAAATGAGAAGTACAGTAGGCCTATTTTGCATCAGCGAGTGAGGATTTGAATATGAGGATGGATTGCTTGTATGTGGAGAATTGATCTTTAGAATGGGATTTCTTCCAACGCCGCTCAGCATCCCTGGAAGCTTGTCTGAGTTTTTTGGTCAGGTTGGTTTGCCAGGGTTGTCTGTTGATTTTTCAGGTTTTGTTGTGTGTGAGGGGGCAACTGAGTCCAGAGCTGTACTTATTGTGGTGTTATACAGGGTGGTGGAAGCATCTCGGTCTTGGAGGGAACAAATAGTAGAGAGTGGCAGAAGAGAGTCAGAAAGCAAGCAAAAGTTGAGATGTTTAAGGTTCCTGCGGGGATGTGCTAGTGTGTGGACCGGGAGAGCAGCAGAAGAGACAAGTGAAGAGAAGGTGAGTAGGTTGTGGTCGGATAGGGGGAGAGGCGAATTAGAAAGGTTAGATAGGGAGCAGAGACAGGTAAAGATAAGATCCAGAGTGTGACCATCTCTGTGGGTGGGAGCGGAAGACCACTGTGAGAGGCCGAAGGAGGAAGAGAGTGATAGGAGTTTAGAGGTGGCTGAGTGGCAGGTGTCAATAGAGATGTTGAAGTCACCCATGATGATAATGGGGATGTCGGCAAAAACAAAGTGTAGTATCCAGGTGTTAAAGTGGTCAAGAAAGATGGTGGCTGGGCCTGGGGGGCATTAAATGACAGCTACTTGGAGGTTGGAGGGAGAGTAGATGTGAACAGAGTGTACTTCAAATGAATTGAGCGTAATTGAGGGTGGCAGTGGAGTTGGGCTGTAGGAGCAGGTGTCTGATAGGAGAAGACCAACTCCTCCACCATGTTCGTAGCCAGGGCAGGGGGTGTGAGTGAAATGAAATCCACTATATGAGAGTGCAGCAGGGAAGGAGGTGTCAGAGGATGTCAGCCATGTTTCTGTGACCCAGAAAGGAAAGTTTTTGAGAGACGAAAAGATCATAAATGTAGAACAGTTTGTTACAGACAGAGCATGCATTCCATAATGCTCCTGCAAGAGGAACCAAAGGAGCAGGGGTCAGAGGAATGGTTATTAGGTTTAAGGGGTCGCAGAAATTTATAGAAGAAGATTCGTAGTGGGATGTAGAGGTGATAGTGGGGATTTGCTGAGGGGGGCATGGATTTGGAGAGATATCACCAGCAATAAGGAGAAACAGAGAAAGTGTTAGTAGGGGAGAATAAGAGAGGACATAAGGTATCTGTTTGTGTTATGGAAGGAAGTGTTTTTACGTTGCCAAACAGGTTTGTGCAGCGGTCAGATGAGAAGGTAAGATGAAGGGAGAGATGAATAGTTCCTTGCTGGGTGAACGGATGTGGGGGTATTTCAGGAGGTTTTGGAAAAGTGGGAATAGTAAGATGAAAGATTAAAACATTGTTTGCATTAACTATTTCTGTAATTACTGTTGGTCCCTTCTGGTTCAATTCTGGTATAATTCTGTATGTGCACTTAAAGAGTTGCACTTAAAAGATGTTGCATTTGGAAAAACCAAGGCATGTGTGACCAAGTGGGGAGGGGGCTGCATCAGGCCTAATCAAAGGAGGACCAGATACAGGGGTGAAATAGTCAATGTAAACAAATACTCAATAAATCCAGCATGGAAAGAAACATTAAAGTTCAATGCAGACATACCAGGGAATGAGAAGGAAAGATGAGGGGTGTGGACAATATCAGACTCTGGAAACGCTAGGTTCAGCAGTTAGGCTCAATGCAGAGATACCAGAGAATGAGAAGGAAAGATGAGGGGTGTAGACAATATTAGTGATGAGCGGCAGGGGCAATATTCGAATTCGCGATATTTCGCGAATATTTGGGCGAATATTCGCCATATATTCGAAAATTCGCGAATTCATGATCTCCAGGCATTATTTTCTCGATTGCGAAAATTCGCATAAAATTCGCATAAAATTTTCGCATAAAAATTCGCATGAACTGGTTTTTAAAAAAAAAATCGAATATTCGTGATTACGAATATATTTAGCGATATTCTAAATATTCGCGAATTCTCGAAGTGCCGATATTCGCGATTAAAATTCGCAACTCGAATATTCGTGATCAACACTAGACAATATCAGTAGATACAGCAGCTATTAGCTGGTTCCCTGCCGCTGATTGAATGTGCACAACTCACTTCCCGATTTGAAATAAATGTATGGTGCATGTCGGGAAGGGTTTAGGTACCAAATTCTGGTAAGAAGGTACATACAACTAAAAAGATTAAGTACACAAGTCCAGCCATCCCCCTTGAGTCACTGAGTTTGAGACATTTGAAAAGTTTTAGGAATATTATCTTCCTGTAAAACTCCTTTAACATTTGACAAATTAAGTCAAACAAGAAAATACTGTAGTTCCAAAAGACAGAGGTATGTTTCTCAGTCAAGTAATGGTTGGAAGCGAACAGTTGATGAGAGGACAAGCAGATAGATTACTTATAATAAAAAAATTTAATTAAACCTTTTCAGGACCCTTTAATTTTCCATTTTTGCATTTTGGGTTTTAACTCCCTGCCTTCCCAGTGCCATAACATTTTTATTTTTTCTGTTCACATAGCCATTTGAGGCCTTGTTTTTTGCAGGACAAGTTGCAGCAACTCTGATAGCAAACATTAGAACTGGGCCTATTCTGTGTAAAACAGCTGAAATGCTGCATTTATGGCACCCGCTGCGTTCACAAGTGGGCACCATCTTTAAAGACCGGACTAAACAGATAACAGAGGTCCAAAAAGGGTTAACCAGTAGGAAAATAGTGCATTGTTTATTAATATTGGTGAGGTGAAAGTAATCATTTGCACAATATATTAACCTAAACAGCTTAAAATCTTGATCCTGGCAATACAGTACTTACAACTGATATAGATAAAAAATCATTTATATGGTTATTTTCCTTTCATTCTCAAGTATGCAAATCAACATGTTTTATAATGAATCAAATTCAGGCGAAGTCTTTTTTTTTTTTTTTTTTCTAATTTAGGATAGCACCATTTTCTAACCATTAATAAGAATGTAAAAATAAAAATAGAAGAAAATCCCATACATCTTCTTTTCTTATAGGTTCTCTATACTTCAAAATTAACAGTATTTTCTACCTTAGGTAAAAAGTTTTTGTGGTAGCTCGCTTCTGGTACTGATTTGTCTCTTTTTCGTTTTCATTTTTAAACTGCTTTACATTCATTTTCTGACATATTTCCTTGCTAAATGAATAGTTGAAGTGCAAGTGTAAGGGGGTTTTGGAAATGTGCAAGCGTGTGGACTTAAGATTCATTAAAAAATGTGTCCGTTTTTCCACTTGTGACATGCAACTAGGAGGCTTTTGAATAATTTCTTTTATTGACATTTTAATTGCTGAATTATTAGTATGCCTTTCTGAAAAATAGAACTGTTCTATTGAACACTTGGACTAAGAGCCCAGTTAGCAGATGCAATTGTTAACCCTTGTTTATACACTTTAAGTTATTTTAAGAATTAAGAAAAGGGAATAAGATAGACAAGAACTATTTTATACAATATTGTACATACAGGTTTCTTCAACTAGCAAATGAAGCAAACAATCTTCCATGGCATGAAAGTAAATGAGAGACATTATTTGTAACCTATTAGGGACTGTGCAATATACAGTTCCTTGAAAAAAGTATTCATACTCCTTGAACTTTTTCACATTTTTTCGCATTACAAATTTATTTTATTGGGATTTTATGTGACCAACACAAAATAGCAAGTATTTATGAAGTGAAAGGAAATAGATTTTTTTTTTTTTTTTATAAATACAAATTTGGAAAGCTGCAATTATAGCTGCAAGTCTTTTGGGGTATGTCTCTACCAACTTTACATATATAGAGGCTGAATTTTTTTCCCATTCTTCATGGCAAAATAACTTAAGCTCAGTCAGATTGGAAAGTGTTTGAGAACAGCAATTGTCAAACCTTGCCACAGATTCTCAGTCTGGACTTTGATTGGGCCATTCTAACACATGAATATGCTTTGAATTAAACCATGCCATTGTAGCTCTGGCTGTATGTTTAGGGTCGTTGTCCTTCTGGAAGGTGAACCTCCACTCCATTCTCAAGTCTTTTGCAGCCTCTATCAGGTTTTCCTCCAGGATTTCCTTGTTAGCTCCATCCATCTTCCCATCAACTCTGACCAGCTTCAATGTCTCTGCTGAAGAGAAGCATCTCCACAGCATGATGCTGCCACCACCATGTTTCATGTGTTTAGGGTGATATGCAGCGTTTGTTTTCCGCCACACACAGCATTTTGTATTTTTAAGCTACAAAATTTAAACGTTGGTGTCATCTAACTAGAACACCTTCTTCCACATGTTTGCTATGTCTCTTACATGGCTTGTGGCAAACTGCAAATGGGAATTCTTATGGTTTGCCAGGTGTTTTCTTTAAGAAATTGTATTGGAATGTGAATAATATATATATTATATTTATATATATAATATATATATATACAGTTGCAAGAAAAAATATGTGAACCCTTTGGAATGATAAGTATTTCTGCACAAATTGGTCATAAAATGTGATCTGATCACACAAAAGAGCTCTTCAGAATACTACGATTAAGAATTGTTGACTTGCATAAACTGGAAAGGGTTATAAAAGTATCTCCAAAAGCCTTGCTGTTCATCAGTTCACGGTAAGACAAAATTGTCTATAAATGGAGAAAGTTCAGCACTGCTGCTACTCTCCCTAGGAGTGGCTGTCCTGTAAAGATGACTGCAAGAGCACAGCGCAGACTGCTCAATGAGGTGAAGAAGAATCCTAGAGTGTCAGCTAAAGGCTTACAAAAATCTCTGGCATATGCTAACTCCCTGTTAGTGAAATCTACGATACGTAAAACACCTAAACAAGAATGGATTTCATGGAAGGATACCACAGAGGAAGCCACTGCTGTCCATTGCTGCACGTTTACAGTTTGCACAAGAGCAGTACTGGCCAAATATTCTGCGAACAGATGAAACCAAAGTTGAGTTGTTTGGAAGAAAACACACAACACTATGTATGGAGAAAAAGATGCACAGCACACTAACATCAAAACCTCATCTCAACTGTGAAGTATGGTGGTGAGGGCATCATGGTTTGGGCTGCTTTTCTGCATCATGGCTTGGACGTATTGCTATCATCGAAGGAAAATTCCAAGTTTACCAAGACATTTTGCAGGAGAACTTAAGGCCATCTGTCCACAGCTGAAGCTCAACAGAAGATGGGTGTTGCAACAGGACAACGACCAAAAGCATATAAGTAAATCAAACAACAGAATGGCTTTAAACAGAAGAAAATACGGGACTTCTGAGTGGCCCAGTCAGAGTCCTGACCTCAACCCGATTGAGATGCTGTGGCATGACCTCAAGAAAGCGATCTCACACCAGACATCCCAAGAATATTGCTGAACTGAAACAGAGAGGAATGGTCAAGAATTACTCCTGACCGTTGTGCACGTCTGATCTGACAACTACAGGAAAACGTTTTGGCTGAAGTTTATTGCTGCAAAGGAGGTTCAACCAGTTATTAAATCCAAGGGTTCACATACTTTTTCCACCTGCACTGTGAATGTTTGCATGGTGTGTTCAATAAAAAACATGGTAACATTTAATTCTTTGCGTGTTATTAGTTTAAGCAGACTGTGATTGTCTATTGTTGTGACTTAGATGAAGATCAGATCACATTTTATGACCAATATGTGCCAGAAATCAATATCATTCCAAAGGTTTACAAACTTTTTCTTGAAACTGTATTTATATATATATATTTTTATATATTTTTTTATTTTTGCTTTATGATACTTAAATACTTTCAAAAGTGATACAATTGTATTGGCAGTGAACAGGTTAAACTTGTGTCATAGTAAATGTATGGAATATATAGAATATGTTTATTGTTTCTACAAGAGCAATCTTGCAGCAGCATGTTAGAGGAGCAACTGTTAGCAGGCCTGAAGAAGAGAAAAATCTAAGTTTATTACCACTTCTGTCTTTTCTAAGTAAAAGAGACAGAGTGATATCTGTTAAATTTAATAAAAAAAATTCTAGCATTTGCACCATTTCTTCCTATTCAAATTATTAAAGGAAACTGTCACCAGGATTTTGTGCATTAGAGCTGGGGACATGGGCTGCTAGATGGCCGCTAGCACATCCACAATACCCAGTCCCCACAGCTCTCTGCGCTTTTATTGTGTTAAAAAAACGTTTTGATCAATATGCAAATGAACCTGATATATGTCCTGTGTCCGGAGATGAGTCCAGCGGAAAGGAGCCCAGCACCGCCCCGCGTCCTCCGAATCTCCTCCTTGCTGGCTGACGTCACAGAGCTGGAGCGCCAAAATCTCGCGATGCGCGAGCTAGCGCATGTGTAGTTCGTTCCCTGTGCTGATGCCAGCACAGGGAATGAAATGATGCCGACACTGCGCATGCGCTAAAAAAATTGGGGGGGATTGTTAAAATTATTCAAATCGGCATATATGTGATTACTACACCAATACACAGGGTATTAAGCAGCAGACCTCAATCTATTTCCATTTATTTGTGTCTCCACTTGGTTACAATTTTCTAGGGGGGTTGTTGAATTTAATAAAACCAACATATAGGTTATTAGTACACCAATACACAGGGTAGCACACACAATTATCTGTGAGTGATAAAGTGATATTAGTTGGCATTCCTCAGTCCGTTTCTAGTTATCTCTGACTCCACATGGTTGCAAATTTTTTTTGGGTATGTTGTTGAATTTAATAAACCACCCTATTGAAAACACCTATGTCCTCTGCCAATCCAAGCATGTACTGTATGTTTATGGGGAAGTTGGGAAAGATACTTGTTGGCCATTCTGAAGCATCTACTGTAGACAACTGACCCTCCTGCTGACATCAATCCATGCCACAAAATGTAAAAGTTTCACTACCTCGTCTACAGATTAAACATTTTTCTTGGACATGCTCTTTTATCCTTATGGCATGTAAAAGCAACTTTGACTTGAAGTTTGTTATTTTATGTATTTTATAACTACCTCTCCTTTTGAATTGTCGACCTGGTACTTGTTGTTTCTATCCTCAAGCTTGTATTCTTGACTGCTTCCCTAGTGATGACTCTTGACACCATTCCTAACTATGCTAACTGTTCTTTAGCACCCCCACCATGTATGAATTATGTATTTGAGTGCCAACATGAATTGGATTGTTGTCACCTGCAGACTTCTAAGGTTTATTTAGCATTTTTTTTATGTTTTGCTCCACTTATTGCATATTTCCCAAATTTCCCCACATTATATACTCAGCATTATTATATATATATATATATATATATATATATATATATACAGTATATATATATACTGTATATATAAAAAGGAAAATGTGGCAGCACCAATTCTCAATATGAACAGCGGGTGCTATGTCCAAGGGTGTCACTGCTTACCCACAAATGCAAATGGAAACGGACAGCACATCCAGTAGAAAAAAAATAAAAAATTATTGGGCCACAGTGGCACAGTGAGGCAAATATATATATAATTGATTTGCACATAAGCTTTATTTAATTGTTTAAGGTGTTAAATTGTGTATGGAATCTTTTGCAGCCTACATACCTAGATGTAGCACTCATGGCAAAAAAAATAAAATATTGTTCTTGAAAAGTATGAATTCTGACAGCCTTCACTGCATTGAGGCTGATAGACATTATCATAGAAAAAGCTCTAAGCAGATGTTATCCCATTAATTAGATCTGGACGTAAGTACATCTGAGAGTTACATTTTTAGGCCAAAAGGAATTGGTCCCAGTGTGTTTGCTCTATATCCACATTTAGTATAAGCTAATAAACAGTAAAAAAAATTATAAATCAAAGTAGTTTTTATTCTATTTGCAACTAGCATTGAATATCGATTATAGCCACAGATTCTATATGAATCTTTCGGTCAAGTATTATTATTAGAGATGAGCGAATTTTTTAAAAATTTGAATCGGTTAGTTCGCCAAATTTTCCGAAAAATTTGGTTCAATAGTGTAGAACACTGTGCTTTGCAGTAACACGCATAGGGAGTCTAGCATGGTAGTGAAATAATACTGAGAGTCAGTAGGACATGCAGATGACAGGCGTCACTCTTAGAATCACTACACACTTTACTTATTTGGGCAGTCACGGGGCCAAAACTGACCAAATAACTCAAGTATGAACTCAGCCTTACAGGTCAATGTTAGTGTTAAGAAGAAGCGCACCTTTTGCACCTTCGTCAGCTGATTCCACATAGATGTCTACAGAACCTGTTCTATTAAACACTTATACAAGTAGAGCCTCCCGACAGAGTGGAGAGGGGGTCAGCAGTAAGTTTGTGTTGATGTCACTGATTATTTTGCCCTTCCTCTGATCCGTCAGAACAATAATCCACAAAAAACGCATCCTGTCTGTGGAGCATCTGCATTCAGTCGGTCAGCATTTTGTCAGTAATCCATAAGTATTGCTAATGCCAAAAAAAACAGGAGTGGATCCAAAACAGAGATGACACGTGAATGGAATATTTGCATATCTTCTATGTTTTGTACCCACTTTTGGCTACCAAATCATAAGCCAATACAGGCCTTATAGCTGCTACACATACAGGATCCGTTGTACATCTCATTTTTCCTTCCTTCTGACAAATCAGAAGAAGGGTCAAACAAATGATGATGTCATCCAGGCCGAAAGGCAAAATACTGGCCCATTCATGAAGTGGGTAGGGTGGGAACAGCATGAGAAATCCACAGAGTGGCCCTATGACATAGTGGTGAGGTGGAAGCAGCATGAGGAGATCACAGAGTGGCCTAATGACCGAGTCCGGAGGTGACGGCAGCATCAGGAGGAGGCTACAGCGTGGCACAGTGCCAGTGTGGAGGTGTTGGCAGCATCAGGAGGCCACAGAGTAGCACATTGACAGAGTGTGGAGGTGGCAGGAGCATCAGGAGGCCACAGAGTGGCACAATGACAGAGTGTGGAGGTGGCGGCAGCATCAGGAGGCCACAGAGTGGCAAAATGAAAGAGTGCTGAGGTGGCGGCAGCAGCAGCATCTGAAGGAGGCCATAGAGTGGCACAATGATAGTGTGGAGGTGGCAGCAGCAGCATCAGGAGACCACAGAATGGCAAGGTGACATAGTGTGGAGGTGACAGCAGCATCAGGAGACCACAGAGTGGCAAGGTGACATACACTGCGTGCAGAATTATTAGGCAAATGAGTATTTTGACCACATCATCCTCTTTATGCATGTTGTCTTACTCCAAGCTGTATAGGCTCGAAAGCCTACTACCAATTAAGCATATTAGGTGATGTGCATCTCTGTAATGAGAAGGGGTGTGGTCTAATAACATCAACACCCTATATTAAGTGTGCATAATTATTAGGCAACTTCCTTTCCTTTGGCAAAATGGGTCAAAAGAAGGACTTGACAGGCTCAGAAAAGTCAAAAATAGTGAGATATCTTGCAGAGGGATGCAGCACTCTTAAAATTGCAAAGCTTCTGAAGTGTGATCATCGAACAATCAAGCGTTTCATTCAAAATAGTCAACAGGGTCGCAAGAAGCGTGTGGAAAAGCCAAGGCGCAAATAACTGCCCATGAACTGAGAAAAGTCAAGCGTCAGCTGCCAAGATGCCACTTGCCACCAGTATGGCCATATTTCAGAGCTGCAACATCACTGGAGTGCCCAAACGCACAAGGGTGCAATACTCTGAGACATGGCCAAGGTAAGAAGGCTGAAAGACGACCACCACTGAACAAGACACACAAGCTGAAACGTCAAGACTGGCCAGAAATATCTCAAGACTGATTTTTCTAAGGTTTTATGACTGATGAATGAGAGTGAGTCTTGATGGGCCAGATGGATGGGCCCGTGGCTGGATTGGTAAAGTGCAGAGAGCTCCAGTCCGACTCAGACCGCCAGCAAGGTGGAGGTGGAGTACTGGTTTAGGCTGGTATCATCAAAGATGAGCTTGTGGGCCTTTTCGGGTTGAGGATGGAGTCAAGCTCAACTCCCAGTCCTACTGCCAGTTTCTGGAAGACACCTTCTTCAAGCAGTGGTACAGGAAGAAGTCTGCATCCTTCAAGAAAAACATGATTTTCATGCAGGACAATGCTCCAATCACACGCGTCCAAGTACTCCACAGCGTGGCTGGCAAGAAAAGGGTATAAAGAAGAAAATCTTATGACATGGCCTCCTTGTCACCTGATCTGAACCCCATTGAGAACCTGTGGCCATCATCAAATGTGAGATTTACAAGGAGGAAAACAGTACACCTCTCTGAACAGTTCTGGGAGGCTGTGGTTGCTGCTGCACGCAATGTTGATGGTGAACAGATCAAAACACTGACAGAATCCATGGATGGCAGGCTTTTGAGTGTCCTTGCAAAGAAAGGTGGCTATATTGGTCACTGATTTGTTTTTGTTTTGTTTTGAATGTCAGAAATGTATATTTGTGAATGTTGAGATGTTATATGGTTTCACTGGTAAAAATAAATAATTGAAATGGGTATATATTTGTTTTTTGTTAAGTTGCCTAATAATTATGCACAGTAATAGTCACCTGCACACACAGATATCCCCCTAAAATAGCTAAAACTAAAAACAAACTAAAAACTACTTCCAAAATATATTCAGCTTTGATATTAATGAGTTTTTTGGGTTCATTGAGAACATGGTTGTTGTTTCAATAATAAAATGAATCCTCAAAAATACAACTTGCCTAATAATTCGCACTCCCTGTAGTGTGGAGGTGGCAGCACATTAGAAGACCACAGAGTGGCAAGGTGACATAGTGTGGAGTGATAGCAGAATCAGGAGACACAAAAGGCATTAGAAACACATAACTACATCTCTGAACGGCAAATACATTTTTTATTTTTTCCCCCTTATACACTCCACAAAGGGTTTTAGAACATAAAACTGCACCGCTGAACAGCGAATATATTTTTCTTTTTTCCACTTATACACTACACAAAAGTGGCTTTAGAGCCTATATTGCACCGCTAAACGCAAATAGGCCCTTATTTATTTTAACTTATACACAACACAAAAGGCTGTAGAACATATAACTGCACCACTGAAAGTTATTTTTAGCAAAAAAAACCTTATCTTTCTTGCATCTTATACAAGACACAAAAGGCTTTAGAACATAAACCGTATTTTTTGCCCATAAAACGCACTCCCCCCCCCAAAGTGGTGAAAAATGTCCTGCATCTTATGGGGTGAATACTAATGAGCACTATTATAGAAGCGCTCATTAGTACTGGAGGACCGGGAAGCGCTGAAGACTCTGTACTCACCGCTTCCTGGTCCTCGGCTGTCGGCTGTACAGGCTGCGCACAGCGTGAGCACTCTGTGACTTCATGCTGTGCGCGCTGGTTTACAGCACCTGACAGCAGGAGGAAGAGAACGCGGGTGTGAGGAGCGGCTGCGCCAGGAGCAGGTAAGTGTTTTTTTTTTATCTAATGAGGCTGCATAAACTGGGCTGCATAAGCTGATGCAGCATAAGCTGGGGCTGCATAAACTGGGGCTGCATAAGCTGGGGCTGCATAAGCTGGGGCTCCATAAACTGGGTCTCCATAAACTGGGGCTGCATAAGCTGGCTGCATACATGAGGCTGGGGCTTATCTGAGGCATGGGGATCTGATCTTAGGTCTGATTGAGGGTCCTATTAACATGGGGGTCTGATTGGGGCAGCTAAGCTGAGGTCTGATTAACATTGGGGGTCTGATGGTCGGTCTGACCTGAGGTGTAATAATTATTTTTTTCTTATTGTCCTCCTCTAAAATCTATAGGCGGAAAAATATGGTAACTGCACCTCTGAACAGCAAATATATTTTTCTTTTTTACACTTATACACTCCACAAAAAGGCTTTAGAACATAAAATTGCACCACTTGAACAGCAAATATATATTTTTTGCACAAAATACACGACAAAAAGGGCTTTAGAACATACAGTATAACTGCACCACTGAATGGCAAATAGGCCCTTATTTTTTTCCACTTATACACGACAAAAAGGGCTTTAGTGTCACGGGGTTCCGAAGGTGCACTCGGTCCCCCCATCGCCCGCAGACCTGTTGCTTAGCTTTGGGAATGAGGATCTGTGTTTGACCTCATTCCCAGGGCGGCTTTACTAGCTGGGTGGCTCCCTGGTCCTAAGTCTGCCTTGAGCGCCGAGCAGATCACTCGGTGCTCGACTGGTTGGTCGGTCGGTCATGTGACGCTGGCCACGTTCACATGACCCTCACTCCCCACTATAAATACAAGGCAGCCTGCTGGCTACAGGTTGCCTGTTAATTTCTAGGTTCCTGGCTATTTGTTGGACTGCTGAATACTTACCTGATCCTGTTCCTTGACATCCTTTTGCCTGATCCTCCTGTACTGCACATCCGTCCTGGTATTGTGACCTCGGCTCCCACCTGACTACTCTCTTAGGACTCCTCTTGTACTTCTCTGCTCTCCTGTATTTGACCCCCGGCTTCTCCTGACCATTCTTTGCTTAATCCTTTGTACTTTGTAGCTTTCCTGGTATTGACTCGGTCCGTTAACGTCCTGTTGTTTGTCTGTCTGTCATCCCTGCACTTATTCAAGTTAGGATTGCCGTCCAGTTGTCCCTGTCATTAGGACTCGCGAGGCAAGTAGGCAGGGCCAGGGTAAGGGTGGAGCGCAGTGGTCACTTCCCTTCTCCCCTGTGTGTGTGTGTACGCGACCGTTACAGATTAACAGGCCCAATACCACTGTATTATGAATACTCTGGTGAACCTGACTGACTATGTCTCTAATCTGACGCAGATGGTGCAGGAGTTAGGGTAAAAACTCAGCTCTTTTGAGTTAGGGCAAGGCTCTTCCACTCCTCAGGCCTCCAGTCCCGCATTTTGAGCCCCAGATTAAGCTCCCAGAAACCTTTTCTGGAGACCGGAAGAAGTTTCTCTCTTTTAAGGAGAGTTGCAAACTTACTTCCGTTTGCGCCCGTGTCCTCTGGGCCCGAGAGTCAACGCTGTGGGCATTATCATTCCCGATTACAGGGTGATCCCCAGGACTGGGCGTTCTCTTTACCTGCTGGAGCCAGTTGTTTATTTGTTTATATTCTGTGGAGGGGTTCTTTCAGGCCCTAGGTACCCTCTATGATGAACCAGACAGGGCTCTAGTAGCCGAGACGGCTCTAAGGCACTGGTTCAGGGCAATTTACCAGCGGAGGATTATTGCACCCAATTCAGAAGGTGGTTGTGTCCCCTCAGGATGAACGAACCAGCCCTGAAGAGTCAGTTCAGGTCAGGTCTGTCTGATAAATTAAAGGATCTTCTGGTCAGTTATCAACTTCCAGAGACCTTAGAGGAGATGATGACCCTTGTTGTCCGACTTGACCGACGGGTTAGAGAGAGACGACAGGAACAACAGTTCTCTTCCCAGATGGTGGTCCAGCCCAGAGGCCTAATCCCAGAGACAATGCTGAGGTCTCCACCGAGGAACCCCATGCAGGTTGGCATGACCCGAGGGAATCTTCGCCACAGACGTGGAGAATGCTTTTACTGTGGAGATTCTGACCATTGGATCAACCAGTGTCCTAAGAAGGTCCTCTCTGTCAAGTCTCCTAAGGCAAGGCAAATGGAGGTTCTAACCCCCCCATAGAACCTTATGATTGTACCATAGAGCTAGTAGAGGGGGCCAAGTTTCCTAAAGGACGAATTTATAATATTTCTATGCCCGAACGCAAGGCCATGGAAGATTATAATTAAGGAGAGCCATTGGTAAGGGCATATTTAGACTTCTGTCTCTCCTATGGGGGCGGGGTTTTTTCTTCGTTAAGAAAAAAGATGGTGGTCTTAGGCCATGTATCGATTACCAGAGATAAATAAAATCACTGTCCAGAATAGATACTCCCTCCCATTGATTCCGGATTTATTTAACCAGGTCTGGGGGCAACCTGGTTTTCCAAAATTGACCTGAAAGGGGCATACAATCTAATCCGATCAAGGAGGGAGACGAATGGAAGACGGGTTCAATACTCCGGTAGGAAACTTTGAATATCAGGTGATGCCTTTTGGACTCAGCAATGCCCCAGCTGTGTTCCAAAACTTCATGAATGACATTCTTAGGGAGTTCTTAGGTAATTTGTTATTGTCTATCGTGACGACATTTTGATATTCTTTCCTGACTTCGAATCCCATGTGTCTCATGTTAGACAAGTATTAGAGGTGTTGAGGGAGAATCAGCTATCCGCTAAACAAGGAGAAAAGTGTCTTTGGTGTGCAGGAGATTCTGTTTCTAGGGCATGTTCATGACTCCTCACGCCTTCAAGATGGATCATGGTAAGGTACTAGCAATTAAGGATGGGTAAGACCTTCATCCTTAAAGGCCTTACAACGGTTCTTAGGTTTCGCAATTACTATCGTAAAATTTATTATGAATTTTTCCGTAATTACTAAACCGTTGACGGACCTTACTAAGAAAGGGGCGGATTTGGAGAATTGGTCTACTGAGGCCATTTCTTCATTTGAAAAATTAAAAAGGCATTCAGTAGCGCTCCCATTCTGATCCAGCCTGATCAGGAGAAACCTTTTATTGTGGGAGGGGGATGCGTCCGAGGACGGCGCAGGAGCAGTCCTTTCACAAGGTCCTGCTAGCCTCACTAATCTGAGACCATGTGCCTTCTTCTCCAGGAAATTCTCTCCCACGGAGAGAAACTACGACATAGGGTATAGGAGCTGCTGGCCATTAAATGGGCATTTGAGGAGTGGAGGCATTTTCTGGAGGGGCAAGGCATTGTGTAACTGTTGTCACTGACCATAAAAAACCTTATGTTTCTCGAGTCTGCTAAGAGGTTGAATCCCCCGTCAAGCCAGATGGGCTCTGTTTTTACTCGTTTTGATTTTTCCATCACGTTCAGGCCGGAAGTAAAAATGTGAAGGTGGACGCATTATCTCGCAGCTTCCAGGCTTTTCAACCTACTGAGGTACCACCCTGAATCCATCCTACAGCAAAAATCTTCTTAGCAGCTCTTACCCAGGATATCTCGGCTCGCATTAGGTCGGAACAACTTCTGGCACCGTATCCACCCCCAACAGATAAGTTGTTTGTTCCCGTACAATTTTGTCTCCAGCTGTTGGGTGAGTGTCACGTTTCTGCCTTTTGTGGACATCCGGGAGTTGAGGCACAAGGATCTGGTTTCTAGATCTTATTGGTGGCCCACTCTAACTAGGGATGTCAAGTCCTATGTGTCAGCCTGTGAGGTTTGTGCCAGGTCCAAGACACCTAGGACTCGCCCTGCTGGTAACCTACGACCTCTACCCATTTCCCAGTAGGACCCTGGTCCAATATCTCGATGGACTTTATAACTGACCTTTCTCCGGCGGAGGGTAAGACTGTAGTGTGGGTAGTGGTGGATAGGTTTAGCAACATGGTCCATTTCATTCCCCTGTCTAAACTCCCGAATGCCAAAACCCTGGCGTCTTATTTTTGTGAAAGAAATTGTTTGATTGCATGGTATCCCGGAAAATATTGTTTCTGACAGGGGTGTGCAGTTTGTGTCCAAATTCTGGAGGGCCTTCTGTCAAAAATGTGAAATTTCATTGTCTTTTTCCTCTGCCTACCACCCTGAGAGTAATGGGCAGGACTGAACGCCTTAATCAGTCTGTCGAACAATTCTTGAGGTCGTATGTTGCTGATGACCAGCAATTATGGGTGAAATTTCTTCCATTGGCTGAATTTGCTTTGAATAACCGTGTCAATTCTTCTGCTGGGGTCTCCCCTTTCTTTTGTAACCATGGTTTTCATCCCCGTTTTCATTCTGGGTCGTCCGTCTCCTCCTCTAACCCTGAAGCGGATAAACTCTCCTCCGAACTGTGCACAGTTTGGGCCCGGGTTCAATCGAACCTAGAAAAGGCTCAATGTTCTCAAAAACTCAAGGCCGATAGGAGACGTTCAAGGGGGGTAAACTTTCAGGTTTGGGGATAAAGTATGGTTGTCCTCCAAGAATCTATCTCTCAAGGTAACTTCTAAAAAATTTGCTCCTCATTTTATTGGACCATATAAGATCACGGAAGTGATTAACCCGGTATCTTTTAGGTTGGAGCTGCCCGAGTCATTCCACATTCATAATGTGTTCCGTAAATCTCTGCTTAAAAAATATTTTGAACCGGTTGTACCATCAAAAGCCTTGCCTCCGCCAGTTCTTGTTAATGATGCTGTCGAGTATGTGGTGTCTAAAATAGTGGATGTCCGGAAGGTGCGTAATTCCTTGCAGTACCTGATTCACTAGATGGGTATGGACCTGAAGAGAGATCTTGGGTACCTGCCAGGTAGGTTCATGCTCCTAGACTTGTTTGTAAATTTCATTTAGAACACCCTGAAAAGCCATCGCCTGAAGTCTTGGGTCCGGTGGCCCTCGTAAAAGGGGGGGTACTGTCACGGGGTTCCGAAGGTGCACTCGGTCCTCCATCGCCCGCAGACCTGTTGCTTAGCTTTGGGAATGAGGATCTGTGTTTGACCTCATTCCCAGGGCGGCTTTACTAGCTGGGTGGCTCCCTGCTTCTAAGTCTGCCTTGAGCGTCGAGCTGATCACTCGGTGCTCGACTGGTTGGTCTGTCGGTCATGTGACGCTGGCCACGTCACATGACCCTCACTCCCCACTATAATACAGGTTCCTGGCTATTTGTTGGACTGCTGAATACTTACCTGATCCTGTTCCTTGACCATCCTTTTGCCTGATCCCTCCTGTACTGCGCATCCGTCCTGGTATTGTGACCTCGTCTCCCACCTGACTACTCTCTTAGGACTCCTCTTGTACTTCTCTGCTCTCCTGGTATTTGACCCCGGCTTCTCCTGACCATTCTTTGCTTAATCCTTTGTACTTTGTAGCTTTCCTGGTATTGACTCGGTCCGTTCACGTCCTGTTGTTTGTCTGTCTGTCATCCCTGCACTTATTCCAAGTTAGGGATTGCCGTCCAGTTGTCCCCTGTCATTAGGACTCGCGAGGCAAGTAGGCAGGGCCAGGGGTAAGGGTGGAGCGCAGTGGTCACTTCCCTTCTCCCCTGTGTGTGTGTGTACGCGACCGTTACATTTAGAACGTATAACTGCACCGCTGAATGGCAAATAGGCCTTATTTGTTTCCACTTATAGACTCCACAAAAGGCTTTAGAATATAAAACTGCACCGCTGAACGGCAAATATATTTTTCTTTTTGCCACTTATACATGACAAAAAGGGCTTTAGAACATGTAACTGCACCGCTGAACGGCAAATAAGTTTTTTTTTGTGTGCCACTAATATACGGCAAAATGGGCTATAATTTTCCTATTACCCAGGCTATAACCTCCCCAACTGAACCCTGTTCTACATAAATGCTGTGGAATGATTCCTCCCTATCCTTTCCCTACACCTTGAATAATCTTTCCCTTAACTTGTAGATATTTTTTTTTAGCACAATTAAGTCTTTCCTAGCACTGTCCCTAGCTGATGTCTCTCCCTGCACTAAGTACACTGGAAAATGGCAGAATCCAAGGTGGCTGGGGCTATTTATAGGGCTGTGACATCACAGGGATGATTGGCTGCATGCATGGCATTATGGGTGATCCCTCCTTCCCAGAGCTCCTTGCTACATGTCCTAACATGTGCAGCAACCATTTTAGGAAAAAATTAGATTCGTTACCACGAAGTGTGAAGAAATTCGGCTTTGGTGCAAATCAAATTTTTCCTGAAATTTGGAAACAAATCCACTTTGTTAACTTCGATTCGCTCATCTCCAATTATTATTAAAATACCTGATATTTCATAATAAAAATATCATGTTTTTATTCTTAGTTTTATTGAAATCAGGTCTGTCTAAGAGGAATAATGGGGCAGATTTATTAATCCTGTCTATTTACCCAGTTTAAACTTAGACTAGCTTCCTTCTAAAGTTGCACCAGATTTCTCAGTGTATGAGAGGGCATACAATTAAAAGAGCACCATGCACATTTTGACATTCAACATGGAAGAGGCTCTAGTGAAAAAAATAATAAATGGGACCCCTGAAAAGTGTCCCTATTTTGGAAACTTTGTCAATTAAGGTATTGAGTTGTGGAATGAGCATTTTGATGATACAAATATTTTGCAGAAGTTAATGTGCAGTGAATCTTGTAAAGTGAAAATTGCAAGTTTTACACATATGTTGTGCCCAGCTGGTGCCATCTGAGACTTACACTAATTGAATTGATAGGTGGGTGTGGATGTAAGCTGCTGCATAGGCACACGTCAGAGCTCAGAAAGGAAGGAGCATCATTTGTCTTTTGGAGCACGGATTTTGCTGTAATGTCTTTTGGGCACTACTAGTTTTGATCGAGCATGCTCCCCGCACATTTGTTGGCTGCTACGCAGCTAATAAACGTGCAGGTAAGTACTGCCCTTCACTGTAATGCTGTAGTCATGTTGGTTATTGGCATTACAGTGATTGGCTGGCCGAAACGCGTCATCGGGTGCTATATAGATGACACGTGTTCGGCTCAGTGTTAGTCAGGGAGAGATGTGCTTAGGAAGGGAAAGATAGTGTAGGGAGTGAAATTATTATTATTTTTTTTCAGTAGAAAAACTTGTCAGAGACTATTGTTGTGTGTGGCAGCAGCAATATATATTTTTAGCACAACCTGTGCTAAATTGCTAAAACTTTATAGACCGAAAAGTCCTTTTAAGGACTATTGCTGTGTGTGGCAGCAATATCTATTTTTAACACATCCTGCACTAAATAGCGTGCAATGGTTAGACCGCTGCAGACAGCAACATTATCTGCGCTACATCTTCTGTGTAACGTGTGCTCATCCCAAAAATATCAGTGACATCCAATGTACTTTTTCTATAGACGGTGTCCGCTGCGGACAGTGACATTACCTGGGGTACATCTAGTGTGTAACGTTTCCACATCCAAAATACCTGTGACATTCCCTGTAATTTTATATTAGCCGCTGGTGACATCAGCGACAATATCTGTGGTATTTTTCCTGCGTAACGTTTTCACATCCAAAATACCTGTGACATTCCCTATAATTTAATATTAGCCGCTGCTGACACCAGCGACACTATCTGCAGTATTTCTCCTGTGTAATGTGTGCGCATCCCAAACACCTTTTTACATTTTTTCCACATGTCAAATACCTGTGACATTCCCTGAAATTTTATATTAGCCGCTGCTGACATCAGCGACATTATCTGTGGTATTTCTCCTGTGTAACGTTTCCACATCCAAAATACCTGTGACATTCCCTGTAATTTTATATTAGCCGCTGCTGACATCAGCAACACTATCTGCAGTATTTCTCCTGTGTAACGTGTGCGCATCCGAAACAACTTTTTTTTTTTAAATTGCGCATACACTTACAAATCATACGCTACTGTACGTGTGACATACTTTCAAGCATATACTGTATAACATTTAATATGAAGAAGGCGAGCAGTAAGGGACAGGGAAGTGGTCGTGATGCGGATGGTGCACGCAGAGCACATGGCCCTGGTCGCATTGAAACTGTGCCTGCTGTCAGAGAACAAGAAAAACAATCATCCACGATACCTAGCTTCATATCCCAGTTTGCAGGGTGGCGCAGGACAAAGCTTTTGAAGTCAGACCAGTGCGACCAGGTGGTCGGTTGGATTGCAACAGATAATGCTTCCAGTCGTTATGCACCACCCTGTCTTCCACCAAGTTCAGTCTCAGTAGCCAAGAGACTGGTCAACACAGTAGCCACATGGAGAGTCTTGGCAAACAAGTGATCCCACACTCGGATATTCTGAGGAGCTCTTTTCAGCGCCATTCCTTAATTTGGGCCTCTCGCCAAGCACACTTGAAAAGGGACATGAGATCTTGTGCCCTGATTCCCAAACTCTTGAGCATCCACAGTCACAAGAAGATGACGGTGGGGAACAGCAATTAGTGTTTCACGAGTTGGATGATGATGATGAGACACAGTTGTCAATAACTTGTTGTTAGGTTGTTGTTAGGTCAACAAGTCAGGAGGATGAGCAGAGTGAGGATGTGGAAGAGGAGGTGCTGGACGATGAAGTCACTGACCCAACTTGGAAGGTGACAAGCCTAAGCAAGGACAGCAGTACAGAGGGAGAGGGATCCACAGCACCGCAGCAGGCTGGAAGAGGCAGTGGGGTGACAAAAGGGAGAAGGCGGGCCACACCACACAGGCCCGCAACTGTTCCTCGGAGCACACCCTTGCGGAAATATCCCTTGCCAGGGATAGGTGTTCCGCAGTCTGGCGCTTTTTTGAGGAAAGTGCGGACGACAAAAGAATAGTAATTTGCAACCTGTGCCATATAAAAATGAGCAGGGGTGTGAACACTAGCAACCTCACGACCACCAGCATGATCCGCCACATGACATCAAAGCACCGTAATAGGTGGGCCGAACCCCTGGGTCCACAATCTATGTCTGCAGATCACACCACTGGCCTCCTCTTCCCTGTGTTACATGCTGGCCAATACCCTTTCAAAGGCGCAGGCCCGATGCCTCCTGCCCTGCACCTGGACCTTCGCAAGCACCATCAGCGACCACAAACACTTCTGTGTACCAGCGCAGCATACAAATGTCCTTACTCCAGGCATTTGAACACAAGCGAAAATACCCAGCAACCCACCCACAGGCAATAGCACTAAATGTGCAACTTTCCAAATTACTGGCCCTGGAAATGTTGACATTTAGGCTTGTGGACACTGAGGCCTTCCGCAGCCTGATTTCGGCAGCCGTCCCTCGTTACACAGTCCCCAGCCGCCACTATTTTTCGTGGTGTGCCGTGCCTGCCTTACACCTTATGTGTCCCGTAAAATCAACCATGCCCTGACCAACGCAGTTACTGGGAAGGTCCACTTAACCACGGACAAGTGCTTGTGGCCAGGGAAGCTACATTTCCCTGAGGGCACACTGGGTGAACGTTGTGGAGGCCGGGAGCGAGTCGTACCCTGGGATGGCGCAGGTGCTACCGAAGCCAAGGATTGCAGGCCCTAATTCCATCAGTGTTTCCGCCAATCCCCACTTCTCCTCCTCCACTTCCACCTCAGAATTATCCTCTTGCAACACCAGTCATCCATCAGTCGTTAGCTGGAAGCAGTGTAGCACTGCAGTGGGGAAGCGTCAACAGGTCGTGCTTAAGCTGATCTGCTTAGGTGACAAACAGCACACCGTCGCAGAGCTGTGGCAGGGGATAAGAGACCTGACTGAGCTGTGGCTATCGCCACTCAACCTACAACTAGTGTTGATCCCCAAATTCGAATTCGCAAATTTTTATCGTGAATATCGGCACTTCGTGAATATTTAGAATATAGTGATATATATTTGTAATTTCGAATATTCAAGATTTTTTTTAATCAGTATACATGATCCCTCCCTGTTTTTAGCTTGTGGGCCAATGAGAAGGCTGCAATATCTTTGACTTTATGAGTAGTGTCGATTGTGAATTTTTGTAATGCGAATTTGCGCAATGCGAATTTTTATCGCAAATTTTTCAATTGCCGATTTCCGCAATCAAGAAAATAATGACTGGAGATAACGAATTCTTAAATTCACGAATATATGGTGAATATTCATCTAAATATTCGCGAAATATGAGAAATTAGAATATTGCCCGTGCCGCTCATAACTAAAACCAGGCATGGTTGTGTCTGATAATGGCCGTAACTTGGTGGCTGCTTTGGAGCTCAGGAAGCTCACACACATACCATGCCTAGCCAACGTCTTCAACTTAGTGGTTCAGCGGTTTCTGAAAACCTACCCCAATTTGCCTGAGCTAAAGGTGAAGGTGCGACGCGTGTGTGCCCATTTCCGCAAGTCATCGACAGCTTCCGCCGGTCTGTCAATTCTGCAGCAGCTCACCGACAGTTGTGCGATGTGAGCACATGCTTGAACTCCACGTTCCACATGTTGGCCAGGCTTTGTGAGCAGCAGAGGGCAGTAGTGGAATACCAGCTGCAACATGGTCGTTGCCTTTCCAGTGAGCTTCCGCTATTCACAAGCAAGGAGTGGGCATGGATGTCTGACCTCTGTGAGGTTTTATAAAACTTTGAGGAATCAACACAGATGGTGAGTGGCGATAACGCTATTATCAGCATGACCATCCACTTCTGTGTCTACTCAAACGCTCGCTGCCCACAATTAAGGATGACGCTTTGAATGTGGACGAGGTGGAAATGGGGGAAGACATTACACAGGGTGTACAGACCACCCTCAGTTCGTCTTTTCAGCGCGAATTGGACGATAAAGAGGAGGAGCAGGAGACGGTTGCCTCCGCTACAGAGGGTAGTACCCATGGAAGTTTAATTATATCTGTTCAGCGTGGATGAGCAGAAGAGGAGGAAGAGGATGAGGAGATTGAGAGTCATCCTCCTGATGACGACAGCAAAGTCTTGCCAGTTGGAACTCTGGTACACATGGCTGACTTTATGTTAGGCTGCCTTTCCCGTGACCCACGCGTTTTATGCATTTTGGACAACACCGATTACTGGTTGTTCACCCTTCTCGACCCCCACTACAAAGAGAACTTATCCTCTCTCATTCCTGTGGTGTGGAGGACAAGCAAAATGCTGCAATACCAGGAGGTCCTTGTGAGTCCTTGGGAAACCGAGGAGGGGAGACGAGGGGAACACACAGCAGTTCCAACAGAGGCAAGGCAACACTCTCCAAGGCCTGGGACAGTTTCATGACACTCCGCCAGCACCCTCACCCTGATGCGCGGCCTAGTGTCAAAAAGTTTTGGAAGATTGTGAAGGAGTATGTAGCAGACCGTATCAGTGTCCTCAATGATCCCTCTTTGCCTTACAACTACTGGGTGTTCAAGCTAGACATGTGGCACGAACTGGCTCTCTACGCCTTGGAGGTGCTGGCCTGCACTGCCGCCAGCGTTTTGTCAGAGCCAATATTTTGTGCTGCTGTAGGCATAATAACTGATAAGCATATCCGGCTATCAACTGAAAATGCTGACAGGTTGACTCTTTGCTCATTCGCTGTTCGCCGAACAGGCAAACATATGGCAATGTCCACCGGCGCCATATTCTTTACATTGTGCATTTACATATTCTTACATTACATTTACATATTCTTTACAGAACTTTTTCCCATGACACATCCATCAGATGGGACAGGACAGCCAAATGAGATGTTTCAGCACATGGACACACCCCCTACCCTATAAATAAACCCGATCTGGCCACCATTTTACATTCATTTTTTTGCCTGTGTAGATAGAGGTTGATGTGTGGAGAAGGGACAGACTGTTAGAGAGCTGTTAGAGAGTATAGAGACACCAAACGCTAGCTAATAGGGCCACAAAAGTCCTTTTATGGACTGATATAGGTGTGCTATCGATAGTTGTGACATACTGAGGGGTGTAATATACAAATAATATTCTTTCTAACATAGAAAGTATGTTATAGTGCATTTATATTGTGCAGCAGTTGTGTGCGGTTCTGCTGCGATACTGCAGCTATACACAGAGACAAACAAAATTGGAACAACTAATTGCAACTGGTGTGCTATTCCAGTTGCCCCCAAAAAAATCTGATTGAGGCAGGGGTGTGATATACCTATAATATAATTTCTATATAGTGCATTTGTATTGTGCTGCATTTGTGTGCGGTTCTGCTAAGATACCGCAGCTATACAGAGAGACAAACGTCATTGGAACAAATAATTGCAACTGGTGTGATATAGCAGTTGCCCCCCAAACAAATCTGATTGAGGCAGGGGTGCGATATACCTAGAATATAATTTCTATATAGTGCATTTGCATTTTGCAGCATTTGTGTGCGGTTCTGCTGAGATACCGCAGCTATGCAGAGGGACAAACGCCATTGGAACAACTTTTTGCAACTTGTGTGATATAACAGTTGCCCCCCAAAAAATCTGATTGAGGCAGGGGTGCAAAATACCTATAATATAATTTCTATATGGTGCATTTGTATTGTGCAGTATTTGTGTGCGGTTCTGCTAAGATAACGTCGCTATATAGCTGGACAAACAACATTGGAGCAACTAATTGCAACTGGTGTCATATACCAGTTTCCCCCAAAAAAATCTTAATGAGGCAGGGGTGCAATATACCTAGAATATAATTTCTATATAGTGCATTTGTATTGTGCAGCATTTGTGTGCGGTTCTGCTGAGATACCGCAGCTGTACAGAGGGACAAACTTCATTGGTACAACTAATTGCAACTGGTGTGATATACGAGTTGCCCCTAAAAAAATCTGATTGAGGCAGGGGTGCGATATACTTATAATATAATTTCTATATAGTGCATTTGCATTGTGCAACATTTGTGTGTGGTTCTGCTGAGATCCCGCAGCTATACAGAGGGACAAACATCATTGGAACAACTTATAGCAACTGGTGTGATATACTAGTTGCCCCCCAAAAAATCTGATTGAGGCAGGGGTGCTATATACCTAGAATATTATATTTATATAGTTCATTTGTATTGTGCAGCATTTTTGTGCGGTTCTGCTGATATAACGTAGCTATACAGAGGGACAAACACAATTCGAACAATTTATTGCAACTGGTGTGATATACCAGTTGCCCCCCAAAAAATCTGATTAAGGAAGGGGTGCGATATACCTAGAATTTAATTTCTATATAGTGGATTTGCATTGTGAGGCATTTGTATGCGGTTCTGCTGAGATACCGCAGCTATACAGATGGACAAACGCCATTGGAACAACTAATTGCAACTGGTGTGATATACCAGTTGCCCCCCAAAAATGTATTAAGGGGTTCTACAAACCTGCTTCCACAAATACTGCTCTTCTATAGGGACTTTGTCACACGGTCATTTTGAAAATGACAGGCAGAGGAAGAGGCAGGCCATTCTGCAGGGGTGGTAGGGGTCGGCAGATGCACCAGGCCGGAGCCTTAGTGGGAAGTTAGAGAATGTGCGTGCGATTACGTCAAAGGACGCACCAGAGTTAGTTGAGTGGCTCACTCAGCCATCCACTTCTGCCCCCTCCTCATCCTCTGTATCTGCACCCTCTTCACTCTCTGCTGTGTGCACCCCCAAAGACACCACAACCAACATAGCCCCTCCACTCAAATCAGAGGAATTATTTTCACATCAATTCCAAGCCATTCTTGCCATTGTATGAGGAAGAGGAGGTGCCACCCAGCGGTCTGACGACAGTACCCAGATCAGCCCAAGGAGGGTGGTCCCCGCTGTTGCTGCCTACTCCGAGATCTCTAATGTCAGTGGTGGTGAAGGTGACGATGATGACTTGTCGATGGACGTCACGTGGGTGCCCACAAGAGAGGAAGAGGAGGGGAGTTCAGAGAGAGCTACGGAGCAGCAGATAGGGAGGAGAAGCAGGCAGAACTCGCAGTGCACAGGAGGCAAAAAGCAGACTGCAAATGTATCTGGAGCGAGCCATCAATTATTCACGATCGCATCTTGCGCTCCCAAAACACAGGCACATGGCTCCGCAGTGTGGGCTTTTTTTAACGTGTCAGCTGCTGATAATAGTGTTGCCATCTGCAGCCTTTGCTGTCAATGCATAAGTCATGGTAAGCCCAACACTCACCGAGGGACGACCTCCTAAAGAAGGCACCTGGTCTCCCATCACCGAGCTTAGTGGGAGCAACGCCATTAGAACCCACAAAGCCACACTACTGGTGCTCCACGTCCTGCCTCTTCTACTCTCTCCTCCAATTTTTCCTCCACTACACCTTCCACCGTGCCGTCGTCGCGTTCATTTGGCACAAGGTAGGCTTCCGTGGCCCAAATGTTCAAGTGCAAAAAAAAATTATGACGCCGGATAATCCTCTTGCCCAACCGCTGACCGCTGGCTTGTCGGAACTGCTAGCCTGCCAACTACTGCCATATAAATTGGTGGACTCGGAGGCCTTTAGAAAATTTGTGGCCATTGGCAAACTGCAATGGAAGGTCCCCGGAAGGAAATATTTCTGCCAGAAGGGCACCCCAGAGCTTTATGGTCACGTTCAGTGGCAAGTGAATGCATCTCTGGCACACACTGTCGGTGCCAAGATACATATGACCATAGACACATGGTCTAGCAAACATGGGCAGGGAAGGTACATAACTTTTACTGCCCACTGGGTGAACCTTCTGACGGCCGTCAAGAATGTAACCAGTGGCACCCGTGTTGATTTGGTGTTACCGCCACGTATTAATGCAGGCCTGCCTCTTCTTCTCCTCCTCCTACTCCATCCTCCGTCTCCTCCTCGGCTGACTCCTCCTTTTCCACTGCTACCGCCTCTTGCGCTGCACCCCCCAAGCTGCCCAGAACCTATTCTACGTGCCAGGTGAAACATTGCCATGCTGTGCTGCGGCTGTTGTGCCTGGAAGCCAAGGGCCACACCGGTCCTGCACAGCTTTCAGCTCTGCGGTCACAGGCCAATCAGTGGCTAACCCCGCTCAATTTGACAGTTGGTAAAGTGGTGTGCAACAATGTTGCCAATCTGCTGAGCGCGATGTAACATGGCAAAATTACACACGTGCCGTGCATGGCAAACATCCTGAGCTTAGTCGTGCAGCGATTCGTTGCCAAATACCCCGGGGTCAAGGACATCTTGAAGCAGACCAATTTAGAAGATCTTACATGGCCATGGCTCGCCTTGCTGACGTTCAGCGGCAACACTACTTGCCCGTCAGACGTCTGATTTGTGACTGCCCGACGCGCTGGAACTCCACCCTGTATATGCTTTATATGCTTCTCCAGCAGAAACATGCCGTTAACGACTACCTGTACAAACTCTGCAGCAGGACAGGTTCTGGGGAGCTTGTTTTTTTTACTGCTCCAGTGGCTGCTCATGCGCGACGCATGCAAACTTCTGCGGCCATTTGATGAGATCACCAAACTGGTCAGTCGCAGCCAGGGCTCCATAAGTGACACCGTACCTTACACCTTCTTTCTGGAGCGTGCATTGCATCGTGTCATTGATCAAGCCGTGGAGGAGCAGGACCAGGAAGATGAGGAAGTCGCAATGCTGAATGAATTCCCAGGGGGGCTACTCCATCTGAGACAAGTCAGCAGGAGTCTGAAGAGGAATCATAGGAGGATGGTGCCTTGGGGGAGGAGGAGGAGCAAGAATAGCAGGCTTTAAATTTTTCTGGTATTTTCTGGGATCCCTGGTGTTGTCCGTGAATGGGGGGAGACCGAGGACGACATTTTCCTGGGCGATGAGCAGGAGCCAGGCTGCTCCACCGCTTCCAATTTAGTGCAAATCGGGGCTTTCATGCTCCAGTGTTTGAAGAGGGCCCCCATATAAAAAGCATAAAGGGCAAGGACCAGTACTGGGTGGCAACGTACTTAGTCCCCCGGTACAAACACAAAATGGCGTACATTTTACCAGCATCACAGAGGGCTGTCAGAATGCAGCATTTTCAGGCCTTGCTGCGAGAGAAGCTGCATTCTGCTGTTGCGGGCACTGGCATTTCCACCCACAGAGAAATAGTTGCTAGTACCAATCCTACAGCGCATGCAAGAAGACGGAGGTTTGAAGATGTGTTGGTCACTTCGGATATGAGATCATTCTTGCAGCCAACCCATCGACAGCCGTAGGGAACGCCTAGAACGACAGGTGACAGACTACATTGGGTTAATGGCCAATGTGGACGCTCTGAGAAGCAAGGAACACTTGACTACTGGGTGTGCAGGCTTTACATGTGGCCAGAGCTGGCACAATTTGCCATGGAACTCTTGGCTTGCCCCTCGTCGAGTGTCCTGTTTGAAAGGATGCTCAGCAGGGGGGATCATGACCAGTAAGCACACTTGCCTAGTTCACGACAGTGTGGACTACCTTACATTTCTAAAAATAAATGAGACATGGATCTCGGAGGAATTCAACACCTGTGACGACCACGTTTAATTGAATTTCCTCATGACAGCCCACAAATATCCGCCACCAACCAGAACAAATAATGGTGCCTGCCTTAGTTAATTACAGCGGCATAAAAGGCCTTTTCTGTCTGGTGAATGCCTAATGTTTGGGACCTCGGAAGAATTCAACACCTGTTGACGACGACCACATGTTATGAAATTTCAACTATTATCATTTGGTTTTTTTTCAAGAGGGGGGATTTTTTTAGCCATGTTTTTAATCCAATTTTATATTTTTTCTTTTTTTAAACATATGTATTTGTCATCTATTTGTACTGGCCTGCAGTAAAATTGATATCTAATGACAGTCTAATATACCTCCAGCCATATAATTACTTGGTCTTTTTGGTCTAGTGAATGCCTAATGTTTGGGGCCTGTACTACACTGGTCTGCAGTAAATTTGTTATTGAATAGCCATCTAATATACCTCCTGCCACATAATCACTTGATCTTTTATGTATGGTGAATGCATAATTTTTGGGGCCTGTAATCCAACTGGCCAACAGTAAAATTGTTATACGGTAACTGCCTAATAAACCTCCAGCCACATGATTACTTTTTCTTTTCTGTCCGGTGAATGCGTAATGTTTGGTACCTCGGAGGAATTCAACACCTGTTGACGACGACCACGTGTTATCAAATTTCAACTATTATCATTCGGTTTTTTTTCAAGAGGGGGGATTTTGTTAGCCATGTTTTTGATCCAATTTTATATTTTTTGTTAATTTAAACATATGTATTTGACATCTATTTGTACTGGCCTGCAGTAAAATTGATATCCAATGACCGTCTAATATACCTCCAGCCACATAATCACTTGATGATTTCTGTCAGGTGAATGCCTAATTTTTGAGGCCTGTACTCCTGTGGCCTAAAATACAATTTTCCTAGGCTCCAGCAGGGCACATTTCTGTGAATTTCCCTTTAAGATGCATAAAAACGGCCTCCTGATTAAAATACATATTTTGGGGGGGACGACTTTTGCTATTGATCCCCCTGTGGTATGTCACTGTCCATGTTGTGGGATGATTTGTGCACTTTTTGTAAGTATTTGGTGGCTGCAAATATGACCTGAAGGTTTTTCAGGTTCGCCTGCCATTAAAGTGAATGGGGCCCGCCTCAAACTTGAGGTTCGCGAACATTTGATCACGTTCGTGCGATCGTGTTTGCGAATCGTCCAGGCCGATGTTCGTCCATCAGCTCACCAGCATGTCCTCACCTACAATCTTTTAGAGGGTCAGCTCACCTGTAGGCCCTCGCATGTAATGTTTTAGAGGGTCAGCTCACCAGCAGGTCCTCACCTACAATGTTTTAGAGGGTCAGCTCAGCTGTGGGCCCTCGCATATAATGTTTTAGATTGTCAGCTCACCAGCAGGCCCTCAACCATAATGTTTTACAGGGTCAGCTCACCAGCAGGCCCTCGCCCATAATATTTTCAATGGTCTGCTCAGCAGCAGGCACTCACCCATAATTTTTTCGATGCTCAGATCAGCAGAAGGCATTTGCACCTAATGTTTTAGAGAGTCAGCTCTGCAGCAGACCCCCACTTTTAATGTTTTAGATGGTCAGCTCACCAGCAGGCCCCGGCCCGTAATGTTTTAGAGGGTCACCAACAGGCCCTTGCTCCAAATGTTTTTGAGGGTCACCAGCAGGCCATCAATCATAATTTTTCAAGTGTGTATGATGCCCTCTTTATGTGTAATAAATGGTGCATGGTAGTGCCGGTTGCTTGTAATTTTTGGCAGCCCTTTCACATAGTTTATAGGCTTTATGACTGTAGGAGTCCCACTACCTGAACAATTGAACCACAATGTGAATGAGGCCCTCCTTTATTCGATATACAGGTTGTATCGGAGTGCCTGTTCCTTTTAATTTTTGGCAGCACTTGCACTTTATATACAAGTAAATATACAAGAAAGAATGTTTCCTAACAATTTTTCCTCAAAAATCTTTTTTATCTTTGGTTTTGTGCGTATTAGTCTGTAAAAGTGACATACTACCCGGACAACATCGTTCCCAGCTGCGACCTGGGAGTCCAAGATGCATCCAGACATCATCCCCATGTTGTACCAGAACCATTTCTGTGGTGTTTCCATCAATTTCTGACCTTTTACTATGAACCAGACACTCTCCCCTCTTCAGATAAGGGGTGCCTGGTTTAATGCTCGTGTTCCCCCATTGACTTGCATTGTGCTCAGGTGCTCGGTAGAGCACCCGAGCATCCCGAAGTGTTCGACTCGAGCACCTGACCACCCGAGCACTTTGGTGCTCGATCAACAATAGGCACTAAATCACATTTGAAGAGGTCTTAAGGTACCAGTATAGTGAAAACCCCCTATATGGAAACTACACCACCTCACGTTATTTACCAAGGGATGGAGTGAGCATTTTGACACGACATGTCTTTTGCAAAAATTAATGAGCGGATGATTATGTCAATTGAAAATAGCAAGTTATCCACAGATATGGCATTTCACTGCCCAATATGCTATACCCAGCTGTTGTCTTATGAGACAAACCACACCCTTTAAATTGTTAGATGGGTTCTACTGGGTACCGAAATGCCAACAATGTGGATGTAGGCTGCTGTTTGTGTTCGCTGCAGGGTCAGAGGGAAAGACTACCATTTGGCTTTTGCAGCGCAGATTTTGAAGGATTGGTTTATGGGTGCCATGTTGCTTTTGAACAGCTACAGGGGTAGTAGTACAGCCATTTTCTTACAACCAAATTTATATTTTTTTATTTTTGTCTCTTGATAGAGCTGTGTGAGGGTTTATTTTTTGCAGGATGCCAATATCATTGCTTCTTTTTTAGGGTACATATGACATTTTTATTACTTTTTATTTTGCTTTTTGGGAAGTGTCATAAAGAAAAGTCAGACAAATGAGAATAACTTTATTCTTACAGATATACCAAGTTTTATATATTTTTTTATATTTTACCACTTTTACACAAAGCATTTTTGAAAAAAGAAAATTGTTCTTGCGTCGCAATTTCTGAAATCCATATATGTTTTTTATTTGATGGCCTTGTATAAGGGCTTTTTTGTGCGAGATGAGGTGACGTTTCATTGGTTACATTTTGAAGTTATCAAGTGACTTTTTGATCACTTGATATAATTTTTGGAAGGTGAGGTTATCTAAAAAAAAAATATTATTTACTTTTTATTCTTGTCCCACTGTGGACTTCAACTTTTGAGATTCGGTTCCCTTTTACATTGTGTTTTTACATTGTGTATTATAATTTATTTATTAATTGGAACTTTCAGTATGACACTGACAGTTGCCTATGAGAACCAGTGTGGCAGGACCCAAGGCCTTTGTAAGGTTTCAAACTGTCTTAGCAGTCATCAGTACCCCATAACTGAATTGTGAAAAGCGGAAAGTCTAAGAGAGGGAGCTCCCTACTTCTTTAAACCCCTTAGATGACATAGACAGCATTGACCACAGCATCAAAAGGGTTAATCCATCAGCACTGTAATTTTTGCTGATGCCGACGGTTATAGCAGGGGCCTAGCTATAAGTAACAGCTAGTTTCCATCCACTGATTGGGCAAAGAACAGCTACTTTGCCAGTCGATTTGTGGGTTATACTTTTATGGCATATATTGGGAACTCTTTTCCAGTAGCGCTGTATGGTCCATGTCAGGAAGAGGTTAATTTCACTACTTAGTGTATTTTTCAAACTCAAACATTTTATCATTAAAAAGCAACCTTGAAAATATTGTGAAGGGTTTGTCTGGTATATTGAAACACATTTCAATATAATAAACCAGGTGTGAATAAAAATAAAAGTAAAAGTATAGTTAAAAGATTAATATGTCTCCTCTTTTTGTTTCCAGTCTTGTGTTTGGCACTAACAGTCATCAAACATTAAAATTTAACAAATTGCAATATACTACTACTTACCATTCAACTGAGTGCTGTTTCTGTGCCATGGTACCATCCCTATCCATTCTCCTTTTTGGTTACCATTCACATGCAATGATATGGCATGCTTGGGATGTACAGTAGTGTCCCATGGCAGCACCAGCCAATTGCCACTGTATGCAGTGCTATCAACATTTAGATTTCAGTTTATAGCATAGTAGAGGGTCCATGTGTTCATTGCATTTGTATGGTAAGCCAGAGACAGGCAGATTTAATTGGCATGGAACTACCAATGTTCTAACCATCTTAAGACAAAATGAACTGCTTTAGTGAAATAACAATACTGGAACAACTGTTCATAACCCTTTGCATTGTTCCATTCCCCTGTCATTCTTCCTAGAAATGTGTGAATAAGTATACAGGTACATCTTAATAAATTAGAATATCATTGAAAAGTAAATCTATTTCAGTAATTCATTTCAAAAAATGAAACTCATATATTCTATAGATTCATTACATACAGAATGATCTATTTCGGATGAGTTTAATTATTTTTATTTATTTTTTTAACCCCTCCAGCGCTATTTTACTATGCATTTTGTATTCAGAATGCTATTATTTTCCCTTATAACCATGTTATAAGGGAAAATAATAATGATCGAGTCCCCATCCCGATCGTCTCCTAGCAACCGTGCGTGAAAATCACACCGCATCCGCACTTGCTTTTTAACGCAACCCCATTCATTTCTATGGGGCCTGCGTTACGTGAAAAACGCACAAAATAGAGCATGCTGCGATTTTCACGCAACGCACAAGTGATGCGTGAAAATCACCGCTCATGTGAACAGCCCCATAGAAATGAATGGGTCAGGATTCAGTGCGGGTGCAATGCGTTCAACTCACGCATCGCATCCGCGCAGAATACTCGCCCGTGTGAAAGGGGCCTAAGAGTCTACAATATTTAACTTTTTCATGATACTCTAATTTTCTGAGATACTGACTTTTGGGTTTTCATTAGCTGTAAGCCATAATAATCAACTTTACAAGAAATAAACACTTGAAATAGATCACTCTGTGTAATAAATCTATGAAATATATACATTTCATTTTTTTAATTGAATTACTGAAATAAATGAACTGTTTAATGATATGCAAATTTATTGAGATGCGCCTGCACCTGCACTATACCTGACATAGGGCTCTTTCACACTTGCGTTGTCCGGATCCGGCGTGCACTCCATTTGCCGGAGGTGCCCGCCGGATCCGGAAAAACGCAAGTCAACTGAAAGCATTTGAAGACGGATCCGTCTTCAAAATGCGTTCAGTGTTACTATGGCACCCCGGACGCTATTAAAGTCCTGGTTGCCGTAGTAGTAGTGGGGAGCGGGGGAGCAGTATACTTACCGTCCGTGCGGCTCCCGGGGCGCTCCAGAATGACGTCAGAGCGCCCCATGCGCATGGATGACGTGTCCATGTGATCACGTCATCCATGCGCGTGGGGCGCCCTGACGTCACTCTGGAGCGCCCGGGGAGCCGCACAGACGGTAAGTATACTGCTCCCTCGCTCTCCACTACACTTTACCATGGCAACCAGGACTTTAGCGTCCTGGCAGCCATGGTAACCATTCAGAAAAAGCTAAACGTCGGATCCGGCAATGCGCCAAAACGATGTTTAGCTTAAGGCCGGATCCGGATTAATGCCTTTCAATGGGCATTCATTCCGGATCCGGCCTTGTGGCAAGTGTTCAGGATTTTTGGCCGGAGCAAAAAGCGCAGCATGCTGCGGTATTTTCTCCGGCCAAAAAACGTTCCGGTCCGGAACTGAAGACATCCTGATGCATCCTGAACGGATTTCTCTCCATTCAGAATGCATTAGGATAAAACTGATCAGGATTCTTCCGGCATAGAGCCCCGACGACGGAACTCTATGCCGGAAGAAAAGAACGCAGGTGTGAAAGAGCCCATATTCTGATACTGACAACATTGATTAAACTGTGTCAGAGTAAAGTAGTTTTTGCAGAGTTAGGCCTCATGCACACGACCGTGGTTCTGGTCCGCACCCGAGCAGCAGTTTTTGCGGCTCGGGTGCGGATCAATTCACTTCAAAGGGGCCGCAAAATATTCGGAAAGCACTCCGTGTGCTGTCCGCATCAAGTTGCTCCGTTTCGTGGCCCCGCAAAAAAAATATAACATGTCCTATTCTTGTCCGTTTTGCGGACAAGAATAGGCATTTCTACAATGGGCCGCCTGTTCCGTTCCGCAAATTGCAGAATGCACACAGGCGGCTTCCGTGTTTTGCGGATCGCAAAAAACGGAACGGTCGTGTGAATGAGGCCTTAGTGTTTGATCAATGTGTTTTATCAGGGATATTCAGCATAAACCAGGAGTCCGTCAAATATTTTCATTACACCTTATTTCTGAGGCTTCACTCCTGGTTTTTGGCTCACAATCAGTGATGAACATCACTGATCAAACACTGACCAAACACTGTGTGAAAGCGAACTAAGTAAGGCCATGCCCCCTGTCAAGAGGAAGAATAACCCAGTTCTCAATATATTCATACATTTCTTTCAGAATATTAGAGGAATGGTATAACACAGATTTCTAAAGAAAAGAAAAAAAAGCTTTAGAATTGCTTTATGCGTAAAGCAAACATTTTCTAAATCACTTGCATTTACCATATGTCAGGAGACATGGCAGTACACTATAATAAAAATTGCACATAATATCCATGGCTGCTACTTTCTAAGTTGTAAATAGTGATATTAAAGTATAATACATTTCTAAAACATGTTTTTATAAACTATATATATAAACTTACATTATGGGATCCATTAATCACCACCAGTGTCTACTGTGGGATGAATCTGGCACTGTGTCCATTTACAATAGAAATCATCGCACAAGAATTGGTACATAATAAAGCAACATAGATTAAAAATAAATAACTAAATAAAAGTAAAAAAAAAAATCATATTTAAATTGTTTCCTTATGTATTGAAATATTATGTATGCCGCAGATGCTATGCAAAAAAACAAGGGAGGTTGTGGCAGTATTTTCCCCACTTTAAATTATTTGTATTCAAGGTTTCTGAAATGACATTGCAATCTGATGATGCACCAGCCTATTATATTGTCTAGCAGGACAAATATCCTTGCATTTCCTCTATAGAACTAACACAATTTTTCCATGTCAGAGGTGCATAATATTCTGGCAGACCAAGAAGCAGCCAGTGCATAAGGAATGATGCTATTAATCCTCTTGGGCAATCTCCAGGTCTGATTATTAGGGAAATAAATTTGCATGCTGCATATGAGCTAGGTGAATCACCCAGAGCACAAATTATATTTCCTGACAGCACGTTAGAGAATGGAGCTGCATCACTTTTTTATCTTTCTTTTTTCCCCCCTCTGAAAGCTATAGAATTTCAATTCATTACACGAAATTGGTTAGGATTCAAGATTCTTTTTATAGTTGATATTGAGTATGTTATCTATGTGTAGTCTATGAAGTTCTCCTGTGGATCCACCTAATCATTAGCTTACTGATTTATTTGCTAGATCCTTACAACACAGCAGTTTTGAAATAAATTACACAAACTACTAACTAATGCAGCAATATATATATATATATATATATATATATATATATATATAATCTTAGAGATGAACTAATCAATTCTCAATTCTAATCCCAATAGATTCATTACAAATTTCACAATTTGCATGCAAAACAAATCCAAACAATAAATAAAATAATAATAAAAACGACACACAGTGCCTTTTTACTATTAATATTGCTGAGGAAAACCATGAAGGAGGAAGAAGCTGGAGGATCATATGACACTGGGAGGAAAATGGGGGGAGGCTTGCCCTGATTGGACCTGATTGGTAGAGATGTCCCGAAAAGTTCCCGGCGAACATAGCTTGTTCGCGTTCGCCGCGGCGGGCGAACATATGCAATGTTCGGTCCGCCCCCTATTCGTCATCATTGAGTAAACTTTGACCCTGTACCTCACAGTCAGCAGACACATTCCAGCCAATCAGCAGCAGACCCTCCCACCTCCTGGACAGCATCCATTTTAGATTCATTTGAAAGCTGCATTCTTAGTGAGAGGAGGGACAGTGTAGCTACTGCTGATTTAATAGGGAAATCGATAGCTAGGCTAGTGTATTCAGTGTCCACTACAGTCCTGAAGGACTCATCGATCTCTGCTGTAAGGACAGCACCCCAAAAAGCCCTTTTTAGGGCTAGTACATCAGTCTGCTTTTTTTTTTTTTCTATGTAATCTAATTGCATTTGCCTCATATCTGGTGTCACAATAGCTTGCATTTAAAAAAAGTAAAAACTTTTTGGACTGTGAAATAATATCTGTCATTTTCCTTCACAAGTGTGCGTTTCAGGGCCTGCAAGGGCACAGTGTCACACCAGTGCAACTCATATCTGGTGTAACAGTAGTGCACATTTAAAAAAAAAAATACAATTTTGACTGTAATAGATTGAATAGCAGTTAGTTGTCTGCAATCGTGTGTGTCAGGCCTACAGCGTCTACTCTGCCAACTTCTGCCAGTGCACAGTGCCACTCATATCTGGTGTCACAGTAGCTTGCACGCATAGTACAACTAAACTAATCAAAAAAAAAATGACAGGCAGAGGCAGGCCACCCCGCAGGGGCCGTCGTGGTCGTGGTGCTGTGATTCCCTTTGGCCCTAGAATAATGCCCAGTGTTCAGAGGCCACGTACCCTGAACTCGAAAAGGAGGACATAGTTGACTGGCTAACACAGGACACCCAGTCTTCTACAGCTTCCGCTCGGAACCTTGACGCACCATCCTCCTCCAGCTTAGCTTCGGGCACCTCTCAAGTTACCACTCGCCCGCCTGCCGCCACCACCAACACTGGCACCACAGCCGCTTCACTTGATCTGTCAGAGGAGTTATTTACACATCAGTTGGAAGAAATGAGTGATGCGCAACCATTATTGCCAGAGGATGTACAAAAAAGTTGGGACACTAAACAAATTGTGAATAAAAACTGAATGCAATGATGTGGAGATGGCAAATGTCAATATTTTATTTGTAATAGAACGTAGATGACAGATCAAACGTTTAATCCGAGTAAATGTATCATTTTAAAGGAAAAATACGTTGATTCCAATTTTCACAGTGTCAACAAATCCCAAAAAAGTTGGGACAAGTAGCAATAAGAGGCTGGAAAAAGTAAATTTGAGCATAACGAAGAGCTGGAAGACCAATTAGCACTAATTAGGTCAATTGGCAACATGATTGGGTATAAAAAGAGCTTCTCAGAGTGGCAGTGTCTCTCAGAAGCCAAGATGGGTAGAGGATCACCAATTCCCACAATGTTGCGCAGAAAGATAGTGGAGCAATATCAGAAAGGTGTTACCCTCGAAAAATTGCAAAGACTTTGCATCTATCATCATCAACTGTGCATTAAATCATCCGAAGATTCCGAGAATCTGGAACAATCTCTGTGCGTAAGGGTCAAGGCCGTAAAACCATACTGGATGCCCGTGATGCCCGGGCCCTTAAATGACACTGCACCACAAACAGGAAAGCTACTGTAAAGGAAATCACAGAATGGGCTCAGGAATACTTCCAGAAACCATTGTCAGTGAACACAATCCACCGTGCCATCCACCGTTGCCAGCTGAAACTCTACAGTGCAAAGAAGAAGTCATTTCTAAGCAAGATCCACAAGCTCAGGCATTTTCACTGGGCCAGGGATCATTTAAAATGGAGTGTGGCAAAATGGAAGACTGTTCTGTTGTCAGACGAGTCACGATTCGAAGTTCTTTTTGGAAATCTGGGACGCCATGTCATCCGGACCAAAGAGGACAAGGAAAACCCAAGTTGTTATAACGCTCAGTTCAGAAGCCTGCATCTCTGATGGTATGGGGTTGCATGAGTGCGTGTGGCATGAGCAGCTTGCATGTCTGGAAAGGCACCATCAATGCAGAAAAATATATTCAGGTTCTAGAACAACATATGCTCCCATCCAGACATTATCTCTTTC
Organism: Bufo bufo; assembly: GCF_905171765.1. Taxonomy (NCBI): domain Eukaryota; kingdom Metazoa; phylum Chordata; class Amphibia; order Anura; family Bufonidae; genus Bufo; species Bufo bufo. The sequence goes on from NC_053392.1 coordinate 520,406,786, forward strand.
AGGGAAGACCCTGCATTTTTCAACAAGATAATGCCAGACCACATTCTGCATCAATCACAACATCATTGCTGCGTAGGAGAAGGATCCGGGTACTGAAATGGCCAGTCTGCAGTCCAGATCTTTCACCTATAGAGAACATTTGGCGCATCATAAAGAGGAAGGTGCAGCTAAGAAGGCCCAAGACGATTGAACAGTTAGAGGCCTGTATTAGACAAGAATGGGAGAGCATTCCTATTTCTAAACTTGAGTAACTGGTCTCCTCGGTCCCCAGATGTCTGTTGAGTGTTGTAAGAAGAAGGGGAGATGCCACACAGTGGTGAAAATGGCCTTGTCCCAACTTTTATGGGATTTGTTGACACCATGAAATTCTGATTCAAAATATTTTTCCCTTAAAATGGTACATTTTCTCAGTTTAAACTTTTGTTCCGTGATTTCTGTTCTATTCTGAATAAAATATTAGAAGTTGGCACCTCCACATCATTGCATTCAGTTTTTATTCACGATTTGTATAGTGTCCCAACTTTTTGGGAATCCGGTTTGTAGATAACAGGGATATGTCTCAGTCAGGCAGCATTACACACATGGATGTACGGTGTGATGATGATGATGTTGTACCCGATGCTGCTTCCTTAGCTGAGTTGTCAGATACAAGTGAAGCGGTTGATGATGACGATGTGTCCGTGGATGTCACGTGGGTGCCCGCTAGAAGAGAAGAAAAACAGGGGGAAAGTTCAGATGGGGAGACAGAGAGGAGGAGGAGACGAGTTGGAAGCAGGGGGAGGTCGTCGCAAGGAGCTAGTGGCACAGTCAGACAGCATGCATCGGCACCCGGGGTCAGCCAGACAGCACGCCAATCAAAGCATGCTGTTGCCACCACCAGAAGGCCGTCATTGCAGAGCTCAGCAGTGTGGCATTTTTTTTGTGTGTTTGCCTCTGACAACAGCAAATCCATTTGCAACCTGTGCCAAAAGAAACTGAGTCGTGGGAAGTCCAACACCCACCTAGGAACAACTGCTTTGCGAAGGCACATGATCTCAAATCACAAACGCCTATGGGATCAACACATGAGTACAAGCAGCACACAAACTCAAAGCCGCCATCCTCCTCCTGGTCCAGCATCTTCAGCCACGTCAACCACTGCTGACCTCCTTGCCCCCTCTCAACCATCCGCCACTCCTTCTCTCGCCTTCAGCAGTTCCTGCTCATCTGCCCACAGTCAGGTGTCTGTCAAGGAAATGTTTGAGCGTAAGAAGCCAATGTCACAAATTTACCCCCTTGCCCGGCGTCTGACAGCTGGCTTGTCGGAACTCTTAGCCCACCAGCTTTTACCATACAAGCTGGTGGAGTCTGAGGCCTTCAAAAAATTTGTAGCTATTGGGACACCGCAGTGGAAGGTACCCGGCCAAAATTTATTTTCACAAAAGGCAATCCCCAACCTGTACTCTATTGTGGAAAAGGAAGTCATGGCATGTCTGGCACACAGTGTTGGGGCAAGGGTCCATCTGACCACTGATACCTGGTCTGCAAAGCACAGTCAGGGCAGGGATATCACCTACACTGCGCATTGGGTAAACCTGCTGACGGCTGCCAAGCATGGAATGCGTGGCTCTGCAGAGGAGTTGGTGACACCGCCTCGAATTGCAGGCAGGCCTGCTGCCATCTCCTCTACTCCTCCTACTCCATCCTCTTCCATAACCTCCTCGGCTGAGTCCTCTTCTGCTGCTGCGTCTTGCTCCACATCAACGGCACCCCCCCCAGCTCCCCAGGGGCTATTCCACATCCCGGATACGGCAATGTCACGTCTTGGGGTTGACTTGCCTGAGGGCTGATAGGGGACGTAACAGGGATTGAACTGATAAGAATAGAACTACTTAACACACCACTCCTATTTGGTGGCACATTAGATTACAAGCGCAGTGCCCCAAATTTGAAGTAGGAGGACTGACCAAGCATCTTTTTCCATCTCCCCATTCCTAAAATCGATGCCATATACACTTCCCCTCATAGAACACGTAACAGGGATTAAACTGATAAGAATAGAACAACATAACACACCACAACTATCTGGCGGCAGATTAGATTGCACGCGCAGTGCCCCAAATTTGAAGTAGGAGGACCGACCAAGCATCTTTTTCCATCTCCCCATTCCTAAAATCTATGCCATATACACGTCTCCTGATAGGGGACGTAACAGGGATTAAACTGATAAGAATAGAACAACATAACACACCACAACTATCTGGCGGCACATTAGATTGCATGTGCAGTGCCCCAAATTTAAAGTAGGAGGACTGACCAAGCATCTTTTTCCATCTCCCCGTTCCTAAAATCGATGCCATATTCACGTCCCCTAATAGGGGACGTAACAGGGATTAAACTGATAAGAATTGAACAACATAACACACCACAACTATCTGGCGGCACATTAGATTGCACGCGCAGTGCCCCAAATTTGAAGTAGGAGGACCGACCAAGCATATTTTTCCATCTCCCTATTCCTAAAATCTATGCCATATACACGTCTCCTGATAGGGGACGTAACAGGGATTAAACTGATAAGAATAGAACAACATAACACACCACAACTATCTGGCGGCAGATTAGATTGCACGCGCAGTGCCCCAAATTTGAAGTAGGAGGACCGACCAAGCATCTTTTTCCATCTCCCCATTCCTAAAATCTATGCCATATACACGTCTCCTGATAGGGGACGTAACAGGGATTAAACTGATAAGAATAGAACAACATAACACACCACAACTATCTGGCGGCACATTAGATTGCATGTGCAGTGCCCCAAATTTAAAGAAGGAGGACTGACCAAGCATCTTTTTCCATCTCCCCGTTCCTAAAATCGATGCCATATTCACGTCCCCTAATAGGGGACGTAACAGGGATTAAACTGATAAGAATTGAACAACATAACACACCACAACTATCTGGCGGCACATTAGATTGCACGGGCAGTGCCCCAAATTTGAAGTAGGAGGACCGACCAAGCATCTTTTTCCATCTCCCGGTTCCTAAAATCGATGCCATATACACGTCCCCTGATAGGGGACGTAACAGGGATTAAACTGATAAGAATAGAACAACATAACACACCACAACTATCTGGCGGCACATTAGATTGCGCGCGCAGTGCCCCAAATTTGAAGTAGGAGGACCGACCAAGCATCTTTTTCCATCTCCCCGTTCCTAAAATCGATGCCATATTCACGTCCCCTCATAGGGGACGTAACAGGGATTAAATTGATAAGAATAGAACAACATAACACACCACAACTATCTGGCGGCACATTAGATTGCACGCGCAGTGCCCCAAATTTGAAGTAGGAGGACCGACCAAGCATCTTTTTCCATCTCCCCGTTCCTAAAATCGATGCCATATTCACGTCCCCTGATAGGGGACGTAACAGGGATTAAACTGATAAGAATAGAACAACATAACACACCACAACTATCTGGCGGCACATTAGATTGCACGCGCAGTGCCCCAAATTTGAAGTAGGAGGACCAACCAAGCATCTTTTTCCATCTCCCTATTCCTAAAATCTATGCCATATACACATCTCCTGATAGGGGACGTAACAGGGATTAAACTGATAAGAATAGAACAACATAACACACCACAACTATCTGGCGGCACATTAGATTGCATGTGCAGTGCCCCAAATTTGAAGTAGGAGGACTGACCAAGCATCTTTTTCCATCTCCCGGTTCCTAAAATCGATGCCATATTCACGTCCCCTAATAGGGGACGTAACAGGGATTAAACTGATAAGAATTGAACAACATAACACACCACAACTATCTGGCGGCACATTAGATTGCACGCGCAGTGCCCCAAATTTGAAGTAGGATGACCGACCAAGCATCTTTTTCCATCTCCCGGTTCCTAAAATCGATGCCATATACACGTCCCCTGATAGGGGACGTAACAGGGATTAAACTGATAAGAATAGAACAACATAACACACCACAACTATCTGGCGGCACATTAGATTGCACGCGCAGTGCCCCAAATTTTAAGTAGGAGGACCGACCAAGCATCTTTTTCCATCTCCCGGTTCCTAAAATCGATTCCATATACACATCCCCTGATAGGGGACGTAACAGGGATTAAACTGATAGGAATAGTACTACTTAACACACCTTATAATAACGCATAGAGAGGCAACGCAGAGAGAGGAGTCTGAGGAGGAAGGTGGCTTTGAGGAGGTGGAAGACCAACCACAGCAGGCGTCCCAGGGGGCTTGTTGTCACCTTTCGGTTACCCTTGGTGTTGTACGTGGCTGGGTGGAGGAAGAGACTTTCAATGACATCAGTGAGGACAAGGAACGGGACATGGCTACCTTTTTATCCAACCTTGTGCAAATGGGGAGTTTGCGATTGTGCAAATAGACTGTGGTGCGTTAAACAGGGAGTTTGGTCTGTCACTGTGAAGCGGGAGTAACTGTTACACTACCTGATCGATACAACATCATACCTTTTTTAAAGCACGTTATTCCAAACAATTTAGGAATGTTAGGTGATTTATGCCCTTTATGGATTAAAACCCGACTCTGCGTCAACTACGTAATTTTCCATGGCAGTTTTGCCATGGATCCCCCTCTGGCATGCCACAGTCCAGGTGTTAGTCCCCTTGAAACAACTTTTCCATCACTATTGTGGCCAAAAAGAGTCCCTGTGGGTTTTAAAATTTGCTTGCCTATTGAAGTCTATGGTGGTTCACCCGGTTCTCCAGTTTGCGAACATTTGCGAAAATTCGCGTTCGCCGTTCGCAAACGGAAAATTTTATGTTCGTGACATCTCTACTGATTGGTTCAGAACCTGGAAAACAGCCTTAGCAGACAATTAGGGGGGCAATATGCAAGGACGCCATACTGTGTTCAGATTCTGATCTGGAACGAGTATTTCTGGCAGGGTCTATAAGGAGAGACAGAGAGATACAATTGTATGGATTTTATTGAATCTGATCAAGGAAAGCCTTCAGGGAGTGAGGAGCTGGTAACACTGTGCTTAAAAGGGATGTGCAAGAATGGGTGGTTGGAAAACCACCCACTTGGCCAGAACTGTAAAGGAAAGTCTACTTACCTGCTTCGAGGCACCTCAACCCCTTTAATCTTACTGCTTGCTGCTGTACTTGCTTTGCCTGGCAGTTCTGTATTACAAATCCCTGGAAAAAAAAAAGTTTCTGTAAATAAAAGGAGAGCTTTAAAAAAAATAAAAAATCTCGAATCTACATAGGCTTATTGCCAACATATCACCCAAACATTCTGCTGCAAAGGCTGAGTAATTGCACATTTATTTTTCAGTGCACTATATCTGTGTTATTAAATGCGTTGCATTATAGAAAAAGTATTTTACGGCAATAACGCCGTCGGAAGAATAGGTGCAAAACATACGTTGAGGTGTCCGGTGCTATACTTTAGTGTGTATATTCTGTTTTGTATTTGTTTTTTTTGTTTATTTTTTATCTCAATTGCATGTTCTTTCCTATTTGTTGCTGAGCCCAGGATTTGTCTGGAGACCTTATTTTTAGTATAATTATGGGAAAAGCTGGCAGGGTACCATAATAATTGCTACAATATTACTTAGTATTACTTAGTTATGTTAGGCATGTCCCTCTTTTATGTTTCTTAAGTGTATTTTTTACTAGTTATTTAATAAAGTCATGCTTTTAATAATTGTTGGTCTAGTGTATTATTTGTGGGGTTTTTTTTGCATCAGACCATGTGTTTCAAAGAAATTTTACTACAGAAAAATGTTATTTTTGACCCAGTCACATAAAGTTATAGTTTATAACTTAAGATATTTCACCATGAACACTGCATTGTTAAAACCATGTCACCACTTGGGTAAAAATGGGTGGGTGATTAGTTGTTGCGAGATATGCCAGTTAGTTTCACTTCAGATTTATCGCTGTAACTTTTTTTTTAAAAAGCTGTAAAAAAAATTGCAATGTCATTTCAGAAGAGGGGAGGGTTGTAGAAATACTGGAGAAGCATTTCAAAACAAACATACTAGTTTTAAAGATGTAGCAAATATAGCAAACAAAATGCAATGTTTGGTACAGTTGCTGCAAAATATGCCAACACATACTCAAGCAAAAATGACTTTAAATATTCCAAGCATTATAAAAGCTTTCCGTGGGAACATTTGTACAAATAATCAGACATATAACATGTTCACCAATCGCTGCCTGATCAAGACCTCACAACAGAAGATGGAATCAGAAACCAATGCCATTACATCCTATAATCTCATTGAGAAATCAGGCAAGAATTGTAAGACATCTCCAGGAGATAGACCAGGATATGGGGTACTTACTTATGACTGCCAAATCACCAAAACAAACTCCACTAGGAGGTAAACATGAAAATACAAAGTAATATATAGTTAATAGTAAGCCTCTGGAAAAACACATTTACTGAACATTTCATGTGATGTTCTATTATATTACATTGTAGAACATAGCTCTTGTTGCAGTATTAGTGGACATGTCAGGTGAGGGAATGAACCATGCCAACATAGATAATTCATATACTCAACTTTCATATTTTTATGAGTTAAAATATAGTAAATTTATATTTCAAAACTATAATTATAAGATAGCTGAAAAGCCCTAAAAGTTATACAAGTTCAATAAGTTGATTAAAATATAAAAACTTTGTGTTTGAAACGTTTATATTTGAAGTTGTATAGTTCATTGTATCAATTTATTTTGTTAACATATGCTAGAAACAGTGGAGCACAGCAGGTGAAGTTAACAGGAAATATGAACATCCCCATTAGGAAACAGCAATGGGAGTGTTGAAAATTGGTACACAGCATCTATGTATACTATTGTATTGAGTTTTACTCTGTCAGGGACAACAAGTGATTAGCAGGGTGAAATCTTGAATGTCCCAGAGGGTATAGGCACTTAAACACTCACTATAGCTCTATTTTCAATATCCTAGTATAGAGGGTATCTGAAAATGATTTATTATATTGTAATGTTGTGTTAAGTAGTATACATACATGCAGCATGACTTGGTATGTGGTTGGCAGGGACAGAGTTAACCACCCTGTTCCTTTTCTCTTGGCAGAAGTGGGCTGGTAATATTTCCTGTCCTGCCAAGGAGTTCTAATGTAATGAGTTAGGATAAAGTAAGCACTATTCTTAGGCCCCAGGGTTCTGGAACAGTTCTATGTGAGAGTTACTATTTCTACTACTGAAAGAACAAATGAGAGATCAACAAGATAGCATACCAAGAGTGCCATTATATGCCACTTTGCCAGCCTCCGTACCTTGTCATCTGGGAAAAGGATTTGCACTGTGTTCTAATCATTGTTGGAAGTACAGGGAGTGCAGAATTATTAGGCAAGTTATATTTTTGAGGATTAATTTTATTATTGAACAACAACCATGTTCTCAATGAACCCAAAAAACTCATTAATATCAAAGCTGAATATTTTTGGAAGTAGTTTTTAGTTTGTTTTTAGTTTTAGCTATTTTAGGGGGATATCTGTGTGTGCAGGTGACTATTACTGTGCATAATTATTAGGCAACTTAACAAAAAACAAATATATACCCATTTCAATTATTTATTTTTACCAGTGAAACCAATATAACATCTCAACATTCACAAATATACATTTCTGACATTCAAAAACAAAACAAAAACAAATCAGTGACCAATATAGCCACCTTTCTTTGCAAGGACACTCAAAAGCCTGCCATCCATGGATTCTGTCAGTGTTTTGATCTGTTCACCATCAACATTGCGTGCAGCAGCAACCACAGCCTCCCAGACACTGTTCAGAGAGGTGTACTGTTTTCCCTCCTTGTAAATCTCACATTGGACCACAGGTTCTCAATGGGGTTCAGATCAGGTGAACAAGGAGGCCATGTCATTAGATTTTCTTCTTTTATACCCTTTCTTGCCAGCCACGCTGTGGAGTACTTGGACGCGTGCGATGGAGCATTGTCCTGCATGAAAATCATGTTTTTCTTGAAGGATGCAGACTTCTTCCTGTACCACTGCTTGAAGAAGGTGTCTTCCAGAAACTGGCAGTAGGACTGGGAGTTGAGCTTGACTCCATCCTCAACCCGAAAAGGCCCCACAAGCTCATCTTTAATGATACCAGCCCAAACCAGTACTCCACCTCCACCTTGCTGGCGTCTGAGTCGGACTGGAGCTCTCTGCCCTTTACCAATCCAGCCACGGGCCCATCCATCTGGCCCATCAAGACTCACTCTCATTTCATCAGTCCATAAAACCTTAGAAAAATCAGTCTTGAGATATTTCTTGGCCCACTCTTGACGTTTCAGCTTGTGTATCTTGTTCAGTGGTGGTCGTCTTTCAGCCTTTCTTACCTTGGCCATGTCTCTGAGTATTGCACACCTTGTGCTTTTGGGCACTCCAGTGATGTTGCAGCTCTGAAATATGGCCAAACTGGTGGCAAGTGGCATCTTGGCAGCTGCACGCTTGACTTTCATGTTCATGGGTAGTTATTTTGCGCCTTGGTTTTTCCACACGCTTCTTGCGACCCTGTTGACTATTTTGAATGAAACGCTTGATTGTTCGATGATCACGCTTACGAAGCTTTGCAATTTTAAGAGTGCTGCATCCCTCTGCAAGATATCTCACTATTTTTGACTTTTCTGAGCCTGTCAAGTCCTTCTTTTGACCCATTTTGCCAAAGGAAAGGAAGTTGCCTAATAATTATGCGCACCTAATATAGGGTGTTGATGTCATTAGACCACACCCCTTCTCATTACAGAGATGCACATCACCTAATATGCTTAATTGGTAGTAGGCTTTCGAGCCTATACAGCTTGGAGTAAGACAACATGCATAAAGAGGATGATGTGGTCAAAATACTCATTTGCCTAATAATTCTGCACGCAGTGTACTACAATTCCTATTTTACACTTAACTCTCTAGCCTGGTTTCTTGATTCCTACAACACCATACACTGGCCATTGCACTGCCACACCTCCAGCTAGGCACCCATACAACCACCAAGGGCACTCCAATATCAGGCAGGAACTCCAGTGACAGGAAGTGCCCCAAGGGAAGAAAGGATGCACCTTCCATTCACTGCACCAGCCCTAGGGAGCAATGGCCTGGGGGAAACCAGCATGACACATGATATCATTAAAGCCACTACCATTCAGATCTTCTGCTCTGGCTACTCAAGGGCTCGCTACATAGTGGGAAACATGCATATGACACTAAGGTGTCTCCTCACAGTTGTCAAGGCTCAAATGAGACAGTTAGGGGAGGATTCAGTTAGGACAGCAAAAAAGACGAGGATGCAAATCCAGTTTGACTTGGAGCAATAACAAACAAGAGTATAATTGAATCGGGGAGCTATTGTAATTAGTGAAGAGCAAATCTAAGTATACGAAGTGGACTTCGATCCGAATTTCAGGGAAAATTCGATTAGTTATGAAGCCTGATTTCCTCGTGCTTCGTAGTAACGAATCAATTTTCCCTGAAATGGCAGTAAAAAAAAAATATATATATATGCTCACCTCATCCATTTGAACACAAAGAGGCCGCTAAGGTGATCTTGCTGGAAGATCTCACGCAAAATCTCTAGCACGGCAACATATGATATCACCATGCCGGCCAGCGTGATGACGTCATCATACACTGCGCAAGATTTCTCGCTGGATCTTCAAGCAAGATGGCCGCAGCAGCCTCTTCGTGTTCAAATGGATATGGTGCAGTTTTTTGCCCTATGAGATGCACCAGCCCATAAAACGCACCTAGGTTTTAGAGGAGGACAATAAGAAAAAAAATATTTTTCATTAGACCACAGATCAGACCAGCAATCAGACCCCCAATGTTAATAAGACCATCAATCAGACCTCAGATCAGACCCCCAATGTTAATAAGACCTCCATGCCTCAGATCAGCTCTCATGCCACAGATCAGACCCCCATACTTCAGATCAGCCCCCATGCCTCAGATCAGCCCACTTCTCTCCAGAGGGGGTTAGAATTAGTGTTGAGCGCGCATGCTCGGCTGAACACCAGTTCAGCTCGAGCATCCCTATGCTCAGCACATCGTGGAGTTTGGCCGAACACCGCATGTGCTCGAGCGCAATGCTCGAGTCAGTGTATTTAAATCTAATTTAGCCTCTATTTCTATGCAGAAGGTCTCTGTAAAATGAGGGAATCCCTCAGCGTGAGTCCGTGGCTTAGGAGTCCCTGCTCTGACTCCATATATAGCTATGTACATATATGGAGTCAGTGCTTGGGGACACCCAGTGTATTTAAATCTAATGTAGCCTGTATTTCAGAAAAGTTTCTACCGAGATTCAAACTCACAACCTTCTGCATTAGAGGCAAGGCACTTAACCACTAAGCTATAACAGCTGCCTAGCTAGTAGAGATGGCCTTGCGATTCACCCAGCAGTCATTTTGTGGCAAACGTTGCTCGTTCGTGATTCGCCGAACATGCGAACATATGGCGATATTCGCACGTGCCATATGCTTTTGGCATAGCGCAGAACTTTGACCCATAACACATCCATCAGGTGATACAGGACAGAAAATTGCACATGGACACACCCCCTACCCTATAAATAAACCCGATCTGGCAGCCATTTTACATTTTGTTTTTTGCCGGTATAGGGAGATGTTGCTGTGTGGAGCAGGGACAGACTGTTAGTGACACCAAACGCTAGCTAATAGGGACACAAAAGTCATTTTAAGGACTGGTATAGGTGTGCTATCAATAGATTTGACATACAGAGGGGTGTGATATACTTATAATATACTTTCTAACATAGAAAGTATATTATAGTGCATTTGTATTGTGCAGCAATTGTGTGCGGTGCTGCTGATATACAGCAGCTACATAGAGGGACAAACACTAATGGAATAACTAATTGCAACTGGTGTGATATACCAGTTGCCCCCCAAAAAACTGATTAAGGGGAGCAATATATCTGCTTCCACAAAATACTGATTGTGGGGTGTGATACACCGACTTCCACAAAATATTGATTGAGGGGAGTGATACACCGGCATCAACCAAATATAGATTGAGGCCTGCGATACACCAGCTTCCACCAAATATTGATTATGGGGTTTGATTTACCAGCTTCCAGAAAATACTCATTATTGGGTTCTATATACCTGTTTCCACAAAATACTGATCCAGGGTTTTGATATACAGGCTTCCACCAAATATTAATTGAGGCCTTGTCACGGAACCATGAACCAGACGTACAACAAGAGATAAGTGAAAATAAGAAGGCTTTATTGAAAATAAAGCTGTAAACCAAAAGTCCAAACGGATGGTGAAACCGAGCAGAGTCTTTGCGAAGCCAGAGGTCAGGAACCAGAAGGGTAGTCAGACGAAGCCAGGATCAGGAACCAGCAGGGTAGTCAGACGAAGCCAGGATCAGGAACCAGCAGGGTAGTCAGACGAAGCCAGGATCAGGAACCAGCAGGGTAGTCAGACGAAGCCAGGATCAGGAACCAGAAGCAGCAGCAGTCTTAGAAGCATGTGAACACAAGAGGACCAAGCAAGGAACTGAAGCCACAGACCTCCTATATATATGAGCTAGGCATCCAGCTCCTCCCAGGGGAAGGAGGAGCCGCAGGGTGGAAGGCTACAAGAAACCCAGGACCCAAGATGGCCGCCAGCACATGTCAAACGAAGGAGAGCAGCAAGCAGGTAAGACCATGACAGTACCTCCCCCTCAAGGGCCCCTCCTCCGCGGAGCACAAAACGGTTTCTGAGGGAAGCGTGCGTGGAAGGCTCGGAGCAAGGCAGGAGCATGGACATCTGCGGAGGGAACCCAGGAACGCTCCTCTGGACCATAACCACGCCAATGGACCAAAAACTGCAACCGACCGCGGACCAGGCGTGAGTCCAGGATATTGCTCACCTCATATTCCTCACGATTGCCCACTTGGACCGGACGAGGCCGAGGAACCGAGGAAGTGAAACGATTACACACCAGTGGCTTCAACAGGGAGACATGAAACACGTTGGAGATCCGCATGCCAGGAGGAAGCGCAAGGGCATAGGCTACCGGGTTTACCCTGCGAAGCACTCGGAAGGGACCAACAAAGCGAGGCGCCAGCTTGGGAGTGGGCACTCGAAGGTTGAGGTTGCGGGTGGACAACCATACACGGTCTCCGACCTGGTAGGAAGGAGCAGGCGCTCGTCTGCGATCAGCCTGGAATCTCTGGCGCTGCGCAGAGACCTCAAGGGACTTCTGGATCTGTACCCAAGAAGCACGTAGGACGGAAAGGTGATCCTCCACAGCCGGAATATCCTGGGGAGAGAATACCTCCGGTAACACGGCAGGTTGGAACCCATAATTGGCCATGAAGGGAGACGTCCCAGAGGAAGAGTTCACCGCCGTGTTCCTGGCAAACTCAGCCCAAGGCAGGAGGTCAACCCAATTGTCTTGGTGATCGGAGACATAGCAACGAAGGAATTGCTCCAAGGCCTGATTGGATCGTTCTGCGGCCCCATTGGACTGAGGGTGGTAGGCCGAGGAGAAGGAGAGATGAATCCCCAACTGGGAGCAAAAGGCGCGCCAGAACCTGGACACAAACTGACTCCCCCGATCCGACACAATCTCCTTAGGCAAACCGTGCAACCGGAAGACCTCCCTGGCAAAAATCGTGGCCAACTCTTGTGCAGAGGGTAACTTCTTGAGAGGAACACAGTGGCACATTTTGGAAAACCGATCCACAATCATGAGAATGACCGTATGGCCTCGGGATGCAGGGAGGTCCACAATGAAATCCATCCCCAGGTGTGACCATGGGCGCTCCCCGGTGGCTATGGGTTGCAGAAGGCCCAACGGAAGGTGCCGAGGGGACTTACTCTGGGCACAAACGGAGCATGCCGCTACATATGCGGCGATGTCGGAACGTAGGGAAGGCCACCAGAACAGACGTGAAACAGCCCAGGACAGCTGATTCTTTCCAGGATGCCCCGCAGTCTTGGAGTTATGGTAGGTTCGCAACAACCGAGTGCGCAACTCCTCAGGCACAAAACATCTGCCGTTGGGTCTCCCAGAGGGAGCACCAGATTGAGCCGCCAAAATCTGCTCACCCAGGGGAGAGGTCAGGCTGGTGCGAATGGCGGCCAGGATCTGATTCGGAGGTATGACCGAAGTCGGAATCGACTCCTCCCTGGACAGCTCGGAGTACTGCCGTGATAAGGCATCCGCCCTGATGTTCTTGGAACCGGGTAGGTAGGAGACCACGTAATTAAAACGTGACAAGAACAGAGCCCATCTGGCCTGACGTGGTGTCAATCTCTTGGCCTCAGAAAGGTAGGTCAGATTCTTGTGGTCCGTCAGGATGAGAACCGGAACCACCGAACCCTCGAGCAAGTGCCTCCATTCTTTAAGGGCCTGCACGATGGCCAATAACTCCCTGTCACCAATCTGATAGTTGCACTCCGCGGAAGACAGTTTCCGGGAGTAAAACCCACAAGGAAGCAGAGGACCCTCTGGTGTTCTACGCTGAGACAGAAGGGCGCCTACTCCCGTCTCAGACGCGTCCACCTCGAGGACAAAGGGCAACCCAGGGTTGGGATGCGACAGAATCGGAGCCGACACAAAGGCGGACTTTAGGGCCTCAAAAGCTCGGATGGCCTCGAGCGGCCAGACCTGGGAATTACTGCCCTTCCTGGTCAGATCCGTGAGAGGCTTGGCCAGCATGGAAAAGTCCCTGATGAACTTCCGATAATAATTGGCGAAGCCCAAAAAGCGCTGCAGGGAACGAAGACCACTGGGCTGGGGCCACTGTAAGACAGCCGAAACCTTCTCAGGATCCATGGAGAACCCCTCAGCGGAAATGATGTAACCTAAGAAGGTTACCTGGGATCGGTGAAATTCGCATTTCTCAAGCTTACCGAACAGCTTGTTCTCTCGTAACCGTTGCAACACTCGTCTGACATCCAGAATGTGGGCCTCCATGGATTCAGAATATACCAAGATGTCATCCAAATAGACTACCACACACTGCTGCAACAGGTCACGGAAAACATCGTTGATGAATTCCTGAAAGACTGCGGGCGCATTGCACAACCCAAAGGGCATAACCAAGGATTCGTAATGACCGGTCCTGGTGTTAAACGCGGTCTTCCACTCATCGCCCGCCTTGATCCTTACCAGGTTATATGCCGCCCTCAGGTCGAGTTTGGTAAAGACCGTGGCCCCTTTAAGGCGATCGAACAGCTCGGAAATCAAGGGTATCGGGTAAGCGTTCTTGATCGTGATGCGATTGAGACCCCTGTAATCGATGCAAGGCCTCAACTCACCGCCCTTCTTTTTCACAAAGAAAAATCCAGCCCCTGCCGGGGACGAAGATTTGCGAATGTGTCCGTGTGAAAGCGCCTCCCTCACGTACTCCTCCATGGCCTCATTCTCCGCTACCGACAGTGGATAGACTTTGCCACGAGGAGGAACGGCACCAGATTGTAACTCTATGGCACAATCGTATGGGCGGTGCGGAGGTAGGGCAACCGCGCGCACCTTATCGAATACATCCCGGTACTCCTCGTATTCAGGAGGCAACAGAGAGTCCGAGGAAGTACACAGCAACTTGACAGACCCATGGATGCAACTAGCCCCACACTGCGGTGACCACGAGAGGATCTCGACCGATCTCCAATCGAAAGTCGGATTATGCTTCTGGAGCCAGGGGTACCCCAAGACCACCGAGTAGTGTGGAGACGAAATAACCTGGAGGCAGACCGACTCTCTGTGAACGGCACCAATGGCTATCCCCACTGGAAGGGTCTCATGAGTCACGTGTGGCGGCAGAAGGGGTCTGCCGTCTATCGCCTCAAGAGCCAGTGGGGAACCTCGAGCCTGCAGAGGAATGGAATTGGCGGCAGCGAACACACTATCAATGAACAAACCACCAGCACCAGAGTCCACCAACGCCTGGGTCGTCACCGAGCCCCCGACCCAGGAGAGGACAACAGTGATCAGTGGTTTGTCAACACGGGAAACCGGGGACGAGGAGACTCCACCCAAGATCTGCCCCCGACAGGATCTCAGGGTACGAGCGTTTCCCGGACGGTTCGGACATGCCAACCGAAAATGCCCACCGAGACCACAGTACATGCATCGGCCCTCGCGTCTCCGGAGTGCCCTCTCCCCCTCGGACAGGCGAGCAAACCCCAGCTGCATGGGTTCACCCCCAGACAAGTCATCCCCAGGAGGCGTGGGAGGAGAGGGAGGCACGGGTGGGACAGCAAACGTAGGCACCAATCTGTTAGAAGACCTCCGCAGGTTCTCCTTAAAGGAAGGTCTCTCCCTGAGTCTGGTGTCAATCAAAATCAGGAAAGAAATAAGAGACTCGAGCTCAACTGGTAGGTCCTTAGCTGCAACCTCATCCTTCAAGGCATCCGAGAGACCATGAGAGAAAGCAGCGACCAGAGCCTCATTATTCCAGCCCACCTCTGCTGCCAGGGTACGAAACTCAATGGCGTATTCAGCTACGGATCGTGAACCCTGTCTGATGGACATAAGGAGCTTCGCAGCAGAGGCAGCACGAGCCGGCACATCGAATACCTTCCGAAGAGAAGCAACAAAACCGGAAAACTCGGCAACCACCGGATTGTTGTTCTCCCATAAAGGGCTGGCCCAGGCCAAGGCCTTGTCCGAGAGCAGCGAGATCAAGAAGCCCACCTTTGATCTCTCAGTAGGAAAGGCATGTGGCAGCAACTCGAAATAAATGCCCACCTGGTTAAGGAAACCTCGGCACTGAGTTGGCTCTCCCCCAAAGCGCTGTGGAAGAGGGGCAGAACCGGTCATACCCCGAAACACCGCGGGCGCAACAACAGGTGTCGGGGTAGACTCTGGCGCAACAACCGGAGCGGCAGTAGGAGCGAGCCCAGGAGCGACAACCGACCCATCGGCAACGGGAGCGAAATGAGCCGTGCGTTCAAGCAGGGTTTGCAACGCCACAGCGAACCGACCCAACAGGTGATCCTGCTGATCAAGTCTGGCAACCAGCGTGGGTAGCGAGGATGGCCCTGTACCGTCAGAATTCATGGCTTGGTCCTAATGTCACGGAACCATGAACCAGACGTACAACAAGAGATAAGTGAAAATAAGAAGGCTTTATTGAAAATAAAGCTGTAAACCAAAAGTCCAAACGGATGGTGAAACCGAGCAGAGTCTTTGCGAAGCCAGAGGTCAGGAACCAGAAGGGTAGTCAGACGAAGCCAGGATCAGGAACCAGCAGGGTAGTCAGACGAAGCCAGGATCAGGAACCAGCAGGGTAGTCAGACGAAGCCAGGATCAGGAACCAGCAGGGTAGTCAGACGAAGCCAGGATCAGGAACCAGAAGCAGCAGCAGTCTTAGAAGCATGTGAACACAAGAGGACCAAGCAAGGAACTGAAGCCACAGACCTCCTATATATATGAGCTAGGCATCCAGCTCCTCCCAGGGGAAGGAGGAGCCGCAGGGTGGAAGGCTACAAGAAACCCAGGACCCAAGATGGCCGCCAGCACATGTCAAACGAAGGAGAGCAGCAAGCAGGTAAGACCATGACAGGCCTGCGTTACACCGGCTTCCACCAAACATTGATTAGGAGGTTTGATTTACCGGCTTCCAGAAAATACTCATTATTGGGTTCTATATACCTGTTTCCATAAAATACTGATAGAGGGTATTGATTTACCGGCTTCCACCAAATATTGATTGAGGCCTGCGATACACCGACTTCCACCAAATATTGATTAAGGAGTTTGATTTACCAGCTTCCAGAAAATGCTCATTATTGGGTTCTATATAACTGTTTCCACAAAATACTGATAGAGGGTATTGATATACCGGCTTCCACCAAATATTGATTAAAGGGATTCTGTCACCAGGTTTCACCCCTGTCAGCTAAACATATGCTGATGTTCAGGGCCTCATCAGGATTCCTAATGTGGGCTTCTAAATGTGATCCGTAGCCTTATTTTGCTAAAAAACTGGTTGTACTAACCTGTCACTCAAAGAAATAAGGTGCCCAAGGGGATGTCAAGGGATGCAAGGTGCCGGCCGCACCCACCGCCGTTCGTGCCCAGCGCCGCCTTTCCAGACTTCTGCACTGCCTCCTAATCCTCTGTGCCGCCTTTCGCTCTCCCTCCATCCCCCCTCCTCCCTCCTCCTGCTGTAAGATATCGCGCGTGCGCACAGGGCTCTGCCTGATGCGCCCGTGCGGACTTCTCGATTTGGCTTCTTAAAGCGAAGTGCGCATGCGCCGGCACTTCGCTCAACCCAGGTATGACCTGCACTCTGCGCCAGCCTCTCAGAGCCCTGTGCGCACGCGCAATATCTTACAGCAGGAGGAGGGGGGATGGAGGGAGAGCGAGAGGCGGCACAGAGGATTAGGAGGTGGTGCAGAAGTCTGGAAAGGTGGCGCTGAGCAACGAACGGCGGTGGGTGCGGCCGGCACCTTGCATCCCTTGACATCCCCTTGGGCACCTTATTTCTTTGAGTGACAGGTTAGTAAAAACTGTTTTTTAGCAAAATAAGGCTACGGATCACATTTAGAAGCCCACATTAGGAATCCTGATGAGGCCCTGAACATCAGCATATGTTTAGCTGACAGGGGTGAAACCTGGTGACAGAATCCCTTTAAGGAGTTTGATTTACCAGCTTCCAGCAAATACTCATTATTGGGTTCTACATACCAGTTTCCACAAAATACTGATAGAGGGGATTGATATACCATCTTCCACCAAATATTGATTGAGGTCTGCGATACACCAGCTTCCCACAAATATTGATTAAGGGGTTTGATTTACTGGATTCCAGTAAATACTCATTATTGGGTTCTATATACCTGTTTCCACAAAATTCTGATAGAGGGGATTGATATAGCGGCTTCCACAAATAATTGATTGAGGCCTGCGATATACAGTACCTGCTTCCACAAATACTGCTCTTCTATAGGGACTTTGTCATTTTGAAAATGACAGGCAGAGGAAGAGGCAGGCCATTCCGCAGGGGTGGTAGGGGTCGGGCAGGCGCACCAGGCAGGAGCCTAAGTGGGAAGTTGGAGAAGGTGCGTGCGATTACATCAAAGTACACAACAAAGTAGTTTGAGGGGCTCACTCAGCCTTCTGCTTCTGCACTCTCATCATCGGCCGAACTTCTCGAACCCGAACATCCAGGTGTTCGCTCAACTCTACTGCTGAGGTCTTTCTGGTGGCCCACTAGATGTACGGTCTTATGTTTTGGCTTGCGATGTTAGTGCAGGTCTAAGGCCCCGAGAACACTTCCCGCTGGTGAACTACAACCACTACCCATTCCTTACAAGCCATGGTCTCACATTTCCATGGATTTTATTTCTGATCTGCCCCCTTCTGAGGGGAAATAAGTGGTGTGGGTAGTGGTTGACTGTTTTAGCAAGATGGTGCACTTTGTTCCTTTAAGTAAGCTCCCTGATGCGAAGACCTTAGCATCCTTGTTCATTGAACATGTGGTATGTCTGCATGGTGTCCCTGAGAATATCGTCTCTGATAGAGGCGTTCAGTTTGTTTCTGGTTTCTGGAGGGTTTTTTGTCGAAGATGCGACATCTCTTTATCCTTTTCGTCTGCTTTCCATCCACAGACCAATCGGCAGACGGAACGGTTAAATCAGGCTGTGGAGCTTTTTCTAAGGTGCTATGTATCACATAACCAACTCTTATGGGTGAGATACCTCCTGTTGGCAGAATTAGCTATTAACAATCGAGTTAATTCTTCCACGGGGGTGTCTCCTGGTTTGCATCCTCGGTTTTGTTCTAGTCCCTCTGTATCCTCACTCAACCCGCAGGCAGATTCTTTTACCTCTAGACTGTGCACAGTCTGGGCACAGGTTCAAATGAACCTGGAAAAGGCCCATGAAACCCAGTGTAAACATGCCAATAAAAGACGTTCCAAGGGGGTAAATTTTGTACTCGGCGATAAGGTGTGGTTGTCGACTAAGAATCTTGCTTTGAAACAGTGTTCTAGGAAATTTCATTGGACCATACAATATTATTGAAGTTGTTAACCCAGTGTCCTTTAGACTTAAGCTACCCGACTCATTTCGTATTCATGATGTGTTTCATAAGTCGTTGATTAAGAGATATGTGTCACCAGTGGTTCCGGTTAAAAAACCTCCTCCACCTGTGGAGATTGAAGGTCAGGAGGAGTTTATCATCTCTAGAATTATTGATGTTAGAAAGGTTAGGAACTCCTTTCAATACCTGGTCCACTGGAAAGGCTATGGACCCGAGGAGAGGTCTTGGGTCCCAGCTACTAAGATCCACGCCCTGAGGCTCATCAAGAAGTTTCATGATGAGCATCCTGGGAGATTTGTACCCAAGGCCTTGGGTCCGGTGGCCCCTCGTAAAAGGGGGGGGGTACTGTAACGGGGCGCCGAAGGCGCACTCGGTATCCCATCGGCCGCAGATCTGCTGCTTAGCTTCAGGAGCGAGGATCTGTATTCAGCCTCGTTCCCAGGGCGGCTTTTGCTAGCTGGGAGGCTCCCTGCTCCTAGGTCTGCCTTGAGCGCCGAGCTGATCACTCAGTGCTCAACTTATTTTTCTGTCGGTCATGTGACACTGGCCACGTCACATGACCCTCACTCCCCACTATAAATACAGGCAACCTGCTGGCTACAGGTTGCCTGTGATTTTGGTCCCTTAGGCTGTGTATTATTATTGTTATTTAGCTTACCTTTGGATTTGACCCTTGATCTGCTTCCTGACACCTCTTCTGCCTGCTCCCTGAACCTTGACGCTACCTCTCGGATTTTGACCTCGGCTTGCTTTTGGATTTTGTCTTGGCCTCTTCTCTTGTACTGACGTGACCTCCTGGACTGACCCCGGCTAGATGACCCGCCTCGCCCTTCCGTTTTTGGTGGTACCTTGCTTGTTCCACCTCTCTGTCCGCTCTAGTGCTTCCTTGAATTGACTGTCCGCTTCCCTGCTGTCTCTATCTCTCTGCTTGCACTTACTCAGGTCAGAGACTGTCGCCCAGTTGCGCCCCCGTCACCTAGGGCGGGTGGTGTAAGTAGGCAGGGACAGGGGACCGGGTGGCAGCTCAGGGGGTGCACCTCCGCTCTATCTTTATACTCGCGACTCTACCTTGTGACACAGTTACTTAAAAATAAATATTAGACTTCTACTGTACTGTACTTCTACTGAGACCTATACAGTAGAAGTCTCATATTTTTATTTATTAAATGTTTATTTTTTTTAAGTGACTGGCTATGCAGCAGTATAGTGTAGTGGTTAAACTTCTGGGCTATGAAACAGAAGTTGTAGATCTACAATGCCAATCAAATTTCAGACATTTGTTTAAATGGGAAAATTCAAAACTGCCGCTGCTCTTAGATTGTTAATGTCAGGGTCCTCAAACTTGGCACAGTTGGTCACTGGGTGACTGAGGTAAAAATTTAGGAAAAGTGGGTGGAGCCTTAAACAGCCAATCAGATTTCACCTATTGACTTCAATGTAAAACTTTCAAATACTGCCATTCTCACAGTTTTAAAGCCAGAGGCCCCATTCTTGGCACAGACCATGACTGAGTGACTGGGCTTAAAATTAGGAAAACTAGGCAGAGGTTAAAACAGCCAATCAAATATTACCTAGTGCTATTTAATGGGAATATTTAAATTGCTGCCATTCTTACACTGTTAATGACAGGGTCTTCAAACTTGGTACATTTGGTTACTGGGTGACGGGAATACAAATTTAAACAGTGGGTGTAGCCACAAACAACAAATCAGATTTTCCCTATTGACTTTAATGAGAAAATGCAAAAAGCTGTTATTCTTACAATATGAAAGCCAGAGTCCCCAAACTGGGTCACTGGGTGAGTGTGGTTAGAATTTAGAAAAAGTGGGTGGAGCCTTTAACAGCCAATCACATTTCAGCCATTTGTTTTATATGGGAAAATTTAAATTACTGCCGCTCTTTGACTATTAATGGCAGGGTCCTCAAATTTGGCACAGTCAGTCATTGGGTGTCACGGCTGAGGATGGGGGAAACCCTCAGCCGTGTGCCAAAGGATTATGGTCGCTGCTTGACCAGGACAAACAGGATTAGGGAGCAGGTCACCTCCTACAGCGTCCCTAACCTGACCCTAACTCCTACCTGCAAGGAACCTCGGATCCCTACTCGCCCTCCGCCGGTCCCTAGGCTAGGAGTCAGAGTAAGACATCCTGTTCCTTCTGGATCCGGAGGAACAGGAGTCTCACTGGCCAAGCTGCAAGCAAGGGGAAACAAATGCAACCTATGGCAATGGCAGGTACTTGTCACAAACATAGCAGAGACCTACCACAGACAACCAAGCCTGGAACCCATGTGGATGTACTGCCCACAGACAGCAGGACTCAGCACACAAACACACAACACACGGGAACCCAGGACCACAGGTGCAATAAAGAAACACATCTTCCAGACACCAAAGGACATATATTTAGCTTATGACCAGAAGGTTGGCCCCCACTGGCAGTTGGTAAGTAACCAGGAGGATGTCTACAGCCAGCCTAGCTGAAACACCCTCTCTGGCTACTGCCTACAACTGAGGCTATATAGGGCCAAGAGGCCACACCCAACAGTCAGACACACCCCGTGATTCACACACACTGAAAGGGAGTTAACCCTTCCAAAACCACAGAAGGGAAAACATAACTTAAAGGGGAAGTGTCCAAACAACAAACACACTGTGGCTGTTGCCGCAGGCAATGACATGGGTGGCAAGCGTGTCCTGGGAGTCAGCCCAAAGTCCGGGACACTGCCACCACATGTACATCATACCACCAAACGTTGCCACAGACAGCCACAGTGCAGGGAAAATGTCAGTGCACACCAAACATAAACAAAGTGCACACAGACATACAAAAGTGCTTACAAACGCTCACACAACTCCGAGGGAACCGCACACATAGCTGTTGTCCGCGGCAACCGCACTTGAGGCTAACAACCTTATGCCGCAAGCTGAAGTTGACACTACAACCCAAAACCGCGGGCAACTGTATGCGGCTCCCAAGGAGTCACGGCCATAGCCGTGGCCGTGACATTGGGTGACTTAGGTTCAAATTTTAAAAAATGGGTGGAGCCACAAACAGCCAATCAGATTTCAAGCCAACATCCTGTGGTTTCTTCAGAAATGACACCATATAGTCTAAATATATAATTATATGTATAAATATATTATGACTAAAAACTTTTATATAAATGTTTAAATTAAGTTTAGCCTCTGTTTCTGAAAAAGTTTGTGACAGGATTTGAACTCACAGCTTCTGTATCACAGCCCAGAACTTTAACCACTACACTATATAGCTGCATAGCCAGGTAAAAAGTAAAATAAAATATTAGACTTCTACTGTATAGGTCTCAGTAGAAGTACAGTACAGTACAGCAGGGACTCCTAAGCCAAACTAGAGTCCCGACACCATCCCCTCTTCAGAGCAAGGGGTGCCTGGGTTTCTCCCATTGATTTCCATTGTGCTCGGGTGCTCGGTAGAACACCCAAGCATTGCAAAGTGTTCTACTCGAGCACATGAGCACTTTGGTGCTCGATCAACACTAGTTAGATTAGAATGAAAGGTTCCATTCTATCTACATATAGCTCTGCCGTGTTTGCTGCCACCTGCTGGCTAGCCAGGCACATTACATGAACAGTTACATAACATTAGAAATGTACAGTGTATAGGATCTGGAATAAATGTATAAGATGAAATGAGGCTAGACCAATAAAGACAGTAGAAAGGTGCAGAGGTGGTAACATCACTCTGGGGTGTTACAGAAGCACTCATTAGTATTTGTCCTATAAGACACAGTGACATTAACCCCCCCCCAAAAAGTGGTTTCATGGGGCAAAAAATACGGTAAGTACAATTATTTATTTTTTACTGATTAACCCCTGAAAGGCCTTATTATTCATCTCAGGTGCTGCGATCAGCAATTAATGCAGCACCTGAGGGGTTCAATGATTGGGGGTGGTGCAATCGATGTTCCCCGACATTGCACCTGCTACTTGCGCTTCGTTATGAAGTAATTTGTTACAAGGCAAATTTTTTTTGTAAAATTTGACGAGGCAGCTGAATCAAATTTTCAAGAACTTCACTCATCTCTAACTGTAATATTCCCCTTCTAGTGAAGGATGGCAGAATTACAATACCATAAACGATATCATTAAAAGTATTAACAAGAACAATTATGTGGACCCTTATAAATTGTCTATTGCTTCTGGATTATTTTCAGAGTACAATATTAATAAAGAAATATATTCAGCCTCTATTGATGGACTACTGTACAAGGTGAAGTCAGACCTTAATGGGGTTGTCCCTTCTTGATGTTTTCATGGCAAGATGGGACTAAGTGACTGGTTTGCAGAAATAGCTAAATGGGCTGGCGCTCTGCTGTTTCCATAACTCCCATTGCTGTGAATGATAGCTACATCATCATTGTATCTTAGCAAGCTGTTTCCATAATTTGGAACAGCCCCTTTAAGGATATACCTCACTTAATTTTATTGTAATTGCAAGTGGTTGATTATTGTATATCAATTTTATCAACTGGTATGAGCATGAACATACTATGGACCTTAAATCAGTCCTTAGGGACCAAATCGAAGAGTTTATATTTTGAACTGCAATTATTATTTCTTTCTGGTGTAGTCATTTCTACCATAATACTAGACTTCTTTTGAAGGGAAAGGGTTAAAGAATAGGTTTTAAAATAAACATATATTTAAAACCATATGGAATGAGCTATGCATGAATTCCTATCTTTGCATATTTACCATAAGTTGCACTTGACTGTGACTTTGGACTCAAAATGAACGGTGTGCAATGACATTAAGAGAAGTAGTCTGGTATGCAGAACTGACACGGGTGACATATGTCTATAGTGACAGACAATCAGCAGTACTCAACATGAATTAATCAGAAAACGTTGCCGTCTTTAATGTGGCGGACTAGAAATCATGAACTACATATTTACCATGATAATTTCACTAAAAATCATTTTTTTACCTAGAGCTAGCTTAAGGCTACTTAATACTTTAAAATCAGTTGTAAAATGAGTACTTACGCATTCATTTGACAAATGTTTTTGAGAACTAAACTTAGTTTTTACCTTTAAATTATATGAGAAAATGTAAAATTTTAGATTCCAAAAATCATATGCCAATTGCCATACTCACTTTAAAAAAGTGTCAGTGCTAGTAGTTATTGTTGCTTATTTTCTATCTTCAGTGTTGTTTGATACAAAATGTCCAATGTTATGTACTTTGAAAATTTCCCAATAAAATCTAAAAATACTAAATATCTAAAAAAAAAACATAAATCTAGAAAAAAATGCGTTAAAACTGTCTGGCAGGCTGTATTGACAGAGGATTAGCCTGCCAGAGCTGTTCATCATATCCAGCATAGCCAGATAAGGCTGGAGCATCGCCCAACCCCATTGACCTGTGATGATGTCTTCACTACCAGGTCCTGCACCCTCCTAACCATGGAAGTCCATCCTTATCATTGCTGTTTCTGTACTTCTAGGTGATTAAGGACCTATGCCGACATCATCACCAGTCCTTGAGCGCTCCTCAACTTGGAACTGCACTAATTATCAGGTCTGAAAAATGATGGAGGTGAATCCTAGATGGTCAACTCTTGCTGGAATGAAATAACATAGTAACATAGTAACTAGTGTTGATCAAGCACCAAAGTGATCGGGTGATCGGGTGCTCTGGCCGAACAAATCGGGATGCTTGGGTGCTCTATCGAGCACCAAAGTATAATGGAAGTCAACGGGAGTACCCGAGCATTAAATCAGGCACCCCCTGCTCTGAAGAGGGGAGGGTGCCTGGTTCATAGGAACAGGTCAGACATTGATGGAAACACCACCGAAATTGTTTGGGAACAGCATGGGGAGGATGTCTGGATGCATCTTAGGTTCCCAGGTCGCTGCTGGGAACCATGTTGTCCGAGTAGTACGCCAGTTTTACAGACTGACAATAATACGCACAAAACTGAAAGAAAATTCAATTTTAGAGGAAAAATTGTTAAGAAACATTCTTTCCTGTATAATTACTTGTATATAAAGTGCAAGTGCTGCCAAAAATGATAAGGAAGAGGTACTTCAATACAACCTGTATATTACATAATGGAGGGCCTCATTTACATTGTGGTACAATAGTTCAAGTAGTGGGACTCCTACACTCATAAAGCCTATGCAGTAAGTGAAAGGGCTGCCAAAAATTACAAGGAACCGGCATTTCAAAATACCCTTTGTTACACATAAAGGAGGGCATCATACAAACCCTTGAAAAATTCACATTAATGGCCTGCTGGTGACCCTCAAAAACATTTGTAGCAAGGGCCTGCTGATCTGATCATCTAAAACATTAGGGGCAAGGGCCTGCTGCCGCATTGGTGACTCTAGATAATCTCTGGGCGATTGCACGTCCCCGTGATGGCGACAATCCATTCGGATGTCTGCCCTATCAACTTTCGATGTTCTTTTCTGCGCCTACCATGGTGATCACGGGTAACGGGGAATCGGGGTTCGATGCCAGAGAGGGATCCTGAGAAAGGGCTACCAGATCCAAGGGAGGTCAATGGCTGAAATCAGATTGGCTGTTGTTGCCTTGCCCCTTTTTTTTCCTAATTGTGAACCACCCAGAGAGGGTGGGTCAAATTATTAAAGCACAAGC
The DNA here is from genome assembly GCF_905171765.1 of Bufo bufo. NCBI lineage: Eukaryota > Metazoa > Chordata > Amphibia > Anura > Bufonidae > Bufo > Bufo bufo. The sequence goes on from NC_053392.1 coordinate 520,432,461, forward strand.
GTCCAAGGAAGGCAGCTGGCACGCGGCAATTGCCCACTCCCGCCTCCGGGAGGTAGTTATGATAAATAACAATACAGCACTCTTAAGAGGCCCTGTTATTGGAATGAGTACACTTTCCATTAACGATAATCTATTGGAGGGCAAGTCTGGTGCCAGCAGCCAACTTGCTCCCAACCTCCACAACGTTCACCCAGTGTGCCATCATGGTAAAGATTGTGTTGACCAGACTCTTGGCTACTGAGACTGGACTTGTAGGCAAAGGGCCTGCTGCCGCTTTGTTGGCTCTAGATAGCTTCTAGGCGATTGCACGTCCCCGTGACAGGGATGATCCATTTGGATGTCTGCCCTATTAACTTTGGAGCAATTTTTCTACAAGGAACTTCTGGTATAGCACCGTTTTGCTTGTCCTCTCCACCAGAGGAATGAGAGATAAAAAGCTCTCTGTGTAGCATGGGTCAAGAAGGATGAACAACCAATAATCTACAGTGGGATGCGAAAGTTTGGGCAACCTTGTTAATTGTCATGATTTTCCTGTATAAATCGTTGGTTGTTACGATAAAAAATGTCAGTTAAATATATCATATAGGAGACACACACAGTGATATTTGAGAAGTGAAATGAAGTTTATTGGATATACAGAAAGTGTGCTAGAATTGTTTAAACAAAATTAGGCAGGTGCATAAATTTGGGCACTGTTGTCATTTTATTGATTCCAAAACCTTTAAAACTAATTATTGGAACTCAAATTGGCTTGGTAAGCTCAGTGACCCCTGACCTACATACACAGGTGAATCCAGTTATGAGATAGAGTATTTAAGGGGGTCAATTGTAAGTTTCCCTCCTCTTTTAATTTTCTCTGAAGAGTAGCAACATGGGGGTTTCAAAACAACTCTCAAATGACCTATAGACAAAGATTGTTCACCATCATGGTTTAGGGAAGGATACAGAAAGCTGTCTCAGAGATTTTAGCTGTCTGTTTCAGCTGTCTGTTTCCAGCCTGTGGTCTTCCAGGAAATGGAAGACCACAGGCTCAGTTCAAGTTAAGGCTCGAAGTGGCAGACCAAGAAAAATCTCGGATAGACAGAAGCGACGAATGGTGAGAACAGTCAGAGTCAACCCACAGACCAGCACCAAAGACCTACAACATCATCTTGCTGCAGATGGAGTCACTGTGCATCGTTCAACCATTCGGCGCACTTTACACAAGGAGATGCTGTATGCGAGAGTGATGCAGAGGAAGCCTTTTCTCCGCCCACAGCACAAAAAGTGCCGCTTGAGGTGGGCTAAAGCACATTTGGACAAGCCAGCTTCATTTTGGAATAAGGTGCTGTGGACTGATGAAACTAAAATTTAGTTATTTGGCCATAACAAGGGGCGTTATGCATGAAGGAAAAAGAACACAGCATTCCAAGAAAAACACCTGCTACCTACAGTAAAATATGGTGGTGGTTCCATCATGCTGTGGGGCTGTGTGGCCAGTGCAGGGACTGGGAATCTTGTCAAAGTTAAGGGATGCATGGATTCCACTCAGTATCAGCAGATTCTGGAGACCAATGTCCAGGAATCAGTGACAAAGCTGAAGCTGCACCGGGGCTGGATCTTTCAACAAGACAACGACCCTAAACACTACTCAAAATCCACTAAGGCATTTATGCAGAGGAACAAGTACAACGTTCTGGAATGGTCATCTCAGTCCCCAGACCTGAATATAATTGAAAATCTGTGGTGCGACTGAAAGAGAGCTGTCCATGCTCGGAAGCCATCAAACCTGAATGAACTAAAGATATTTTGTAAAGAGGAATGGTCCAAAATACCTTCAACCAGAATCCAGACTCTCATTGGAACCTACAGGAAGCGTTTAGAGGCTGTAATTTCTGCAAAAGGAGGATCTACTAAATATTGATTTCATTTCTTTTTTGTGGTGCCCAAATTTATGCACCTGCCTAATTTTGTTTAAACAATTATAGCACACTTTCTGTAAATCCAATAAACTTGATTTCACTTCTCAAATATCACTGTGTGTGTCTCCTATATGATATATTTAACTGACATTTTTTATCGTAACAACCAACGATTTATACAGGAAAATCATGACGATTAACAAGGTTGCCCAAACTTTTGCATCCCACTGTATGTTGTCTAAAATGTGTATAACGCGCGGGTCGTGGGAAAGGCAGCCTAATATGAAGTCACCCATGTGTGCCAGAGTACCAACAGGCAAGACTACGCTGTCATCATCAGAAGGTGAGCTGACCCTGTAAAAGATTGTAGGTGAGGGCCTGCAGGTGAGCTGACCCTGTAAAACATTATATGCGAGGGCCTGCAGTTGAACTGACTCTGTAAAACATTATATGCCAAGGCCTGCTAGTGAGCTGACCCTGTAAAACATTATATGTGAGGGCCTGCAGGTGAACTGACCCTGTAAAACATTATATGTGATGGCCTGCAGGTGAGCTGACCGTGTAAAACATATGCGAGGGCCTGCGGTTGAGCTGACCCTGTAAAACATTATATGCGAGTTCCTGCAGGTAAGCTGACCCTGTAAAACATTATATGCAAGGGCCTGCAGTTGAGCTGACCCTGCAAAACATTATATGCGAGGGACTGCAGGTGAGCTGACGCTGTAAAACATTATATGCGAGGGCTTGCAGGTAAGCTGACCCTGCAAAAAATATATGCAAGGGCATTATATGCGCCGAATAAGCATGTGTATATGATGGAAGAGGAGGATAAGAAAAGGAATATTCAACCATATACCCTTGTTTGTGGTGGAAGGGGTGCATTGGAATACAGTGAGTACATTAAACAACACATTTAAAGTGCCCTTGTTCTTCCGCTATCGGAGTGAACCTGTCAGCATTTTCAGTTTACAGGCGGATACACTTATCTGTTTTAATGCCACCAGCAGCACTAAATACCCACTCAGACAAAATGCTGGAGGCAGGACAGGCCACCACCTCCAAGGCGTAGAGCGCCAGTTCGTGCCACGTGTCCAGCTTGGACACCCAGTAGTTGGAAGGCACTGAGGGATCACTGAAGACACTGACAAAGTCTGCTATGTATGCAGCCAGCCAGTCGCAGGGGGAACACGTGAGGTTCACGGTGGACCGATGAGGGGCCAAATAGTATAACACACAGTTCATCAGTTTACTCACGGTTAGCAGATAGCCTCCCTGGGCTGGCAGCACAGTGTTGAGGTGGACAGCACAAAATCCTCCGGGGCACGCTCTGTGGTAGGAAGCATCAGCCAAGATGGTGGTTGAGGTGCCCTTGATGTTAGGGGTGCTTAGGGTGCTTGTTGCGGCTGAGTCCTTTTATGTTTTTTGTCATGACGCCAGTACCGTTAATGGTGGTACAACCATAGGTAGTAATAATGAGGTAAACTGTGGTAAGATGCAACTCACAACTTTTACTTTGGATGTCTTTCAGTTGCAGTAGTACAATTATGCAGTTTTATTTCTGTAAATCCACTGTTGTAGGCTTGTCAGGTTTTTGTGGTTTTGGAGCAGTGGGTTAGGTGTACCTGGTTCCTTTAGATGCTTTGGATCCTATTCCTTGTCTTTCCCTACAAGCTATATATTTTAGACAGGAAAACTCAACTGTCCCTTAGAAGGTTGGTGTGGCTGCCTGAAGCTATAAAACCTCCACCATGCAAAGGTGTCTGTGGCCCTCAATAATGGCTCTTATCACCGATTAATTCCTAGGAATGCTTGTTTCTTTTCCAGGGAGGCAAAACACTTTTCCTACTGGTCAGGGATGCAAGTCTATAGTCCAGCTACAGAAGGAAAACGCTCGTCTGCGCCTAACATCGGAGTAAACACCTTCTAGCGAAGTTGGCTCCACTCACTAATCTGTGTTGCGAAGTCTTCACTCTATCTTTCCTCCCACTAAGTTGATCTGACTACCTCAGATCTGCTCTCTTCTGACTACATTTTCCCTTCAACTCCTCTCATCTCAACCACTCTCCACTGACTAACTAGGCCTGACCTGAATATATATATATATATATATATATATATATGACCTAAGCTCTATCCCCATCTAGTGGTGGGATGTATAAATTGCACCTAATATGCCTGTTAACAGGGATTTTGCAGTTACACAAATGCAAAATTATACATGACAACCTAGTGCTTATAATAAAGTAAAAAGTGCTTTTAAGCAGTGCCCACACACACGTAGTGGGACGCTGCATGTACTCCTTCACCATCTTCCAAAACTTTTCCCTCCTTGTGACACTATGCTGCTTATCATGGTGAGGGTGCTGGTGGGGTGTCATGAAATTGTCCTAGGCCTTGGAGAGTGTTGCCCTGCCTCTGTTGGAACTGCTGTGTGTTCCCCTTGTAACCCCTCTTGCCCAAGGAAGTATGGACTCAGCGTTGTCAGATGGAAATTTTTGGAGCAATTTTTCCACAAGGACCTTTTGGTATGGCACCGTTTTGCTCATCCTTTCCACCTCAGGAATGAGAGATGAGAAGTTCTCTTTGTAGCGGGGGTCGAGAAGGGTGAACACCCAGTAATCTGTGTTGTCTAAAATGCATATAACGCATGGGTCACGGGAATGGCAGCCTAACATAAGGATAGCCATGTGTGCCAGAGTACCAACAGGCAAGGCTTCGCTGTCGTCATCAGGAGGATGACTGTCAATCTCCTCTTCCTCCTCTTCTGCCCACCCACGTTGAACAGATGAAATTAAACTTTGATGGGTACTACACTTTGTAGCGGAGGCAACCGTCTCCTTCTCCTCCTCCTCTTCATCGTTCAATTTGGGCTGATAAGACAGACGGAGGGTGGTCTGGCTTTCTTTCACCCTGTGTAATGTCTTCTTCCCCCATTTCCACCTCTTCGACATGCAAAGCGTAGTCCTTAATTGTGAGCAGTGAGCGTCTGAGTAGGCACAGAAGTTGGATTGTTACGCTGATAATAGCGTTATTGCCTCTCACCATCTATATTGATTTCTCAAAGTTTCTTAAAACCTCACAGAGGTCAGACATCAATGCCCACTCCTCGCTTCTTATTAATGGAAGCTGACTGGAAAGGCGACGACCATGTTGCAGCTGGCATTCCACTACTGCCCTCTGCTGCTCACAAAGCCTGGCCAACATGTGGAACGTCAAGTTCCAGCGTGTGTTCACGTCTCACAAGTGTCACGGCCTCGGTGTTGTATGCTGTGACACCTTTGCCGTACATGCCGATTGCCAGGGGCAACACATGGTTGTCTGCATGTGTGTTCTTTGCTCCCCTTCTCCTGGTTGCTCCTCTGTCTGATGCTGGAAGGGTTAACTCCCTGGCTGGGTGTAGTCACTTGGGTTTTATTACCTGTGTTCCCTGGCTGGAGTCAGTTGTAATCCAGCCGTCGTTGGTGCTGGAGCTCTGCTCCAGTCCAGGGTGTTCTGTCTGCCCAGTCCTTGAGGGCCACCTAGTGGGACATCAATGTCTCCTGCAATGTCTTTCTTTTGTCATCCCTCTGTCCTCCCTTCACTACCCTTGCATATGTTTGGTGATGTTTATGTATGGTTGGTTGTTGTCTTGTCTAGTGGTTGTTACATGTCTGGTCTCTTGGTGTTTGTAGTGCAGCATGTTTGCTAGACTTGTTCCTGTGTTGTGTACCTCCGGAAGGGTGCTGGTTTCCCGGAGGGGTGAACCATTAACCTGTATGCAGTGCTGTCTGGGGCTGCCTTGCACCTTGCGGCATGGGGTCCAGGCAGTAGCTGGTGTGCTGGATACCTGTGTGTGGGTGTTGTTGGTACGGTGTCTTGTTTGGTGTGTGGGCTCCTGTGCTTATGCACGGGTTCCAGTTATGGTGGCTGCGGCAGGTAAGTGTGTTTCTGTGTACTTACCTGCCAATTTAGTTACTGAATACAGTCTCCTACTTTTCCTTGCAACTAGGCCATTTGAGACTCCTGTTCTTCCGTGTCTTGGAAGAAAAGGTCGTCTCTCCCCTGCTCCTATAAAAGGGATTATCAGAGAGCGACTCAGCTCCAAAGGTATCCTGGGTATGTGCCGTCCTACCATCCAGGTCCACTCATATGGTGAGGAGTTAGGGCGAGGATTAGGGATGCTTTAGGAGGTGACCTGCTCCCTGATCCCGGAGTCCTGGCCTAGGTGCTTTCCCTTTATACCTGACATTACAACAACAGCCGGTGAGCTGGCAATTTAAAGCGCTGCTGCAGTGTTGACAGACCGGCTGAAGCTGTCGATGACTTGCGGAAATGTGCACACACGCGGTGCAACTTCACCAGTAGCTCAGGCAAATTGGGGTAGGTTTTGAGAAACCGCTAAACCACTAAGTTTAAGACGTGGGCTAGGCATGGGATGTGTGTGAGCTTGCCGAGCTTCAAAGCCGTCACCAAGTTACGGCCATTATCACACACAACCATGCCTGGTTGTAGGTTGAGTGGCGAGAGCCACAGCTCAGTCTGGTCTCTTATCCCCTGCAACAGCTCTGCAGCTGTGTGCTGTTTGTCCCCTAAGCATATCAGCTTCAGCACGGCCTGTTGCCGCTTCCCCACTGCAGTGCTACACTGCTTCCTGCTAACGGCTGATGGCTGACTGGTGCTGCACACAGATAATTCGGAGGTGGAGGAGGAGAAGTGGGTTTGGAGCCACTAACGTAAGTGCTGGTGGAAACCCTTATGGAATTAGGGCCCGCAATCCTCGGCGTTGGTAGCACCTGTGGCATCCCAGGGTACGACTCGCTCCCGGGCTCCACAATGTTCACCCAGTGTGCCATCAGGGAAATGTAGCGTCTCTGGCCAAATGCACTTATCCATGTGTCAGTGGTTAAGTGGACCTTTCCAGTAACTGTGTTGGTCAGGGCACGTGTGACGTTTCGGGACACATGTTGGTGTAAGGCGGGCACGGCACACCTTGAAAAATAGTGGCGGCTGGGGACAGAGTACAGCGGGACGGCTGCCGACATCAGGCTGCCAAAGGCCTCAGTGTCCACAAGCCAAAATGGCAACATTTCCAGGGCCAGTTATTTTGAAAGGTGCGCATTTAGTGCTATGGCCTGTGGGTGGGTGGCTGGGTATTTGAACTTGCGTTCAAATGTCTGGGGTAGTGACATTTGGATGCTGCGCTTGGACATGGAAGTGGATGTGGTCGCTGATGGTGCTTGCGAAGGTCCAGGTGCAAGGCGAGAGGCATCCTCGCCTGTGCCTTCGACGGTCGATTGGCCAGCACGTACCATAGGGTGACCCGCAGACACAGATTGTGGACCCAGGCGTTCGTCCCACTTATTAAGGTGCTTGGATGCCATGTGGCGAATCATGCTGGTGGTGGTGAGGTTGCTAGTGTTCATGCCCCGGCTCATTTTGGTGTGGCACAGGTTGCAAACTACTATTCTTTTGTCGCCCGCACTTCCTCAAAAAAGCGCCATACTGCGGAACACCTACCCCTTGGCAAGGGAGATTTACGCAAGGGGGTGCTCCGTGGAAGATTTGCAAGCCTGTTTGGTGTGGCCCACCTTCTCCTTTTTGCCACCCCACTGCCTCTTCCAGCCTGTTGTGGTTCTGAAGAACCCTCCCCCTCTGTAGTGCTGTCCTCACTCGGCTTTCCATCTTCCCAGGTTGGGTCAGTGACCTCATCGTCCACCACCTCCTCTTCCACTTCCTCACTCTGATCATCCTCTTGCTTTATTGACCTAACCACAACCTCAGTCATTGACAACTGTGTCTCATCCACTTCATCAACCTCTTGAGACAGAAATTGCGGTTGACTCATTGGCAACTGTGTATCATCATCATCCACCTCATTAAATATTAATTGACATTCCCCAACATCATGTTCTTGTGACTGTGGATGCTCAAGGAGTTGGGAATCAGGGCACAAGATTTCATGTCCCTCTTCAAGCGTGCTTGGCGAGAGGGCAAAATCAAGTAATGGTGATGAAAAGAGCTCCTCGGAATTTCTGAGTGTGGGATAACTGGATTGGCCAGACTCTCCATGGTGGGAGGAAGGAGAATCAGGGTGAGGATTCTGTTGACCAGACTATTGGCTACTGAGATTAGACTTGGTGGAAGACAGGGTGGTGCTTAACCGACTGGAAGCATTATCTGCTGCAATCCAACCGACCACCTGGTCGCACTGGTCTGACTTCAAGAGTTTTGTCCTTCGACTCCCTGCAAACTGGGACATGAAGCTAGGTATAGGTATTGTAGAAGATTTTCTTGTGCTCTGGCAGAAGGCACAGTTTCAACGCGCCCAGGGCCACAGCCTCTGCGTGAACCATCAGCATCACGGCCACTTCAACATCCCTTAAAGGGGTTGTCCAAGTTATATTTATTGATGACCTATCCTCAGGATAGTGTAGAGAAAATGGCATCGGCAGCATCTCACATCTTCCAATCTTTTATTACGACCCCCAGACAAGTAAAAACAGCAACGTTTCGGCTGAAACTCAGCCTTTGTCAAGCCTAATGACATCCACATTGTTACACATATATATACCCCACATATAAAAACACACCCCCTTCAATCACCAATGATAATCACAGTTCATCTCATCTACCAATCACTATTAATCGTGTGTTCACTTAATACGTTATTACCTTACACCTGGTTGTAGACATGAAAAGTCGCTGTTTAGTTGCAACCATAGAATGGCGATGTTGGTCATGTCAGCGTTGTCCCGAGTGTACTGCGCAGCCGCGCGCAGTTACACCTGCCCAGTAAGATGCGTCAAACCGTGTCCATGGCAACTGACGGCGCTCATTCATGCAGCCAATCGGCTGTCTCGAAGACCGCATGACGTACGTATCCACGTGTCATGTCCACAGACGTCATCAAGGCGCACCCTCGTGCGTCTAATGAACATATCACGCGAACCCCTACGTGCGGCGTCATTGTAGCGTATCATCATCAGTGCCATGGTAACGGGGACGCGTCTATAGAAATGAAACAAACCTGTTTAGATCAAACTATTGAGCAATCACATGGAACAATTCCATTGAACATGAGCAAAGAAATCGCATATATGACATAGTCATATAGTCTACAATCCATCCATCTATGATTAGATCCAAATGCAATGGATAGAAAGGCACAAAGTAAAGCATGTACCATGCATTGTAACACACATAGATGAAATAATGGCACATAAGTATAATTTAAAGGCAATTGGTTTACCCTAAAGAGTGAGGGATAAATCGCCCGGGACTAATTTACATATAACATAATAAAAACAGAATGTCTAAATACCTAGAGAACATACTAGCTACCCATCTTAGTCAATGGAAGTGACGTTAAATTCTATGTTAAGGCCAAATGGTTGAAGGGACCTAAGGGTGTGATTCCATTTAAGTTCCTTTCTTCTCAGGATTTTCTTTCTATCACCAGCCCGTCTCAGGTATCCTACACTGTCAATAGCACGAAATTGTAATTGGTTTATGGAATGGTTATGTTCAATGAAATGTTTAGCAACTGGTTTGTCTAGCTCCCTTTTTCTTATTGTACTTTTATGTTTATTAATTCTCTCTCTCAATTCCATCGTGGTCTCCCCCACGTATATCAAGCTGCAAGGGCACTGTATCATGTATACCACATCAGTGGATCTACATGTATAGTGTCCTCTAATTTTGAACAACTTACCGCTGTAGGGGTGTGCAAAACCGTCGCCTTTCATGATGCCACTACAGTTGCAGCATGAAAGGCAAGGGAAATTGCCACTCCTCAACGGTGCCAGTCTCTTCTGTCTCTCCATATCCTTACCCCCAATGTCTGCTTTTACGATTTTGTCTCGCAAATTCGGACTTCTCTTATAAGCCATCATTGGGGGGGCTGTAAATTCAATGACATTGGGTAATCCTTTGTGCAAAATTTGCCATTCTTGTCTAAGGATAGCAGCAATATTACCACTGTCTCCCCCATAGATAGACACAAAGGGGATGCGTGGAATGTCTTGTTTGTGGGACCTCCTTATAAAGGTGGAGCTACGTTCAGTGGTCGCAATTTTCTGTCTAGTGCGTTTAATAAATTTTTTAGGATATCCTCTATCCCTAAACTTACAGCACATTTCATCCACCCTATGTTCAAACTGAGTGTCATTAGATACAATCCATCGTACCCTAAGCAGTTGACTCCATGGTAGGGAGTTCACCATACTGGAAGGATGGCTACTGTCATACATCAATAAGGTATTTTTATCTGTGGGTTTTTGGAACAGATCAGTTAGAATCATTCCCTCCCGCACCAGAATTCGGACGTCAAGGAACTGCAGCTCACTGACAGAATGTCTCACCGTGAACTGCAGGTCACGGACTCCAGAATTCAGGTGCGTATGGAATTCATCGAGTTTCAATATAGTACCCGTCCAAATTAAGAATATGACGTCGATGTAGCGCCACCAGCACAGAACCCTCTCAAAAAATCTGGAGCGATACACCATCCTCGACCTCCGCCATGAAGATGTTTGCGTAGGTGGGGGCCACATTGGACCCCATCGCCACACCCCGCTTTTGCTGGTAGAAGGTGTCCCTGAAGAGGAAATAGTTCCTCCTCAGGACCACCTCCAGGAGGGCGAGGATCAGCCGGCGTGCCCCGGGAGAGAGATCCGTGCTGGCAAGGGCTACATCGACGACATTAAGGCCATAGGTGTGATCAATGGATGTATACAGTGATACAACATCAAAACTAACTAACACAAAATCATCCAGCATGTTGAGGGACTGTAACTTAGTCAGGAAGTGACCTGTATCGCTGATGTAGGAGGGGGCCGTGGTCGCATGGATCCGCAATATCTTGTCCAGAAAGATAGAGATCGTGTTAAAGATGGACCCTCTGCCCGATACGATTGGTCGGCCAGGGGGATCAACTAAACTCTTGTGGATCTTCGGTAATACGTATATCACAGGGGTGACAGGATGGCCCACACGTAAATAGCTATTTAGGTCATCATCGATGATTCCTTGACTCAGGGCTGCATCCAATATCACCCCTGCTATATCCCATTTGGGATCCTTTGTTAGCGTCTCATACACCTCACAGTCTCCTACCTGTCTGGAGATCTCATCAGCATATTTTCAGGTGTCCATTACGACCACGGCACCCCCCTTATCGGCTGGTTTAACCGTCAATTTAGTGTTATGTTCTAGCTCATGAATAGCCTGTCTCTCAGCTTTAGCCAAATTGTGTCTATGCACCTGAGCTTTTTCGGCCCTCAATTGATCAACGCGCCTCCTGACAAATTCTACAGGGAGTGCAGAATTATTAGGCAAGTTGTATTTTTGAGGATTAATTTTATTATTGAACAACAACCATGTTCTCAATGAACCCAAAAAACTAATTAATATCAAAGCTGAATATTTTTGGAAGTAGTTTTTATATATGTGTGTGCAGGTGACTATTACTGTGCATAATTATTAGGCAACTTAACAAAAAACAAATATATACCCATTTCAATTATTTAATTTTACCAGTGAAACCAATATAACATCTCAACATTCACAAATATACATTTCTGACATTCAAAAACAAAACAAAAACAAGTCAGTGACCAATATAGCCACCTTTCTTTGCAAGGACACTCAAAAGCCTGCCATCCATGGATTCTGTCAGTGTTTTGATCTGTTCACCATCAACATTGCGTGCAGCAGCAACCACAGCCTCCCAGACACTGTTCAGAGAGGTGTACTGTTTTCCCTCCTTGTAAATCTCACATTTGATGATGGACCACAGGTTCTCAATGGGGTTCAGATCAGGTGAACAAGGAGGCCATGTCATTAGATTTTCTTCTTTTATACCCTTTCTTGCCAGCCACGCTGTGGAGTACTTGGACGCGTGTGATGGAGCATTGTCCTGCATGAAAATCATGTTTTTCTTGAAGGATGCAGACTTCTTCCTGTACCACTGCTTGAAGAAGGTGTCTTCCAGAAACTGGCAGTAGGACTGGGAGTTGAGCTTGACTCCATCCTCAACCCGAAAAGGCCCCACAAGCTCATCTTTGATGATACCAGCCCAAACCAGTACTCCACCTCCACCTTGCTGGCGTCTGAGTCGGACTGGAGCTCTCTGCCATTACCAATCCAGCCACGGGCCCATCCATCTGGCCCATCAAGACTCACTCTCATTTCATCAGTCCATAAAACCTTAGAAAAATCAGTCTTGAGATATTTCTTGGCCCAGTCTTGACGTTTCAGCTTGTGTGTCTTGTTCAGTGGTGGTCATCTTTCAGCCTTTCTTACCTTGGCCATGTCTCTGAGTATTGCACACCTTGTGCTTTTGGGCACTCCAGTGATGTTGCAGCTCTGAAATATGGCCAAACTGGTGGCAAGTGGCATCTTGGCAGCTGCACGCTTGACTTTTCTCAGTTCATGGGCAGTTATTTTGCGCCTTGGTTTTTCCACACGCTTCTTGCGACCCTGTTGACTATTTTGAATGAAACGCTTGATTGTTCGATGATCACGCTTCAGAAGCTTTGCAATTTTAAGAGTGCTGCATCCCTCTGCAAGATATCTCACTTTTTTTGACCTTTCTGAGCCTGTCAAGTCCTTCTTTTGACCCATTTTGCCAAAGGAAAGGAAGTTGCCTAATAATTATGCACACCTAATATAGGGTGTTGATGTCATTAGACCACACCCCTTCTCATTACAGAGATGCACATCACCTAATATGCTTAATTGGTAGTAGGCTTTCGAGCCTACTAAGACAACGAGTAAGACAAACATGCATAAAGAGGATGATGTGGTCAAAATACTCATTTGCCTAATAATTCTGCACTCCCTGTATATACGTCTCAACAACATGATTATTTTGTGGCGGAACAAAATGACTCTTGTTCCTCAATTCCAATTGCTTACATGATAATATATTGATGGACACATTAGTTTGCATAACAGATACATTATTATCTTTAGTTGAGAAAAAAGCCTTAAGCCTTAAACGTCTAAATAACCTCTGGAGATCTAACTCCAATTCGAACCAGTCCCGTGTTATTGTTGGGCAAAAGGTTAAGCCCCGGCTCAGCACATTAATCTGCGCATCACTCAGCTGTGTAGATGAAATGTTCACCACAAGATTTATTGTCTCCGCTTGCCACGTCTCGTGGTTCTCCCCTGTTTGTAGGACGGTATCTCTGCTGATGTCGGGGGGAGGGTTTTTATTGGATCGGTGATGTTTCCTACCGCCCCTTCGATATCCCCTTCTCCTCTTCTTTTGCTTTGGCCTAAAAAATTAGATGTAACCGACTCATCCGTTGAATCCGATTCACCTGTGGTGAAGCCAAATTTGCCCTGGTCAAAGCGTTTGCCCCTTCTCCGTCTGTTAAACCTTTGCGGCTGAGACAATTGCCAATTATATATTTTTCCGGACTGATAATCGTCTAAGTCTCTATGCCATTTATCTCTTTTAATGTGTTCCACTTCCATTTTATGTCGCAGTATAGGCTGTGCAATTTTTTCTTTATACACCGTATACTCCTCAATACCCATGAGATCTTGGATCTGGGCATCAAGCTCAGCTGATGCCTTCTTAAGATTGTCCACCTCTTTCTGTAAAAAGTCTATATTTAATAGCATTAATTCAAATGAATATTTGTTATTTATTGCTTCAAAGGTTTTGCAGAAATCACCGTTATTTGGGAACAGATTTGGACGTAGGTTCGACCTTAATCCCCTGGGTATCCTCTGATGTTTATAGTATTCTCTTAAAGTGACTAAGTGCAATTCAATAGTGTTCAGTCTTTTCAAATCTTGTTCCACCTTTCGTTTTAATATATCCACGGATGGGTAGCTTAGAAAGGCCACATCACTTTCATCAACATTGATGAGTCGCTGTATGTCCTCATCGGTATAAACATATACTTGTCTGATCGGGGTGTCAGTCGTCTTACCCGGACCTGGGAGACCCTCCATGATGATCCACACCACTGTGTCTGTTTCCCTTGTGCACGCTCCTCGAATCCAAAAAGCAATAAATGTAAATAGAAGCAGCACTATGCGATCCTTCGTCGATGTGTAAAAACAATGCAGCAGCCTCACCGTTGACCCTTGATCCAACAGGCCATATAGTAAATGTAGAAAAAATGGCACCGGCAGCATCTCACATCTTCCAATCTTTTATTACGACCTCCAGACAAGTAAAAACAGCAACGTTTCGGCTGAAACTCAGCCTTTGTCAAGCCTAATGACATCCACATTGTTACACATATACACTCACCTAAAGAATTATTAGGAACACCATACTAATACGGTGTTGGACCCCCTTTTGCCTTCAGAACTGCCTTAATTCTATGTGGCATTGATTTAACAAGGTGCTGATAGCATTCTTTAGAAATGTTGGCCCATATTGATAGGATAGCATCTTGCAGTTGATGGAGATTTGAGGGTTGCACATCCAGGGCACGAAGCTCCCGTTCCACCACATCACAAAGATGCTCTATTGGGTTGAGATCTGGTGACTGTGGGGGCCATTTTAGTACAGTGAACTCATTGTCATGTTCAAGAAACCAATTTGAAATGATTCGAGCTTTGTGACATGGTGCATTATCCTGCTGGAAGTAGCCATCAGAGGATGGATACATGTTCTCATTCTGTTTACGCCAAATTCGGACTCTACCATTTGAATGTCTCAACAGAAATCGAGACTCATCAGACCAGGCAACATTTTTCCAGTCTTCAACAGTCCAATTTTGGTGAGCTCGTGCAAATTGTAGCCTCTTTTTCCTATTTGTAGAGGAGATGAGTGGTACCTGGTGGGGTCTTCTGCTGTTGTAGCCCATCCGCCTCAAGGTTGTGCGTGTTGTGGCTTCACAAATGCTTTGCTGCATACCTCGGTTGTAACGAGTGGTTATTTCAGTCAACGTTGCTCTTCTATCAGCTTGAATCAGTCGGCCCATTCTCCTCTGACCTCTAGCATCCACAAGGCAGTTTTGCCCACAGGACTGCCGCATACTGGATGTTTTTCCCTTTTCACACCATTCTTTGTAAACCCTAGAAATGGTTGTGCGTGAAAATCCCAGTAACTGAGCAGAATGTGAAATACTCAGACCGGCCCGTGTGGCACCAACAACCATGCCACGCTCAAAATTGCTTAAATCACCTTTTTTTCCCATTCTGACATTCAGTTTGGAGTTCAGGAGATTGTCTTGACCAGGACCACACCCCTAAATGCATTGAAGCAACTGCCATGTGATTGGTTGACTAGATAATTGCATTAATGAGAAATAGAACAGGTGTTCCTAATAATTCTTTAAGTGAGGGTATATACCCCACATATAAAAACACCCCCCCTTCAATCACCAATGATAATCACAGTTCATCTCATCTACCAATCACTATTAATCGTGTGTTCACTTAATACGTTATTACTTTACACCTGGTTGTAGACATGAAAAGTCGCTGTTTAGTTGCAACCATAGAATGGCGATGTTGGTCATGTCAGCGTTGTCCCGAGTGTACTGCGCAGCCGCGCGCAGTTACACCTGCCCAGTAAGATGCGTCAAACTGTGTCCATGGCAACTGACGGCGCTTATTCATGCAGCCAATCGGCTGTCTCGAAGATCGCATGACGTACGTATCCACGTGTCATGTCCACAGACGTCATCAAGGCGCACCCTCAAGGGGCGTAAAATTAACATATCACGCGAACCCCCACATGCGGCGTCAGGATAAGTCATCAATATCAGATCGGTGGTGGTCCGTCACCCTGCACCCCCGCCGATCAGCTGTTTGAAGAGGAGGCACGCGCCGTGCCAGCGTTGCCTCCTCTTCACTGCTTACCTTCTTGCCGTTGCATCTGCAGTGGTGAGCAGGTGTAATTACACCCAAGCCGTCCCATTGACGGTAAACAGTGAAGAGGAGGCAGCGCTGGCACGCCCTCTATAGAAAAAGTATTAAAAAGGATGGAAAAAATATACTAGTTTGCACTTATAATTTTCCTATCTCTGGCCTTGACACATAGAAGGTATTGTACAGATGTCACAAGTCACTGCAGACACCCTCTATAGAAAAATTATTAAAAATGATGGAAAAAATATACTAGTTTGCACATATTTTTTTCCTATCTATGGTCCTGACACACAGAACGTATTGCACAGATGTCACAAGTCACTGCAGACACCCTCTATACAAACAGTATTGAAAATGATGGGGAAAATTTTTTATATTGCTATATTATATTGCTGCCCCCACATACAATAGTCCTTAAAAGGACTTTTGGCTCTTTGAAACGTTTTTCAAGTAAATAGATTGCGATTCTTGCGATCATACTCCCTACACTATCTGTCCCTTCCTAAGTGCAACTCTCCCTGACTACAAATGAGCCGAACATGCGTCATCGGGTGCTATATAGCACCCGATGACGTTTTCCCACCAGCCAATCAACATGGCTACTGGCATTACAGTGATGGCAGTACTTACCTGCACATTTATTGGCTGCATAGCAGCCGCAAAACATGCGGGAAGGAGACGCGAGCATGGCGCTCAAGCACATGCGGTACTCAGCCGAATACCGCCATGTGCCGAGCATAGCGATGCTCGATAAATAAAATAGATATTTTATTGAGACATAAACAAGCATTAAAGATACATACAAAAAATGCAGTGGGACAGGGAACAAAAAAGAATGCTCGAGCGGAACAGCAATTCGGCCGAGCATGCTCGCTCAACACTAATAAGCTTAGTAACCATATGTAGCAGCTATGTATTTGTAAAGGGAAGAACCAGATATTATTATTATTATTTACTAGTAAGCACCATTAATTCCATGGCACTGTACTTCAATAGAGGTTATAAGTACATAATATAAAAATACAACAAACAAGAAACTATTATTCCTACTACTCTAATACAAGAAAAAAGAAAAGAGAAATGTAGCAGCTCTCACCTGCCCTTCCTTTAGTTGTGAGCACGGATGGCCCGTGTCAGGTGCGGGCAGCAAATGCAGAAAGAAGTTGAAAAAAATCCAGCTCCACTTTAAAGGAATGTGTGTTTATTCAGCTTGCGGTTAAAAACTCATCTATGAAATACAAAATTTAGCAGTCTTGTCTACATGTTTCGGGCTACCAGAGACATTTCCAGCCCTTCTTCATGGCACAGAAAGACATTG
This sequence comes from Bufo bufo, assembly GCF_905171765.1. Classification (NCBI taxonomy): domain Eukaryota; kingdom Metazoa; phylum Chordata; class Amphibia; order Anura; family Bufonidae; genus Bufo; species Bufo bufo. The sequence continues at coordinate 520,449,504 of NC_053392.1, forward strand.
AGGCTGGGTTCACACTTGAGCGCATTTGATATGCGCGTTTAACGCACGTTTTTATTGCGCGTTTTTGTTGCGCGTTTTTGTCCATAGTCAACGCGCGTATTACGCGCGTTTGTGTGATTAACAGCAGTGTCCTATGGCTGCAAACGCGCGACAAAACGCCCCAAAGAAGCTCAAGAACTTGTTTGAGCGTAGGGCGTTTTTCAGGGCATTCAAACGCGCTGTAAAACGCTCAAGTGAGAACCAGGGCCATAGGGAAGCATTGGTTTTCATGTGTTGAGCGTTTTACAGCGAGTTTGAACGCGCTGTAAAACGCTCAAGTGTGAACCCAGCCTAAAAGTGAGACCTTTTAAAGGGGAGGGTGCACCTGTGTTCACTAATTGTTTCCACAGGCCTGTAACCGCCCCCAGGAAAGGGTGCTACACCTTCAGTTAACTCTTCTCATGAAAATTAAGTGAAAGAAAAAACTAAAATATAACCATATGTATGCATAGAGAAAATAAAAGTATAATAACTATGAAAACTATGAGCCGGATATGTAGCAATATTTTAGCAAACCATGGTGGAATGTAATGGAAATCAGGTCACCAGAAATTTACTGTAGCATTCTCAGGAAAGGAAGGAATTCACATGCCAAATTTGTTAGCATGTGGATTATTGCTGCAAAATCAGATCTAGGCGTTTATTGAGCCCCTCAGGTTGGCGTGTGTTCAGTGAAAAAATCCAAAAGGATTCCCTGTTTAATAATTTTCTTCTATAGTCTCCTCCACGTTTAGGCAGGAAAACTTTTTCTATGCCTTGTACTATCATATCTGATGTGTCCCCACCATGGCAGACAGCAAAATGCAGACTAGCTGCAGACACATTGCGACTGCCATGGTGGGGCACATCAGAGATGTGTTTGCGTATCCTAGATTTTATTGCATTGATAGTACAACCCACGTATTGCAGTTTGTACTTTGTGCAGGTAATCAAGTATACAGCGTGGGTTGTATTGCAGTTAAGATACGCTTTTATTGGAAAAACTCTGTTGTTTGCAGTTGAGGAAAAGGTTTTGGATTTCATCATATGTGTGCAGCAAATGCATCTGTGGTGTCCACACCTATAACTCCCCTTGGTCCTAAGCCACACAGGTTGCGACTTTTTGTCTTCTTGGTATAGGCTAGGGCTGACATAGTTTGCAATTGTGGGCGCCCGTCTGGCTGCGCATTTAACCCCATCTGCAACTATGTCAGTCCATTCTCTGTCATAAGACAGGACAGGAAAATGTTTTTTTATAATATGACATATCTGTTGGTACTCTGTACTATATTGTGTTACAAACAGATTCCTTCTGTCCTTGTCCTTGATAATGTTGTTTGTGTTTCTATTTTTGTTTTCACTGTTGGTGCCTATGTCCAGTAGTGGAACCTCCCTTTGCAAAGGATTTTGCTGTTTAGGATAAAGGAGGGATCCCCTTTCAATGGTTGAGACCTGAGCTATAGCATCTTTTAGGCCTCTTTCACACTTGCGTTGTCCGGATCCGGCGTGTACTCCACTTGCCGGAATTACACTCCGGATCCGGAAAAACGCAAGTGTACTGAAAGCATTTGAAGACGGAACCGTCTTCCAAATGCGTTCAGTGTTACTATGGCACCCAGGACGCTATTAAAGTCCTGGTTGCCATAGTAGTAGTGGGGAGCGGGGGAGCGGTATACTTACAGTCCGTGCGGCTCCCCGGGCGCTCCAGAATGACGTCAGAGCGCCCCATGCGCATGGATGACGTGATCCATGTGATCACATGATCCATGAGCTTGGGGCGCCCTGACGTCACTCTGGAGCGCCCGGGGAGCCGCACGGACGGTAAGTACACTGCTCCCCGCTCCCCACTACACTTTACCATGGCTGCCAGGACTTTAGCGTCCCGGCAGCCATGGTAACCACTCTGAAAAAGCTAAATGTCGGATGCGGCAATGCGCCGAAACGACGTTTAGCTTAAGGCCGGATCCGGATCAATGCCTTTCAATGGGCATTAATTCCGGATCCGGCCTTGCGGCAAGTGTTCCGGATTTTTGGCCGGAGCAAAAAGCGCAGCATGCTGCGGTATTTTCTCCGGCCAAAAAACGTTCCGTTCCGGAACTGAAGACATCCTGATGCATCCTGAACGGATTTCTCTCCATTCAGAATGCATTAGGATAATCCTGATCAGGATTCTTCCGGCATAGAGCCCCGACGACGGAACTCTATGCCGGAACACAACAACGCAGGTGTGAAAGAGCCCTTACATGTTTAATGTTATAGCCTCTTTTACCCAGTCTATGGCAAATGTGTCCAGCTTCCTCCATAAAGCTAATTTCTTCCGTGCAATTCCTTTTTGCACGGATGATTTCCCCCCTGGGTATATTGGCAGTTACATGTTTTGGATGACATGATGTCGCATGTAATGTGGTATTACCTGCCATAGGTTTCCTATATGTGCAGGTGGATACCTGACTGGTGGCGGGGTCCCCCCTCAGGCGCAAATCCAAAAAGGCCACCTCCAGCGTGTCATGATGGACACTGAAGGAGATGGTATCCACACAGGAATTGATGTAACCACAAAAGGATGGTATGGCCGCCACATCGCCCGTCCAAATCAGGATCAGGTCATCGATGTAACGGCCATACCACCTGATGTGGTGCCAAGCTGAATAAACACACATTCCTTTAAAGTGGAGCTGGATTTTTTTCAACTTCTTTCTACATTTGCTGCCCGCACCTGACACAGTATATCCCTCCTTTATCCTAAACAGCAAAATCCTTTGCATAGGGAGGTTCCACTACTGGACATAGGCACCAACAGTGAAAACAAAAATAGAAACACAAACAACATTATCAAGGACAAGGACAGAAGGAATCTGTTTGTAACACAATATAGTACAGAGTACCAACACATATGTCATATTATAAAAAAAACATTTTCCTGTCCTGTCTTATGACAGAGAATGGACTGACATAGTTGCAGATGGGGTTAAATGCGCAGCCAGACGGGCGCCCACAATTGCAAACTATGTCAGCCCTAGCCAATACCAAGAAGACAAAAAGTCGCAACCTGTGTGGCTTAGGACCAAGGGGAGTTACAGGTGTGGACACCACAGATGCATTTGCTGCACACATATGATGAAATCCAAAACCTTTTCCTCAACTGCAAACAACAGAGTCTTTCCAATGAAAGCGTATCTTAACTGCAATACAACCCACGCTGTCTATTTGATCACCTGCACAAAGTGCAAACTGCAATACGTGGGTTGTACTATCAATGCAATAAAATCTAGGATACGCAAACAAATCTCTGATGTGCCCCACCATGGCAGTCGCAATGTGTCTGCAGCTAGTCTGCATTTTGCTGTCTGCCATGGTGGGGACACATCAGATATGATAGTACAAGGCATAGAAAAAGTTTTCCTGCCTAAACGTGGAGGAGACTATAGAAGAAAATTATTAAACAGGGAATCCTTTTGGATTTTTTCACTGAACACACGCCAACCTGAGGGGCTTAATAAACGCCTAGATCTGATTTTGCAGCAATAATCCACATGCTAACAAATTTGGCATGTGAATTCCTTCCTTTCCTGAGAATGCTACAGTAAATTTCTGATGATCTGATTTCCATCACATTCCACCATAGTTTGCCAAAATATTGCCACATATCCGGCTCATACCCCATGTATCCTCTTTATATGTATACCCTTGTATGACATAGTTTTTTTCATAGTTATTATACTTTGATTTTCTCTATGCATACATATGGTTATATTTTTGTTTTTTCTTTCACTTAATTTTCATGAGAAGAGTTAACTGAAGGTGTAGCACCCTTTCCTGGGGGCGGTTACAGGCCTGTGGAAACAATTAGTGAACACAGGTGCACCCTCCCCTTTAAAAGGTCTCACTTTTAATGTCTTTCTGTGTCATGAAGAAGGGCTGGAAATGTCTCTGGTAGCCCAAAACATGTAGACAAGACAAGACTGCTAAATTTTGTATTTCATGGATGAGTTTTTAACCGCAAGCTGAATAAACACACATTCCTTTAAAGTGGAGCTGGATTTTTTTCAACTTCTTTCTGCAAGAAAAAAGAAACTACTAACAAAATGATACAGAGGTGGAGAGGACCCTGCCTGCAAGAGCTTACAATCTACAAGGGAAGGGAAGAACACAATAGGAGAGGGTAAAGGCTGCTCATTTGGCCTCTTCAGGTAGGCTCTCCTGAAGAGGTGAGTTTTCAGGGTACTTTTGAAGGTTAGGATGTTGGGGGAAAGTCTAATGAGCTGGGGTAGATGATTAAGTGAAGAACAGAGGAGGAGGTCCTGTGAGAATCAGAGATTATGTGTGGGGATTTATCGAGAAAGCAGGTCAGAGATATAAGAAGGGGACTGTTTGTAGATGGCCTTATATGTAGTTGTTAGTATTTTAAACTTAATTTGCTGGGCAATGGGGAGCCTGTGAAGAGATCAGTAGAGGTAGGAGCCCCGTGTCTGCTCAGTTAGTAGTCAGCAATTGATCCTGCAATTGATCCTGTCCTAGAACTTCAGGTGAAGAGTTTTTAGTGCCATATGAATTGAGTGAGAATAAACCTTGAAGAGTCTAAATAGAAATATAAGGCTATGCTGGTGAAGTAGATTCTTAGAGTTCAGAACACAAATAAACCAACATCTATTTCTCTTGATAACAACATAAACATGCTCAAACGGCTCAGCGTCAGAGTCAGTGTGCTTGATTATTTCAATGAGGAGAGGAGAATAAGCCTCTGCAAGACTCCTCAGCAGTGATCCCTTATTCTCCTCATTGTGATGAGAGTCAGGAGGACTCAAAACAGATCTGCCAGTCCTGACAAAATCGGCATACATTTATTTTATGTGTTATAAAAGATAAAGTTTGGCAGGTTTAAAAGTAATCACTGTAGAAAAAAAAAATTCATGTGGTTTACGCTCCACCAAAACTAATAATCACTGTTAACAGGAACGTTCAAGGTTCAGGTTTCAAAGTAACTACTTTATCACCATTTTTCCAAAGTATTTCTTTTGTTAGGGCCTCAAACGAAGCAGTATTAAATTTACGTTAGCAAATCTTAGATAAACTGCTTACATGCATTACATTGTTGTAGACAATAATGTATATATTATTCAACTGATAATTAAATGATTATTGTAAGAAAAATGCAGTTAATATCATCCAAATTCTTCAAGTTATATTATGACTAGAGGGACCAGCTCTTCAGCCCTTGCATTGATTTATCTTTCTGGAGCGGTGCTTAATTAGTTGATACTAGACATCAGGCTCTCTTGAACTGCCTACTGGAGCTGCACTGCCGTTATTAATTTAGATACTCTAATGGTGTTCACAATTTGAGAGATGCAGTACTATTTCAATCTTCCAGGTTAGGCTGTCATAACTGAGGCAGACTTCTTAACACCTGCACTGATTTATTCTATTAGCATGTTGCCTTATTATCCTATATTTCCTATTTAACTAACCCCCTGTAAGTATCATATTGACCTATTAAATAGTATAGATTTTACATGCATAACTTCCTTGGTTATATAATTTTTTTACATTGTGAATCAATGGAACATGCACATTTGCTGTCCTACCTCTGAGAACATAGCTACTAGAGATGAGCGAATCAAATCAGATTAAGTGGAATTCGATCCAAATTCCAGGAAAAATTCCATTCGCAACGATTGTAAGGAATTGCAATTTTTCCTAAAATGGCGACTACAATGGTGGCTACACTTGTGAGGACATGGGGCAAGGAACTCTGGGAAGGCAGGCTGACCCATAATGCCATGCATGCAGCCAATCAGCAGCCAGCCAGCCCTGTGATGTCAGAACCCTATAAATGCGGCGGCCATCTTAGAGTCAGACATTTTCCAGCATTCTGAGTCCAGGGACAGACATGAGAAGGCACTAGGAACAGCAATAGGAAAAACCTCATTGTGAAAAAAAAACCTGAATAAACGATTTATAAGTGCAGGAAAAGGATAGGGAGGAATCATTTCACAGCATCTTAGTGCAGGGACAGACTTCAGAAGGCGCTAGTGACAGTGCCAGAAAAGCGATTTACAAGTGCACGGAAAGGATAGGGCGTAGTGTTGATCGAGCATGCTCGACTGAACACCAGTTCGGCTCAAGCATCTTGATGCTCGGCACATGGCAGTATTTGGCCGAATACCACCATGTGCTCAAGCGCAATGATCGAGTCTCCTCCAACCTGGGAAGGTGGCAAGCCGAGTGAGGACAGCAGTACAGAGGGGGAGGAATCTGCAGCACCACAACAGGCTGGAAGAGGCAGTGGGGTGGCAAAAGGGAGAAGGTGGGCCACATCAGACAGGCCCGCAACTGTTCCACGGAGCACCCCCTTGCGCCAGTCTTCCTTGCCAAGGTGTAGGTGTTCCGCAGTCTGGCGCATTCTTGAGGAAAGTGTGGACAACAAAAGAATTGTAATTTTCAACCTGTCCCATAAAAAAATGAGCAGGTGCGTGAACACTAGCAACCTCACCACCACCAGCATGATCCGCCACATGGCATCAAAGCAGCCTAATAGGTGGGCCGAACGCCTGGGTCTACAATCTGTGTCTGTGGGTCACACCACTGTCTGCTCTTCCCTTGTATTATGTCCTGGCCAATCCCCTGTCGAAGGAGCAGGCCCGGATGCCTTCTGCCCTGAACCTGGACCTTCGCAAGCACCATCAGCGACCACATCCTCTTTCGTGTCCCAGCGCAGCGTACAAATGTCCTTACCCCAGGCATTTGAACGCAAGTTCAAATACCCAGCCACCCACCCACAGCACTAAATGCGCAACTTTCCAAATTACTGGCCCTGGAAATGTTGCCATTTAGCCTTGTGGATACTGAGGCCTTCTGCAGCCTGATGTCGGCAGCCGTCCCTCACTACGCAGTCCCCAGCCGTCACTATTTTTGCCCGCCTTACACCTGCATATGTCCCGTAACATCACTTTATATACAATAAATATACAGGAAAGAATGTTTCCTAACAATTTTTCTTTTAAAATCGATTTTATATTCGGTTTTGTGCATATTATTGTCAGTCTGTAAAAGTGGCGTACTACTCAGACAACATCATTCCCAGCAGTGACCTGGGAGTCCAATATGCATCCAGACATCCTCCCTATGCTGTTCCCGAACCATTTCGGGAACCAGAGCAGGGGGTGCCTGGTTATGCTCGGGTTCTCCCATTGACTTCCACTGTACTCGGGTGCTCCGTAGAGCACCTCAGCATACCGAGGTGTTCGACCCGAACACCCGAGCACTTTGGTGCTCAATCAACACTAATAGGGAGGAATCATTTCATAGCATCTTAGTTCAGGGAGAGACGTCTAAAGTCGCTTGGGACAGTGCTAGAAAAACCTCATTGTGAAAAACAAAGCGATTTACAAGTGCAGGGAAACATTATTTGGGGATCCAAATGGCCATTATACATCTCTGGCATTCTAGAAATTTGTTCCTGTTATTGAAGTGCAAGTGCTATGTTGACAAGCCTTTAGTGGCTTATATATGTGGAAAAAGAAAAATATACTGGTGCATTTGTTTCAGCTAAAAGTGTTTAGTGGCCTATTTTAGTACAAAAAGAAAAATATATTCTCTGTTCGCTTCTGCAGTTATATATGTTGAAAGCGTTTATTGGCCTATTTCAGTACAGAAAGAAAAAAATATACACACTTCACTGGTGCATTTATTTCTGCTAAAAGCGTTTACTGGCCTATTTCAGTACAAAAATAAAAATATATTCTCAGTTCATTTCTGCAGTTATACAGTATGTGTTGAAAGCGATTACTGGCCTATTTCAGTACAGAAAAAAAAATATACGCACTTCACTGCTGCACTTATTTGTGGTAAAAGCATTTACTGGCCTATTTCAGTACAGAAAAAAAATATCTACGCACTTTACTGGTGCAATTATTTTCTGCAAAAGCGTTTAGTGGCCTATTTCAGTACAGAAAGAAAAATTTATACGCACTTCACTGGTGAATTTATTTGTGGTGAAAGCGTTTTGTGGCCTATTTCTGTACAAAAATAAAAAAAGGTTGTTGTTTTTAGGAGTGTTTTAATTTGTCTTTAATTTATTTAGTTCAGCTAAAAGTATGTCAGACAGAGAAGTGCTAGGCCATGCACAGAGGAGTGGCAGAGGCATAAATGTTTCTGGCTCAGGCAGAGGTTGCAGCAGAGAAAGGGGGTGTGGAAGCAGGAGTCGCAGCAAAAGGCCTGTGCCCCCGGTGTCATCTAATGGTCGAGTCTTGACCAGCAACCCAGCGGTTCTTGATTGGTTAACTTGGTCATCCACTTCCTCCCAAGTGACATCAGACACCCCCAGGCAACAGTCGGTGGGTTCGTCCGACACAACCCTTAGTTGGCATGGTCCGGGAGCAGGCCCTGTGCCCTCACCTGCCCTCAACCTTGCTCTGTCCTTTTCTGTTCCCTCACCGCGAGACATATTATATGCTGTAGGCTCAGCTCCACTTTTCAGCGACAAAGAGCTACTAGAGGACAATCAGCAGCTACAGCCCAGCTAAGATCTGGAGGAGACATCCATTGCTTTGTCCGCTAGGCAGGCAAATAGTTATGAGGAGAGTGGCGTGAGGGGTGTTGTTGCGAGAGTTCAGGCTCCTGACCCAGATACCCTTGAGGAGGACATCAGTGATGTGCAGACAGTACTCGATGATGATGAAGCTGATCGCACTTCGAGCCAGGTGCAGAAGGGGCTTCATCATCATCAAAAGAGGGTGGCAGCTTGCCTGTGAGGCAGCGGCTGAGCCAGCTAGGTGGTAGCATTGCTGGGAGTCAGCAGGGTGGCAGCAGTTGCAAGTCAGGAGCCAAACGTGCCCGGGGTAGACCACCTGCTTCGCAGCAGCCTACCTGCCCGGGAAGTAGTGGTGCAGGGGTAAATGGAGGCAGCGGTGGTAGCAGTCAGTCAGTGCGAACTGCAGGCGGGAAAATCACCTACTCGGCGCTGTGGCAGTTTTTTGTTAAGCCACCAGAGGAGGTTAACCTGGCCATATGTAGAATATATGGGCAGAAGGTGAAGCGTGGCCTGCGTCAACATATGCAGCATCACCATAAAGTGGCCTGGGAGAACCGTGGCTCCGATGTGGTGGTCCAGCCTGCTGCAGCAACCGCTGCATCACCCAGTGGCACGCACCCGGTTTCAGGCAGTACAGGCTCCACCACCTCAGCCGAAGGGAGCTGTCTGTCATTCCCAACTTCTGCTGGTCCAGATGCTCCTGCTCCTCCTATTCCTCGTCAGTCATTCCGTCAGCAATCGATCACCGAAGCGATTGTCAAGAGACAGCAGTATGCGTGTCCATAGTGTGTTGTTTCCAGCTTGCTTATATCTCAGCACCTCATGTGCACGGAACAAAGAGGTTGGATGCATAAAGTGAAAAAAAGGAATTTCCAGCACTCACTTTCAAGATGTGTCGTTTTTATCTTTATTTATTGCTTCAATACTTCACTTACAGCAGCATGCGTGCACACATCCAATGGCGCAGAAGCTGAACGTGCTCCTGTCCAAGTTGTTGGTGCTGCAGTCACTCCCTTTCCAAGTGGTGGACTCTGCACCTTTCAGAGAACTGATGGCTTGTGCCGAGCCAATGTGGAGAGTCCCAAGCCATCATTCTTTTGCAAAAAAAAGGCAGTACCAGCCCTGCACAAATATGTAGAACAGAAGGTGGGCCAGTTCTTGAGCCTGTCCGTGTCTGCCAAAGTGCAAGGCAGAGCTGATGTGTGGAGCTGTAACAAAGGTCACAGACAGGACATGTACTTTACGGTCCACTGGGTGAATGTGGTTCCTGCACAGCCACACCAGCAACTTGGCCAGGTCACGCCGCTTCCGCCTCCACATTGTCACGCCGTTGGTCCTGCGACAATGTCCACCTCTGCCTCCTCATCCTCCACCATGTCTTCAGCCTCCACTGCAGGAAAAAATCACAGTGCCCCTCCAGCATACCACATGTTCAGAGCACGGCAGTGTCACGCTGTTCTGCACCTTGTTTCCCTGGGCGAACGGAGTCACACAGGTGAGGAACTGCTCCGTGTCCTTCAGCAAGAAATCAAATCCTGGCTTTCTCCGCGACAACTCAAAATCGGAACCATGGTGACCGACAACGGGAAGAACATTGTGTCGGCGCTGCATCAGAAAAGGCTGAGCTATGCTCCCTGCAAGGCACACGTGTTCAATCTGGTTGTCAAGTGGTTCCTGAAGTCTTCCATCCATCTGCAAGACATCTTAAAAATGTCCAAGAAACTTTGCATGCACTTCATCCACTCGTACACCGCGAAGCACACCCTCCTTGAGCTGTAGTGGCAGAATGGCATCCCCCAACATCGGCTGATATGCGACGTTTCCACCCTCCATACTTTGGACCTACTTTACGAACAGAGAAAGGCCATTAACGATTTCTTGATGATGCAAGCGGATAGGAGTACTCCCCTATGTAACTTCGATGTCAGCCAGTGGCAGCTTATGCGTGACACCTGCCGTTAGCTCCGGCCCTTTGAGGATGCCACGTTATTTGTTGGTCGCCAGGACTAAGGGATGAACGATGTCATTCTACTGCTTCATGTCCTGGAACAGATGGTAGTAACAATGGCTGGTCAGGGCACTTGAGACATGGTGCCTAGATCTCACGGCCACATGAGCCCTGTGGGGGGTGAACTAGAAGAGGAGGAGGAGGGGGAGGAGGACTTTGGAGCACAGGCAATGTGTAGCAAAATGGGTGGTTGTCCTACTCAGGTGACAGGACAGGAGGAGCAGGAGCAGCCAGAGGAGCTACAGGCAAATGAGAAAGATGAGATAGAGGACCCAGACACACCATGGCAGTATGCAGTGGAGATGGAGGCAAGGAGTCCCTCCGAGTCACTTGCACAAACGACCAGATGCATGCTCACTTGCTTGCGTAGTGACAGCCGAATTGTCACTATTCGGCAGAGGGATGACTTCTGGCTCTTCACCTTGTTGGACCCTCGTTACCTGTCCAGAATGGGGGCCTTTTTTTCACCCACTGAGAGGGAGGACAAACTGACCTACTACAGAGACATCCTATGTAGTCAGTTGGCTGCTGCCTATCTGCGCCATCGTCCATCCTCTCGCAGGTCTGACCGGGGGGCCCTCTGCCCTCATGTTCCACTGCCATGGCTGCTGGGGAAGGGTGGGGTGGCAGGAGCAGTACCAGCTCCATCAGCAGCAGCCTGAGTCTACAGTCGCCGATGAGTACTTTCTTCACCCGTATAGTGAAGAAACTACTCAGCAGCAGCAGGTAGACCTGGAGCAGGACCTGAACCAGCAGGTGGTGGCATACTTGGACAGCACCCTGCCAACCCACATTGAAGATCTGCTGGACTACTAGGCAGCCAAACTGGATTTGTGGCCGCAACTAGCAGAGTTTGCCCTGGAAAAGTTGTCCTGCCCAACCAGTAGTGTGGCATCAGAGCAGGTGTTTAATGCGGCGGGGGCTATAGTTACCCCAAGGAGAACTCGCCTGTCCACCCTTGTTCTGAAGGATCAGAGGAAGGGCAAATTAAGCAGTGACGTCAACACAAACTTACTGCTGACACTCTTTCCACTCTGTCGGCGGGACTCTACTTGTATAAGTGTTTAATAGAACAGTTTCGGATAACATCTATATGGAATCAGCTGACGACGATGTAAAAGGCGTGTGCTTCTTCTTGGCACTAACATCGACCTGTAAGGCTGAGTTCATACTTGAGTTATTTGGTCAGGTTTTGGCCCGTGACTGCCCTAATAAGTGAAGTGTTCAGTGATTCTAAGAGAGACATCTATCATCTGCATGTCATATGGACTCATAGTATTATTTTACTACCAAAGCAGTATGCGTGTTACTACAAGGCCCAGTGTTCTACACCACTATAAAGGCTCTCAGCAGCCAGGAAATAGCCTTTTTTAACGTAATTCACTGCAAATATATTCGGATCGAACCAAATTTTTCCCGAAAAATTTGGCGAACCGGAGAATCGAGTTTTTGAAAAATTCACTCATCTCTAATAGCTACAGTACAAGCTACAATATATTATTATTTTTTTTATTATCATAAGACACACACACATCTTTATTATGACCTGATTTTAACCTGAATATTTTAAATTAAAAGAAACATGAAAACATCAAGGCAATATAAATAATAGAAATTATAGACATTTTAACATTTTATTTAAATTATTAGAAAATTCGATATGGCTGCTTCACGAAATTTTACATAAAAATTAGCTTTGTGACGCAGTTCTTAATTGTAAGTAGTGGGTGCAATGACAGGGAGTGACGATTGCGCTGCTCCCCGTCATTGTACCCCTCAGATGCCACATTCATAGCTGATCGTGCCATCTGAGAGCAATTACCCAGAGTAAAATAATAAATAAATAAATTAAAATGAAATTAAGAAATAAAAAAAATCATACCATATCCATTTGATCGCAACAACCCGGCCACTTGAAGATCTGGCACGAAATCTAGAGCAGCCAGTGATGACATTATCATGCCGGCCAGCATAGTGACCTCATACGCCACCGCGCACAGAATTTCGTGTGAGATCTTCAAGCAAGATGGTGGCGGCCGGCTCATCACGAGCAAATGGATCAGGTAAGTATGATTTTTTAATAAATATTTCAGGGAAAATCGATTTGCTGCCATGAAGCACAAGGAAATTTGGCTTTGTGGCAAATCAAATTTATTCTCAAATTTAGACTTCAATTCGCTCAACACTAGATAAGACGTCTGAGAGATAGAAACAAAGTATTATGTTTAAACATAAACTATAGCTAGTAATACAGTAGCTAGTTAGATTTAATTAGACAGGTTTTAACTAGGGTCAGGACAGCTATGGATTAGTGTTGATTGCGAATATTCTAATTGTGAATTTTTATCGCGATAATCATCACTTCGAGAATTCGCGAAGATGTAGAATATACAGTAGTGCTATATATTCGTAATCACAAATATTCTAGATTTTATTATCATCAGTAACCTCCCTTGTTGCTTGTGGGCCAATGAGAAGGCTGCAATATCTTTTTCAGAGCTTAGCAACATCCCTAGCAACCAATAGGAAAGTTGCCTACCCTTTACCATATAAGAAACTCCCCAGCAGCCATTTTCTGCAGTTTTTTTGCAGTTCTGAGAGAGAGAGCAGTGTCAATGCTGTGCTCTGTGCTTTCATCTGGATCCTATTCCTTATCCAATTACATTAGATAGTTCGCTCATATACATAATACAGATAGTTAGTGGGAGATAGTCAGTGTAGGTTAGATAGTTATATAGTGTAGCTGATAGGTTTCAGTGCAGGGTGTTAGGTAGTGTGATAGGAATTACTGTTTCAATGCTGTACATACATACATGCTACAGACATAGTGCTGTGATGTCACAACAATACTTAGTGCACCAATCAGTAATATCTACTCAGACCTGATAAAATGTGAAGTTGCATGTATTGCGCAAAAAATATGTGCATCATTAGTGCCGATTTGAGCAATCTTGAACATAATGACGAGATCACGGATATTAGAATTAGCAAATTTATTGCGAATATAATGCGAAAAAATTCACGAAATAGCGCAAAAACAAATATTGCCTATGCCGCTCATCACAACTATGGATAAGACAGGACATTATATAGTGTCATTGTGTAGCTCAGTCAGACGGTTAACCATTTTAAGTGAGTGCTGCAACAGGATTTAAGCTATTGCGTTCAATTTCCATTCATGTGTGTATGACCGCAATGAACATCAAATAATTCACAGGCACAATTCTTTCACAATATTAACCCTGGTGCTGATATGATATCGCTTGATGTGTATTGTACTGGACTCTATCCAAATGACAATAAAAAAAATATACAGTATATTGCAAATTTTCTTAAAAGAATTCAATTGATCACCAACCTGTGTAGCTGATGTATTGACCTACATCACAGTTGCCATATATTGTAATGTAATGGATTCTGTCCAATTAACTATTTAAAAAAATATTGCAAGGTTTCTTAATTTTTTTTTTTTTAAGTGTTAAATATTCATTAGTGCATTTTTAAACAGAGTGCTTGTACCACCGACTACCATTTGTTTACCATTTGTTTACCCACAGATATATATGTTGCTGTAACTTTGACATTACTAATGCTGTTGCAATGTTAAAGAGCAGAAACAAAATTTCTCAACACATCCTACATGATTAAATAAATATGTAGGTGCGTGTGGCCATATCTTATCTAAAAAGGAAAAAAATATATATGAGCAATCTATAAACGTAAAGTATATACTCTATATTAAACTGATATCATATTTATTATGCATATACACATGAGGTGCTTAGCAAATATATTTTGTTAAAAAATATCTGTGCCCATCCACCATGTCAAGGTGACCTCAGTCTGGATGGTAAACCTCTCTATTTAAAACGTTTCTCTATGCCGTATGGGCATCTAAATTCAAGGTGATCAGAACCCACATATATACTATTTCTGATATAATTCTTATCTGCCTTGTTACCTCACTGTATGCCAAGAGACCTCCAATGAGTAGGGAAAGCCTAGATACATATCACACTAGTAATTAAAAACTGCTTGTGAGAAGGATGAGTCAGTAATAGTGCAACCAACATGGAGGTAGCCACACCTCCAAGTATACTGCAGGTCCCCCAAGTTACAGTTACAGTTAATCGATTCTTTTCCAGTTGTTGTGACTCTTTCTTCTTTGAAGGACTTTCCCAATCTCCCCACTGCAGGCACCCCTCAGAGTAAAGGGAAAGACAGCCTGAGGGCTGACCTCTCAAAAACGGTCATAGGCACGAAAACATAGAGCACATTAAGAGAATTCTGACCCCTTCTCTTTGTGTGAAAGTCTTAGAATTGGCAACAGTCTTACTCTCATGAAAGACACAGTACAATACATCAAAGACCGTTGTGTGCACATGGCCTTGGATATTCTGAATCAGGAAAAGGCCTTTTACAGAGTCTCTCATGAGTTCTTGGGCAAGGATCTGCGCTAGCAAGGTTTGGCCAGGATGTTCTGCTTGTATGTTAACCTGATGTACCTTTACAGCATGGTGTTGGTGAATAGCTGGAAGACTGACTCCTTTCCAGTCCTCTCTGGTGTCAGATAAGTCTCTTTTTTGTTTTGTTTTTTGTTTGTGTCATAAATATCTTCACTGACTCTATCTGGCAGAATAGAAAAATAAAATCGATCACTGAACCAGGACACTTCAAGGTCAAGTGCTTGCTCCACATGACCATCTTTTGCACTGATCAGCATTCAGTGCACCTGTTCAGACCTGTGAGAAATTCAGACAGGCTTCAGGGGGAAAGGTCAACTGTGGGAAGTCAAAAGCTATGCTCTTTGGTGACTGACACCTGTCTTTCTCTGCCCTCTTCCCATTTACTGTCAAGCTGGACTTCCTCAATTTTCTGGGAGTCTGGTTTGGGAAGGAAGGAGTGGTCCTCAAACCCTGGGAAGAATGCTTGGAAAAAGTGAACCAAAAGATTGGACTATAGAGCATCAGACAGCTCCACACTGATGACAAAAAACTCATCCTGAACAACAATGTTCTGCCTATGTTTCAGTACACCACACCACACAGGCATGCCCCATATTGTCACCCTCTCCAGGGGCATCACAAGGGCAGTGTTTTGCTTTGTTTGGGTCTCCAAAATGGACAAAGTGAAGCAAGCTATTATGTACAAGGAGCCCTACAATGGTGGGAAAGACATAAAAGACATACCTACATTATTAACTGCAGATTGCCATGATATGTGGCTGTTTTTGCTGGACTCTAAGGACTGCTAATGGCTATGTGGGCAAGGCTATGTCCGAATTTTTCTCCAGGGCTCACTGATGACACTTCTGATACTGTATGGAATAATGTATCTTCAGACAGGTCGACCAATGGACACAAGGACTTGTCATGGATAGCTATTTAGGGGGGCATGTCTCTCAGGTCATTCATGTACTCCCATACTTCAGAGAAGAAACATCCTTACACCTGTTTTGGGAGTGCCCATTTGTACAGAGTCTGTTGGATGCCCTGGAACATGAATTTAAAGACTTTGGAGGTCTGTTATCAGCCTGTTATAAAGTAGAACTGGCTTAGTTGCCCATAACAACCATTCAAATTCCAACTTTTATTTTGGACAGGTACTTTGGAAAATGAAATGAAGAGTCCGATTGGTTGTTATGGGCAATTAAGCAGTTATAATTTAAACCAGTTTGATAAAAGACACCCTTTGTGCCCAGGCTTACTTCCTTGCTCTATGGACTAATTCCTGGGATTTACATGGTTGGGGCAATCAAGGAGGCCTGGCACCTTATAGAAGGGAAGGGAAAGATCTGCACCTGTTCTGTGTTTAGAGCCGCACCTGGTTTTGGCTCACAATCACTGATGGAAATCACTGACCAAAACAGTGATGTGTGAATGAGACCTAACACAAGATCCCTACGAGAGAAAGGAAAGCTAAAGATTTGCAAAATAGCTTAACTGTATAAATTGCCATATACCGTAATTTAATTAGTTACAATTGTTGCTTGTGTTGTAAAATAGGAATCCATTCCAAACATCTGGGAAGTTATTATAAGTAATATAATAAGACCTATCCTGAGTCATGAAGGGATGTCTATGGCAGCAATTGTTATTATGCAACTTTTTATATGATGAGCATAAAAAAAATCACATCAGCAGTGGAACAATTGGTAATTGATGCAATATGTACACATATATACACACATGATGATGGAGCTATAAATAGGTCAATACCACGCTGATAGAGGGAGACACCATTAATATGTCCCCAAATAAGTTAGCTTTTTCAATGCATGTATTGCAGGAGATGTATTCCTCATTATATGTTTGACATTGAACATCTCTGTGCAGGTCTCTTTGTGTTCCGAAATAGCCACAGATCTAAGAAAAAAATATAAATAATTGTGTCATTATTATACAGTACGTAAGATCCATACATGAAAAGAATGAAAAATAATTGAGCTATACTTACCTTCTGACATATAAGATGAAACATACAGTAGACAATCATCACTTTCATGTGATTCCACTTAGAAACAATATTAATTATATTTGAGAGCAAGAATGAGTTTACAAAGGCAAAGAGCACATAACACCCACCATAAGCAGATGACAGTTTTACATAGTTTGCATTAACATTGCATTTTATGGAAGTTTTTAATAGATATATACAGTCTAAACTAAAAGGTATGTCACATATTTACAATGTAATAAAATCAATTTAATTTGAAGTGTAATTGTCTTTTTGTTTTTAATGTGCAGGGACAGTGATTATAAGAGATTTTGTAATATACTTTATTAGGAAGAAATATATATTTTTATTAGAAAACTGTATGTAAAGTCTACACTAAGGAGAACCCATCTCCAGCACTGAAGAAGCCGGATAACTGTGTGCTGAAAGTATGTATGTATGTATGTATGTATGTATGTATGATGATGTTTTGCCAAACATTGTTGTGTTTGTTGAACCATACTCACGTTTGACTCTTCTTACTGCACTGCTTAGTGAATCCAGAGTACATTCAACATGCAGGTTTATTGTAAAGTGTATTATGCAAGTGTGTCTAAATATGTTTCCTTTTACAAATTATTATATACATGTTATGCCCTTTGGCCAATATCTAGTAGATGGAATTAACCACACGTTATTATAAATAGTATAGGAATAAGAGCATGTGGACTGTACAGGCTAGCCAGAGGAGAGCTAAGATTCTTTTGAGAGAGCTAGACTGAGAGAGAGGACTGAAATAGGAAGGGCTAAGAGACTGTAGTCTGCATAGAACTGGTAAGTGGTAGCCAACAAAGGACCACTAGAATTCATCATATCGCTCCTTATTGTGAACTGAGCCTCAGGGAGCCCGCTCCATACATGGCAGGTGCAGGCTGTATAATACAGAAGACACAAGCAGTAGTTACCAGGATCAGAGGTGACTCAAAACCTGTTCATTTAACCCCTCATATGCCACAGTCAAAAATGATGGGGCATCTAAGAGGTTAGATGAAAATCGCTTCCTCTGTCCTCCAATCAGAGCCCTAGCACGTCTCCGATGTTTTGCTATGGCAGCCTGGAGCCTTGAAAATACCCCCAAGCCTGCCATAGCAAACTACCTATCAAAATCTATTAGGTTACTTACTTTGCATCTCTTGCGTTGCATGACCTTTGACATGATGCAAGGGGAACAGGTCATTGCTACGGCCAATGATTGGCTGCAGCAGCGTCAAAATGGAAGTTTACATCCTGGGAGCACAGCTAAGAGAAATTTGATGGTGCTGGGAAGCAGGTAAGTATGCTTCCATTTAAAGGTGTGAACAAGTTGTGGCTGGGCTGACCGCTAACGGGTGGGCATAGTGAGTTCATGGAAGTTTTTATTTTTTGTCACAAGTTAGTGGAATATGAGACTTTGTAAGAAAAAAATAAATAAAAATCATCATTTTCCACTAACTTGTGACAAAAAATAAAAAATTATAGGAACTCGCCATGCCCCTCACTGAATACCTTGGGGTGTCTTCTTTCCAAAATGGGGTCACTTGTGGGGTAGTTATACTGCCCTGGCATTCTAGGGGCCCTAATGTGTGGTAAGTAGTTTGAAATCAAAATGTGTAAAAAATGACCTGTGAAATCCTAAAGGTGCTCTTTGGAATGTGGGCCCCTTTGCCCACCTAGGCTGCAAAAAAGTGTCACACATGTGGTATTGCCGTACTCAGGAGAAGTTGGGCAATCTGTTTTGGGGTGTCATTTTACATATACCCATGCTGGGTGAGATAAATATCTTGGTCAAATGCCAACTTTGTATAAAAAAATGGGAAAAGTTGTCTTTTGCCAAGATATTTCTCTCACCCAGCATGGGTATATGTAAAAATTACACACCAAAACACATTGCCCAACTTCTCCTGAGTACGGCAATACCACATGTGTGACACTTTTTTGCAGCCTAGGTGGGCAAAGGGGCCCACATTCCAAAGAGCACCTTTCGGATTTCACCGGCCATTTTTTACAGATTTTGATTTCAAACTACTTTGCACGCATTTGGGCCCCTAAAATGCCAGGGCAGTATAACTACCCCACAAGTGACCCCATTTTGGAAAGAAGACACCCCAAGGTATTTCGTGATGGGCATAGTGAGTTCATGGAAGTTTTTATTTTTTGTCACAAGTTAGTGGAATATGAGACTTTGTAATAAAAAAAAAAAAAATCATCATTTTCCGCTAACTTGTGACAAAAACTAAAAAGTTCTATGAACTCACTATGCCCATCAGCGAATACCTTAGGGTGTCTACTTTCCGAAATAGGGTCATTTGTGGGGTGTTTGTACTGTCTGGCCATTGTAGAACCTCAGGAAACATGACAGGTGCTCAGAAAGTCAGAGCTGCTTCAAAAAGCGGAAATTCATATTTTTGTACCATAGTTTGTAAACGCTATAACTTTTACACAAACCATTTTTTTTTTACCCAAACATTTTTTTTTTATCAAAGGCATGTAGAACAATACATTTAGAGAAAAATTTATATATGGATGTCGGTTTTTATGCAAAATTTTACAACTGAAAGTGAAAAATGTCATTTTTTTGCAAAAAAATAATTAAATTTCGATTAATAACAAAAAAAGTAAAAATGTCAGCAGCAATGAAATACCACCAAATGAAAGCTCTATTAGTGAGAAGAAAAGGAGGTAAAATTCATTTGGGTGGTAAGTTGCATGACCGAGCAATAAACGGTGAAAGTAGTGTAGTGCAGAAGTGTAAAAAGTGGCCTGGTCATTAAGGGTGTTTAAGCTAGGGGGGCTGAAGTGGTTAAACCACGTTGTTAAAAAAAAAAAAATTGGATTGTTAGGTGATTTATGCCCTTTATGGATTAAAATCCAACTCTGCGTCAACTATGTAATTTTCCATGGGACTTTTTTGCCATGGATCCCCCTCCGGCATGCCACAGTTCAGGTGTTAGTCCCCTTGAAACAACTTTTCCATCACTACTGTGGCTAGAAAGAGTCCCTGTGGGTTTTAAAATTCGCCTGCCTATTGAAGTCTATGGCGGTTCGCCCGCTTCGCGAACATTTGCAGAAATACGCGTTCGCCGTTTGCGAACGGAAAATTTTATGTTCGCGACATCTCTAGTGCTCAACAGAGCACCCAAGCACAATGGTAGTCAATGGGAGACCCAAAGCATTAAACCAGGCACCCCCTGCTCTGAAGAGGGGAGGGTGTCTTGTTCACAGGAAAAGGTCAGAATTTGATGGAAACACCACCGAAATGGTTCGGGAACAGCATGGGGAGGATGTCTGGATGCATCTGGGACTCCCAGGTCGCTGGTGGGAACGATGTTGTCCGAGTAGTACGCCACTTTTACAGACTGACAATAATACGCACAAAACCAAAGATAAAATCGATTTTTTGAGGAAAATTGTTAGGAAACATTCTTTCCTGTATATTTACTTGTATATAAAGTGTTGTCAAAAATTACAAGGAAGAGGCACTCCGATACAACCTGTATATCACATAAAGGAGGGCCTCATTCACATTGTGGTACAACTGTTCAGGTAGTGGGACTCCTACACCCATAAAGCCTATGCACTAAGTGGAAGGGCTGCCAAATATTACAAGGAACCAAAACTCCAATACACCCTTTATTACACATAAAGGAGGGCATCCTACACACCCTTCAAAAATTATGATTCATGGCCTGCTGGTGACCCTCAAAAATGATTGGAGCAAGGGCCTACTGATCTGACCATCTAAAACACATTAGGGGCGAGGGCCTGCTGCTGAGCTTACCCTCTAAAACATTAGTGGCGAGGGCCTGCTGATGATCTGACCATCTAAACATTAGGGGTGAGCATCTGCTGCTGAGCTGACCATCCAAAACATTAGGGGAAAGAGCCTGCTGGTGACACTCTAAAACATTATGGGTAAGGGCCTGCTGGTGACCCCCAAAAGCATTATGGGCGAGGGCCTGCTGGTGACCATCTAAAACATTATGGGTGAGGGCCTGCTGCTGAGCTAACCCTCTAAAACATTAGGAGTGAGGGCAGCCTAGTAAGCATGTTGATATGATGGAGAAGGAGGAGGACGAGAAAGGGGAGATTGAACCATATACCCTTTTTATTGGTGGAAGGGGTGCATGAGAATACAGTGCATTCAATACACCATAAAAGCCACATTTAGAGTGCCTTTATGTTCAGCCACTTTCCTCTGGTGGAGTAGAGAAGTCAGGGGAAATCCAGGCCTTATTCATTTTTATAAGAGTCAACCAGTCTGCTCTTGCAAAACACTTGCAGCGTGGCAGGCCAGCACCTCAAAGGTGTTGAGTGCCAGTTCATGCCACGTGTCCAGCTTGGACACCCAATAGTTGTAAGGCACAGAGGGATCACTGAGGACGCTGACATGCTCTGCTACGTACTCCTTCACCCTCTTCCAAAATGTTTCCCTCCTTGTGATACTAGGCTGCGCATCAAGTCGAGGGTGCTGGTGGGGTGTCATAAAAATGTCCCAGGCCTTGGAAAGTGTTTCCCTGCCTCTGTTGGAACTGCTGTGTGTTCACCTCGTATCCACTCCTTGGTTGGCCAAGGAACTACGTACTCTGCAGCCAGCGTTGTCAGCTGGAAATTTTGGAGCAATTTTTCCACAAGGACCTTCTGGTATTGCACCATTTTGTTCATTTTCTCCACCACAGGAATAAGAGATGAGAAGTTCTCTTTGTAGCGGGGGTCGAGAAGGGTGAACAACCAGTAATCGGTGTTGTCTAAAATGCGTATAACGCAAGGGTCACAGGAAAGACAGCCTAACATAAAGTCAGTCATGTGTGCCAGAGTCCCAACAGACAAGACTTTGCTGTCATCATCAGGAGGATGACTCTCAATCTCCTCATCCTCTTCCTCCTCTTCTACCCATCCACGATGAACAAATAGAATAAAACACCCATGGGTACTACCCTCTGTAGCGGAGTCAACCGTCTCCTGCTCCTCCTCCTCATCATCATCATCCAATTTCCGCTGGGAAGACGAACTGAGGGTGGTCTGGCTATCACCCTGTGTACTGTCTTCCCCATTTCCACCTCTTTCACATGCAAAGCGTCCGCCTTAATTGTGATCAGCGAGCGTTTAAGTAGACACAGAAGTGGGAAGGTTACTCTAATAACAGCGTTATAGCCGCTCACCATCTGTTTTGATTCCTCAAAGTTGTGCAAAACCTCACAGAGGTCAGACATCAATGCCTACTCATCGCTTGTGAAGAGCGGAAGCTGACTGGAAAGGTGACGGCCAAGTTGCAGCTGGTATTCCACTACTGCCCTATGCTGCTCACAAAGCCTGGCCAACATGTGGAACATCGAGTTCCAGCGCATGCTCACGTCGCACAACAGTCGGTGAGCTGGCAATTGCAAGCACTGCTGCAGCGTTGCCAGACCGGCAGAAGATGTTAATGACTTGCGGAAATGGGCACACATGCAACACACCTTCACCAGTAGCTCAAGCAAATTGGGGTAGGTTTTGACAAACCGCTGAACCACTAGGTTGAACACGTGGGCTAGGCATGGTATGTGTGTGAGCTTGCCGAGCTCCAAAGCTGCCACCATGCCTGGTTCTAGGTTGAGTGGCTATAGCCACAGCTCAGTCTGGTCCCTATTTCCCTGCCACAGCTCTGAGGCGGTATGCTGTTTTTCACCTAAGCAGATCAGTTTAAGCACGGCCTGTTGCCGCTTCCCCAATGCAGTGCTACACTGCTTCCAGCTACTGACTGACAGTGATGAGCAGCAGGGGCAATATTCGAATTTGCGATATTTCACAAATATTTGGACAAATTTTTTTCATATATTTGCGAATTCGAGAATTTATGATCTCGTCATTGTTTTCTTGATTGCGAAAATCAGCAATTGGAAAATTTGCAATAAAAATTCACGATGCGAAAATTCGCGATCAACACTACTCCTAAAGTCAAAGATATTGCAGCCTTCTCATTAGCCCACAAGCAAGAAGCAGTGCAAGATAATGGGTACTGATGAAAAAAAAATAGAATATTCGCGATTACGAAGATATAGCACTATATTCTAGATTTTCGCGAATTCCCGAAGTGCCAATATTCGCAAAAAAAATTGACAATTAAATATTTGTGATCAACACTACTGACTGATGTCTGACTGGTGCTGCAAGATGATAATTCAGAGGTGGAAGTGGAGGAGGAGGAGAAGGAAGGGTTGCAGCCACTAACAAAGGTGGTGGTGGTAACCCTGATGGAAGTATGGCCCGCAATCCTTGGCGTCGGTAGCACCTGTGCCATCCCAGGGTACGACTCGCTCCCGGCCTCCACAACGTTCACCCAGTGTGCCGTCAGGGAAATGTAGCATCCCTGGCCAAAAGCACTTTTCCATGTGTCAGTCGTTAAGTGGAGCTTCCCAATAACTGCGTTGGTCAGGGCACGGGTGATGTTACGGGACACATGCTGGTGTAAGGCTGAGACTGCACACCATGAAAAATATTGGTGGCTGTGGACAGAATAACGCGGGGTGGCCACCGCGATCAGGCTTCGGAAAGCCTCAGTGTCTACAAGCCTAAATGGCAACATTTCCAGGGTTAGCAATTTGGAAAGGTGCGTATTTAGTGCTATGGCCTGTGGTTGGGTGGATGGGTATTTGCGCTTTAATTCAAAGGCCTGGGGTAGACATCTGTACACTGCGCTGGGACACAGAAGTGGATGTGCTAGCTGATGGTGCTTGGGAAGGTCCAGGTGCATGGCGGGAGGCATCCGTGCCTGCGTCATTGACAGGGGATTGGCCAGCATGAAACACAGGGGAAGAGAAGGTAGTGGTATGACCCACAGACACTGATTGTGGACCCAGGCGTTCGGCCCACCTATTAGGGTGCTTTGATGCCATGTGGCGGATCATGTTGGTGTTGGTGAGGTTACTAGTGTTCACTAGTGATGCGTGAGCATCGCTATGCTCGGCACATGGCGGTACTCGGCCGAGTACCACATGTGCTCGGGCGGCAGGCTCGAGTCTCCTCCCCGCACGTTTGGCGGCTGCTAAGCAGCCAATAAAAGTGCAGGTAAGTACTGCCATCACTGTAATGCCAGTAGCCATGTTGGCTGCTGGCATTACAGTGATTGGCTGGCTGGAACGCATCATCGGGAGCTATATAGCCCCCGATGACGCGGGTTAGGCTTATTGCGAGTCAGGGAGAGCTGCGCTTAGGAAGGGACACAAAGTGTTGGGAGATTGTGATCGCAATATATTTCAGTGAATAACATTTCAAAGAGCCAAAATTCCTTTTAAGAACTATTGTGTGTGGTGGTGGCAGCAATTTATTGAGTTGTACAAAATTATTATTTTTTTTATACTTTGCTAAATAGCGATTCTTTTGCTATATAGAAGGTGTCTGCAGTGACTTGTGACATCTGTGCAGCAATACGTTCTGTGTGTCAGGGGCAGAGATAGGAAGAATATTAGTGAAAGTAATAATTTTTTTCCCATAATCCGCATTTTTGCTGTCAACGGTGTAATCTGTGAATTGTGTGATCTGCGCTTCAATACCTTGTGTGGTTGTCAGGCCCAGATATTGGGAAAAAAATTATAATACAGAAAACATTATTTTTTTTCCCATAATCTATCCACATTTTTGCTGTCAACAGTGTAATCCGTGAATTGTGTGATCTGCGCCTCAATACCTTGTGTGGTTGTCAGGCCTAGATATAGGGAAAAATTAAAAATTAAGAAAAAAAATTTCTCCCATAATCTATCCACATTTTTGCTTTCAACGGTTTTATCCGTGAATTGTGTGATCTGCGCTTCAACACCTTGTCTGGTTGTCAGGCCCAGATATAGGGAAAAATATAAATATAAACTACATCAGAAAACAGTATCTGTACAGCAGATTCCAATAATCTGGGCCTAAAATAGTGTCCATATTCTGTGTGTTTCTGTGACATATACTGTCCTGCATCCGAAAACTCTTTCTTTAGGGCAAATTCCAATAATCTGGGCCTAATATAGTGTCCATATTCTGTGTGTATCTGTGACATATACTGTCCTGCATCCGAAAACTCTTTCTTTAGGGCAACTTCCAATAATCTGGGCCTAATATAGTGTCCATATTCTGTGTGTTTCTGTGACATATACTGTCCTGCATCCGAAAACTGTTTCATTTGGGCAAATTCCAATAATCTGGGCCTAATATAGTGTCCATATATTCTGTGTGTTTCTGTGACATACACTGTCCTGCATCCGAAAACTTTCTTTTGGGCAAATTCCAATAATCTTGGCCTAATATAGTGTCCATATTCTGTGGCTTTCTGTGACATATACTGTCCTGCATCCGAAAACTGTTTCTTTAGGCCAAATTCCAATAATCAGGGCCTAATATAGTGACCATATATTCTATGTGTTTCTGTGACATACACTGTCCTTTATCCAAAAACTCTTTCTTTAGGGCAAATTCCAATAATCTGGACCTAAAATAGTGTCCATATTCTGTGTGTTTCAGTCACATATACTGTGCTGCATCAGAAAATGGTGTCTTTAGCAGACTGTAAAAAAATCTGCGCCACATCTAGTGACAAAACCATTAATATGAAGGCAAGCTCTAAGGGACGGGGAAGTGGGCGTAATGCTGATGGTGCATGCAGAGGCTGTGGTCCTGGGCGCAATGAAACTGTGCCTGCTGCCAGTGCACCAAAAAAAATAAAAAAACATCCACCGTACCAAGCTTTATGTCCAACTTAGCTGGGCGGCACAGGACAACACTGTCCACTTTGGACTAGTGCAAACAATTGGTCGGTTGGATTGCTGAAGATAATGCTTCCAGTCGGTTAAGCACCACCCTCTCTTCCACTAAGTCCAGTCTCTGTAGCCAAGAGTCTGGTCAACCGAATCCTCACTCTGATCATCCTTCCTCCCACCATGGAGAGGCTTCCAAAACGAGTGATCCCACACTCGGATATTCTGAGGAGCTCTTTCCAGCGCCACTATTACATTTGTCCCTCGCTCCCTGCACGCTTGAAGAGGGACCTGAGATATTGTGCCCTGATTCCCAAGAAGATGACGGTGGTGAACGACAAACATTCATTCACGAGGTGGATGATGATGCGACACAGTTGTCAATCACTGAGGTTGTGGTTAGGTCAAGTCAGGAGGATGAGCAGAGTGAGGAAGTAGAAGAGGAGGTGGTTGACGATGAGGTCACTGACCCAACATGGGAAGGTAAAAAGCTGAGTGAGGACAGCAGTACAGAGGGGGAGGGATCTGCAGCACCGCAACAGGCTGGAAGAGGCAGAGTGGGGTGGCAAAAGAGAGAAGTCGACCCACACCAAACAGGCCCACAACCATTACACCGAGCACCCCCTAGCGTAAATCTACCTTGCCAAGGGGTAGGTTTTCTGCAGTATGGCGCTTTTTTGAGGAAAGTGCCGACAACAAAAGAGTAGTAGTTTGCAACCTGTGCCGTACCAAAATGAGCCGGGGCGTGAACACTAGCAACCTCACCACCACCAGCATGATCCGCCACATGGCATCCAAGCACCCTAACAACTGGGCCGAATGCCTGTGTCCACAATCTATGTCTGCTGTTCACACCACTGCCTCCTCTTCCCCTATGTTGCGCACTGCTGGCCAATCCCCTATCGAAGCCACAGGCCCCGATGCCCCTCGCCCTACACCTGGACCTTCGCATGAACCATCAGCAACAACATCCACTTCCTTGTCCCAGCGCAGCATCCAAATGTCCATAACACAGTCATTTGAACGCAAGCGCTAATACCCACCCACCCACCCACAAGCCATAGCACTAAATGCGCAACTTTTGAAATTACTGGCCCTTGAAATATTGTCATTTAGGCTTGTGGACACTGAGGCCTTCCGCAGCCTGATGTCAGTGGCCGTCCCTCGGTACGCAGTTCCCATGGGATGGTGTAGGTGCTACCCACGCCCAGGATTGCTATGTTACTGGCTCCAAACCGCACTTCTCCTCCTCCACCTCCTTCTTCACTTCCACCTCCAGCAGCAGTCACCCATCAGTCTCTAGCTAGAAGCAGTGTAGCACTGTTGGCGGTAAGCGTCAGTGTAGCACTGCTGGGGGAGGACATTACACATGGTGATAGCCAGCCCACCCTCACTTTGTCTTCTCAGTGCAAATAGGACCATGCAGAGGAGGAGGAGGAGGAGGAGAAGGAGCTGGAGACAGTTGCCTCTGCTACAGAGGGTAGTACCCATGGAACTTTAATTCCATCTGTTCAGCGTGGATGGGCAGAAGAGGAGGAGGAGGAGGATGAGGAGATGGAGAGTCACCCTGATGTCGATATCAACATCTTGCCTGTTGGTACTCTCGCAGTATACGCATTTTAGATAATACTGATTACTGGGTGTTCACCCTTCTCGACCCCCGCTACAAAGAGAACTTCTCATCTCTCATTCCTGTGGTGAAGAGGATGAGCAAAATGGTGCAATACCAGAAGATCCTTGTTGGAAAATTGCTCCAAATATTTCCATCTGACAAAGCTGGCGGCAGAGTTCGTACTTCCTTGACCAACCGAGGAGGGGAGACAAAAGAACACACAGC
The DNA here is from genome assembly GCF_905171765.1 of Bufo bufo. Classification (NCBI taxonomy): domain Eukaryota; kingdom Metazoa; phylum Chordata; class Amphibia; order Anura; family Bufonidae; genus Bufo; species Bufo bufo. The sequence goes on from NC_053392.1 coordinate 520,477,085, forward strand.
AGTTCCAACAAAGGCAGGGCAACACTCTCCAAATCCTGGGACAGTTTCATGACAACCCGCCAGCACCCTGCCACAAGGAGAGAAAAATTTTGGAAGATGGTGAAGGAGTACATAGCAGACTGTGTCAGCGTCCTCAATGATCCCTCAGTGCCTTACAACTACTGAGTGTCCAAGCTGGACATGTGGCAGGAACTGGCGCTCTATGCTTTGGAGGTGCTGGCCTGCCCTGCAGCCAGCGTTTTGTCTGAGCGTGTATTTAGTTCTGCTGGTGGCCGTATAACAGATAAGCGTATCCGCCTGTCAACTGAAAATGCTGACAGCTTGACTCATTTAAAAATTAACAAGGCCTGGATTGACCTTGACTTCTCGACTTCACCAGAGGAATGCTGATGAACATAAAGGCACTTTACATGTGTTGTTTTTAATGTAGTTAAAAGACTATATTCCCATGCACCCCTTCCACCACAAACAAGGGTATATGGTTGAATCTTCCTTTTCTCATCCTCCTCCTCCTCTTCCGTCATATCAACATGCATTGCTTATTCGTCACATATAATGCCCTCGCATATATGGCCTTCGAATATAATTTTTTTAGAGGGTCCGCTCAACAGCAGGCCCTCATTTTAGAGGGTCCACTCACCAGCAGGCCCTCAGATCTAATTTTTTTGAGGGTCCACTCACCAGCAGGCCCTCAGATTTAATTTTTTAGAGGGTCCACTCACCAGCAGGCCCTCAGATCAAATATTTTAGAGGGTCCGCTCACCATCAGGCCTTCACATCTACTTTTTTAGAGGGTCCGCTCACCTGCAGGCCCGCAACTCAATGTGAATCAGTGTGCCTCTTCCTTGTAATTGTTGGCAGCATTTGCACTTTATATACAAGTAAATATACAGGAAAGAATGTTTTCAATCAATTTTTCCTATAACATCGATTTTTTTACTTTGGTTTTGTGCTTAAAACCTTAATTAGATTGTGGGTCTTGTGATCACTTTAAGCCCATTTAAGCAGCATCAGCAGCAGCATGGTGATAAAAATGAGTGGCAAGGTGACATGGTATGGAGATGGCAGCATGAGGAGGCCACATAGTGGCACAATGACAGACTCTGGGTAAAAGACTGAGGCCACAGATTGTTTACAAAGATGCAGATGGAAACCATCTGTGGAGCTGTATCACGGTCACCTGCAGATTAATGCAGACCAGGGCCGTAGCTATAGGGGAAGCAGGGGAAGCTGCAGCTTTGGTGCCCTGACCCAGAAGGGGCCCATGCAGGAGGACTAAGGGATTTGGTCAGGGTCCCCTCAACAGTAATACACAATGAAATTATATACAGTGACAGTATAGACAGTGTATAAAATGGAACAGCTGCTGGCCCTGGTCTGAGAGCGCAATCTTTACTAGCCACAGGAATGGGGGCAGCATGAAAGGAAGGGGTCGCTAAAAAAATACTGTGGGATGGAGACCCATCAAAAATTTGCTGTGGGGTCCAGTCATTTCTAGCTACGCCACTGATGCAGCCCACAAAAGCAAGTTGAGTTTATCGATTACAAAACCATAATTAAATTGTGGGCCTGGTGATCACTTTAAAGGGTTTCTGTCACCCCACAAAACTCTTTTTTTTTTTTTGGGATAGTTAGATTCCTTATAGGGCGATATAGGAGAATATAATAGTCTTACTTACTTTCATGCGGCCGATTCTTTATAAAACAAAGTTTTATAATATGTAAATGAGGGCTCTACCAGCAAGTAGGGCGTCTACTTGCTGGTAGCCGCAGCCGCAATCCGCCCCCTCGCCGTGTTGATTGACAGGGCCAGCCATGATCTCCTCCTCCGGCCGGCCCTGTCAGTAATTCAAAAATCGCGCGCCTCTGGTCATTCGGCGCAGGCGCTTTGAGATGAGGAGGCTCGTCTCCTCAGCACTCCCTCAGTGCGCCTGCGCCGATGACGTCTTCTCTTTCGGTGATGTCATCGGCGCAGGCGCACTGAGGAGACGAGCCTCCTCATCTCAGAGCGCCTGCGCCGAATGACCAGAGGCGCGCGATTTTTGAATTACTGACAGGGCCGGCCGGAGGAGGAGATCCCGGCTGGCCCTGTCAATCAACACGGCAAGGGGGCGGATTGCTGCTGCGGCTACCAGCAAGTAGACGCCCTACTTGCTGGTAGAGCCCTCATTTACATATTATAAAACTTCGTTTTATAAAGAATCGGCCGCATGAAAGTAAGTAAGACTATTATATTCTCCTATATCGCCCTATAAGGAATCTAACTATCCAAAAAAAAAAAAAAGAGTTTTGTGGGGTGACAGAAACCCTTTAAGCCCTTTTAAGCTGCATCAGCTGAAGCATGGTGATAAAAATTAGTGGCAAGGTGACATGGTGTGGAGATGGAAGCATGAGAAGGCCACATAGTGGCACAATGACTGAGTCTGGATAAAAGACTAAGGCCACAGATTGTTTAGAAAGTTGCAGATGGAAACAATCTGTGGAGCTGTATCACAGTCACCTGCAGATTAATGCAGGCCCGCAACTCAAATCTTTTACTGGGTCAGCTCACATGCAGGCCCGCAACTGAAATCTTTTACAGGGTCAGTTCACATGCAGACCCTTGCATAGAACTTTTTAGAGGGTCAGCTCAGCTGCATGCCCTTGCATATAATGTTTTACAGGGTCAGCTCTCCCACAGGCACTAGCATATAATGATTTACAGGGTCAGCTCACCAGCAGGAACGAACCTAAAATCTTTTACACGGTCAGCTCACCTTCAGGCCCACAACTCAAATCTTTTACAGGGTCAGCTCACCTGCAGGCCCGCAACTCATACTGCCTTGCTTTGAACTAGTTTATCAGGCTCCCTCTCCGAAATCGAACAATGATTCCCCGTTAAGTAGTCACCATGTTAGGTGCATAAAAGAACATCGAAAGTTGATAGGAAAGATATCCAAATGGATCGTGGACGCCACGGGGACGTGCAATCAGGCAGAAGTTATCTAGAGTCAACAAAGCGGCAGCAGGGCTCCTGTATGACGTTTCCTCATCCAAAATAATGCAGCGACATTCTCTGTAATTATTTATTACTCATTCCAATAACAGGGCATCTTAAGAGTCCTGTATTGTTATTTATCGTCACTACCTCCCCGAGTCCAAGATGCATCCAGACATCGTCCCATGGTGTTCCCGATCCATGGTGTTTCTGTGACTTTCTGACCTTTTCCAATGGACCAGGCACCCTCCTCTCTTCAGCAATGTTCGGGCCGAACAGCCGAATACTTTGGTGCTCGATCATCACTAGTGTTCACACCCCTGCTCATTTTGGTACGGCACAGGTTGCAAATGACAATTCTTTTATCGTCCGCACTTTCCTCAAAAAAGCGCCAGACTGCGGAACACCTACCCTTTGGTAACTCTGGGGAACAGTAGCGGGCCTGTTTGATGTGGCCCGCCTTCTCCCTTTTGCCACCTTACTGCGTCTTCCAGCCTGTTGCTGTGCTGCGGATCCCTCCCCCTCTGTACTGCTGTCCTTGCTCTGCTTGCCACCTTCCCAGGTTGGGTCAGTGACTTCATTGTCCACCACTTCCTCTTCCACTTCCTCACTCTGGTTATCCTTCTGACTTGTTGACCTAACAACAACCTCATTTATTGACAACTGTGTCTCATCCTCATCATGAACCTCTTGAGACACTAATTGCGGTTGACTTATTGGCAACTGTGTCTCATTATCATCATCCACCTCGTGAAACACTAATTGCCGTTCCCCACCGTCATCTTCTTGTGACTGTGGATGCCCCAGAGTTTGGGAATCAGGGCACAAGATCTCATGTCCCTCTTCAAGCGGGCTTGTCGAGAGGCCCAAATGAAGGAATGGCGCTGAAAAGAGCTCCTCCGAGTGTGGGATCACTTGTTTGGCAAGACTCAACATGGTGGTAGGAAGGAGTATCAGGGTGAGGATTCTGTTCACCAGACTCTTGGCTACTGAGACTGGACTTTGTGGAAGACAGGGTGGTGCTTAACCGGCTGAAAGCATTAACTGCTGCAATCAAATGGACCACCTTGTCGCACTGGTGTGACTTCAAAAGTGGTGTCCTACGCCTCTCTGCAAACTGGGACATGAAGCTAGTTACCCTGGATGAGTGTGTTTCTTGTGCTCTGGCAGCAGGCACAGTTTTACCGTGCCCAGGGCCACGGCCACTGCGTGCACCATCAGCAGCACGGCCACTTCCCCGTCCCTTACTGCTCGCCTTACGCATATTAAATGGTATATATTCTTGCAAGTATGTCACACGTACAGTAGTGCAGGTTTTGTAAGTGTACGCACAAATAATGTACACAGAATGTCACAGATATTTTTAGGATGCGCACACGTTAAACAGGAGATGTGGCACAGATAATGTTGCTGTCCGCAGAGTCTATGAAAAAAGTACACTGAATGTCAAAAATAATTTTAGGATGCGCAAACATTATACAGGAGGTATAGCGCAAGTAATGTCGCTGTCACCAGCGGCTAATAAAAAATTACACTGAATTAATTTCACTGATATTTAGAATGTGCAAACGTTATACTGGAGTTATAGCGCAAGTAATGTTGCTGTCACCAGCGGCTAATAAAAAATCACACTGAATTAATGTCACTGATATTTAGCATGCGTAAAAGTTATACAGGAGGTATAGCGCTAGTAATGTCGCTGTCACCAGCGACTAATAAAAAATTACACTGAATTAATGTCACTGATATTTAGGATGCACAAACATTATACAGGAGATGTAGCGTTAGTAATGTCACTGTCACTAGCGGCCAAACAATTGCGCTGAATGTCACAGATATTTAGGCTGCGCAAATGTAAAATAAAAGATGTAGCAGAGGTTGTGTCATCAGAAGCGGCACTAACAATTGCACGCAATTTAGCGCAGGTTGCGCTAATAATATATATTGCAGCCAGATACAACTATAGTCCTTAAAAGGACCTTTGGGTCTCTAACAATTCCACACAATTTAGCGCAAGTTGCGCTAATAATTATATTGCTGCCAGATACAACAATAGTCCTTTAAAGGACTTTTGGGTCTCTAACCCAAGTTTTTTTACTAAAATATTACTATTTCACTCCCTACACTATCTGTCCCTTCTTCAACACAGCTCTCCTTGACTAAGACTGAGCCGAACACATGTCATCGGGTGCTATACAGCACCCGATGACACGTTCCAGCCAGCCAATCACTGTAATGCCAGTAGCCTACATGGCTATGGTATTACAGTGAGTTCCAGTACAGTCGTGGCCAAAAGTTTTGAGAATGACACAAATATTAGTTTTCACAAAGTTTGCTGCTAAACTGCTTTTAGATCTTTGTTTCAGTTGTTTCTGTGATGCAGTGAAATATAATTACACGCACTTCATACGTTTTCAAAGGCTTTTATCGACAATTACATGACATTTATGCAAAGAGTCAGTATTTGCAGTTTTGGCCCTTCTTTTTCAGGACCTCTGCAATTCGACTGGGCATGCTCTCAATCAACTTCTGGGCCAATTCCTGACTGATAGCAACCCATTCTTTTATAATCACTTCTTGGAGTTTGTCAGAATTAGTGGGTTTTTTTCTCTTGAGGATTGACCACAAGTTCTCAATGGGATTAAGATCTGGGGAGTTTCCAGGCCATGGACCCAAAATGTCAACGTTTTGGTCCCCGAGCCACTTAGTTATCACTTTTTCCTTATGGCACGGTGCTCCATCGTGCTGGAAAATGCATTGTTCTTCACCAAACTGTTGTTGGATTGTTGGAAGAAGTTGATGTTGGAGGGTGTTTTGGTACCATTCTTTATTCATGGCTGTGTTTTTGGGCAAAATTGTGAGTGAGTCCACTCCCTTGGATGAGAAGCAACCCCACACATGAATGGTCTCAGGATGCTTTACTGTTGGCATGACACAGGACTGATGGTAGCGCTCACCTTTTCTTCTCCGGACAAGCCTTTTTCCAGATGCCCCAAACAATCGGAAAGAGGCTTCATCGGAGAATATGACTTTGCCCCAGTCCTCAGCAGTCCATTCACCATACTTTCTGCAGAAGATCAATCTGTCCCTGATGTTTTTTTTGGAGAGAAGTGGCTTTTTTGCTGGCCTTCTTGACACCAGGCCATCTTCCAAAAGTCTTCGCCTCACTGTGCGTGCAGATGCACTCACACCTGCCTGCTGCCATTCCTGTGCAAGCTCTGCACTGGTGGCACTCCGATCCCGCAGCTGAATCCTCTTTAGGAGACGATCCTGGCGCTTGCTGGACTTTGTTGGACGCCCTGAAGCCTTCTTAACAAGAATTGAATCTCTTTCCTTGAAGTTCTTGATGATCCTATAAATTGTTGATTGAGGTGCAATCTTAGTAGCCACAATATCCTTGCCTGTAAAGCCATTTTTATGCAACGCAATGATGGCTGCACGCGTTTCTTTGCAGGTCCCCATGGTTAACAATGGAAGAACAATGATTTCAAGCATCACCCTCCTTTTAACATGTCAAGTCTGCCATTTTAATCCAATCAGCCTGACATAATGATCTCCAGCCTTGTGCTCGTTAACATTCTCACCTGAGTTAACAAGACGATTACTGAAATGATCTCAGCAGGTCCTTTAATGACAGCAATGAAATGCAGTGGAAAGTTTTTTTTGGGGATTAAGTAAATTTTCATGGCAAAGAAGGACTATGCAATTCATCTGATCACTCTTCATAACATTCTGGAGTATCTGCAAATTGCTATTATAAAAACTTAAGCAGCAACTTTTCCAATTTCCAATATTTATGTAATTCTCAAAACTTTTGGCCACGACTGTACTATTAATATGCCATTTAGAAGATTCCATATGAACGACTGCTATATGTTTTCTAGACTAGAGACATGTTAGGCTCTATTCACACGTCCGCAATTTGTAATCCGCATCCGTTCTGCAAAATTGAATATATAATCAGTGAATATATAAATTTATTAAAAAGTATGTGTATTTTAAATTGCTTCATACGCACATCTGTGGAGCACGGTCTGTGAAAACGCAGCCTGCCATGCTGCTGAGTGCAGGAGCGCACGGGTCATTGGTTGCTCTGACGCCGTGCGCTCTTGCACTCAGAAGCATGGCAGGCCAGGTTTACACGGGCTGTGCTCCACGGATGTGTGCATGACGCCTTATGTTCCGTGAGTGGGTCATATGTCCTGAAACAGCATAGATAGTGTACTTTTGAGTGATACAGTACTTTATATGCTCATTTGCACATATTCTATGTTTCTCCATGACAGATGCCAACTCACTTTTGTGTATATTTTGTAAATTATATATATTTTGTGCAAGAGGCCTAGTCAGAAAATGTCTGGCATAGCATACTTAAAAAATTCCCTTTCTGCAATGCAGAACTTATTGCATAGAAACCGATGAACATGTAGAAAAATATTTTTTTATACTTTAATAACCACATTTTTGATTCTATATTTCTAAATTTGATTATTAGGGCTCATGCAAATGACCATTGAGCGGCCATTCCGTACATTGGGGAGTGCCGTATGAGGCCCGCAATACGGCCACTGCTATTCTACGGCCATGTGCATTAACCCTAAAACTAGAAGGATGTTTGTATCAGCCCTCATACACACGACCGTATGCCCTCTAAGACACATGGTCCGTGAGCAGGCCATATGTCCCAGAACAGCATTGATTGTGTGCACGGGAGCAAAATCACACTTTGAGCTTTTATTCAAATTTTGTCTAGTAAATTTGTATTAAAAGTAATAAATGTATTACATTTTTTAAAATTTTTATTCTCTTTTCAGTCCAACAACTAAAAAAACAATGGAACACCTGCAGGGACCAGTTCCGCAGGGAATTAAATGCAAAGCAGAGGAATGGTGAAGGGAGAAAAAAAAAACAGTACACCATACATCTCCATTTTTTTAAACAAATAATAGAATTGAGAACATAATTTTTATATTATATTTTTAATATTTAAATAAATTTTAATATGATTTTTTTTTTTACAGAACTGTTGACAATCTATCAGAAGGTGCTGGGTCTCAACCACTGTTCACAGAAGTGGAGGAAGAAAACCAGGAGGCTATGGGAGAAGAATCGGTTTCTCAAGCACTGCAGCCTTCTGAAGAAATTGCGATTCCCGAACAAGTTGAGCCCAACCCAGAAGTCAGCCCTGTAACAGCTGCTGCACCAGTTTTCCGTTCATCTGGCAGACGAGGGCGATGTGTCATGATCGAATTCGGTTTAGATCTTCAAGGCCAGATTGATACTCTGGTAATCGAATATCTAAACCGGAATCGATCAGACGGCAAGGAAGTAGTGGTTTTAAAAGGGTTAGCTCCTTCCTTGCGTTGTGTGCCAGATGAATGGCAAACACGGTGCATTTCAGTTATTACACTGCTTATAGATTAATTTGCAGGGCTTCATGAGCCACATGATGTGGTAAATTACCTAGAAAAATCTAGAGATAAAATGTTTCATATTTTAACCCCTCCTTCCCATCTGAATCACACTGATCCCCCGATCATTAATACCCCTGGCCCTTTTTATAATAAAAACTTTTGATATTGTTACTATTTTGTATGTATTTTATCTTTAACCCCTTAAGGACCTTGCCATTTTTCACCTTAAGGAGCAGGCCATTTTTTGCAAATCTCACATGTGTCACTTTATGTGGTGATAATTTAAAACACTTTTACTTATCCAAGCCATTCTGAGAAAGTTTTTTTGTCACATATTGTACTTCATGACAGTGGTAAAATTGAGTAAAAAAAAATTTCATTTTTATTTATAAAAAATACCAAATTTACCAAAAATTTGGAAAAATTTGCAAATTTCCAAATTTTAATTTCTCTACTTTTATAATAGTAATAACTCCAAAAATAGTTATTACTTTACATTCCCCATATGTCGACTTCATGTTTGGATCAGTTTGTGAATGTCATTTTATTTTTTGGGGACATTAGAAGGTTTCGAAGTTTTGAAGCAAATCTTGACATTTTTCAGAAAATTTCCAAAACCCACTTTTTAAGGACCAGTTCAGGTCTGAAGTCACTTTTTGAGGTCTACATAATAGAAACCACCCCATTTTAGAAACTAGACCCCTCAAGGTAGTCAAAACTGATTTTACAAACTTTATTAACCCTTTTAGGTGTTCCACAAGAATTAATGAAAATGGAGATGAAATTTCAGAATTTAATTTTATTGGAAGATTTTCCATTTTAATCAATTTTTTCCCACTAACAAAGCAAGGGTTAACAGCCAAACAAATCTCAATATTTATTGGCCTGATTCTGTAGTTTACAGAAACACCCCATATGTGGTCGTAAACTGCTGTATAGCCACGCGGCGGGGGGCAGAAGGAAAGGAATGCCATATGGTTTTTGGAAGGCAGATTTTGATGGACTGGTTTTTTGACACCATGTCCTATTTGAAGCCCCCTGATGCACCCCTAGAGTAGAAACTCAAAAAAAGTGACCCCATTTTAGAAACTACGCCCCTCAAGGTATTCAAAACTAATTTTACAAACTTTATTAACCCTTTAGGTGTTCCACAATAATTAATGGAAAATGGAGATTACATTTCAGAATTTCACTTTTTTGGCAGATTTTCCATTTTAATCCACTTTTTCCAGTAACAAAGCAAGGGTTAACAGCCCAAAAAAACTTAATATTTAGGCAGATTTCACAGGGATAATTTTAAGTTACTATGTCACATTTGAAGACCCCTAGAGTAGAAACTCCAAAAAATAACCCCATTTTGGAAACTACTGGATAAGTTGACAGTTTTGTTGTACTACTTTAGGGTACAAATGATTTTTGGTTGCTCTATATTAACAAAAAAATAGCCGTTTTGGCACCATTTTTATTTTTTGTTATTTACAATGTTTATCTGACAGGTTAGTTGATGTGCTATTTTTATAGAGCAGGTTGTTACAGACGTGACAATACCAAATATGACTACTTTTTTGGTTGTTTGGTTCAGTTTTACATATTAAAGCATTTTTGAAAAAAATGATTTTGTTTAGGGTCTGCATATTCTGATTGGTATTATTTTAGGGTGCATCTGACTTTTTGATCGCTTGCTATTACACTTTTTGTGATGTAAGGTGACCAAAAATTTCTTTTTTGACAATTTCTTTTTTTTACGGTGTTCACCTGAAGGGTTAGGTCATGTGACATTTTTATGCAGCAGGTTCTTACGGACACGGCAATACTTAATATGTATACTTTTTTTTAATTTATTAAATTTTTACACAATAACAGCATTTTTAAAACAAACAAAAAAATGATGTTTTAGTGTCTCCATTTTCTGAGAGGCATATTTATTTTTATTTTTTGGGGCGATTGTCTTAGGTAGGGTCTCATGTTTTGCGGGATGAGATGACGGTTTGTTTGGTATGATTTTGGGGTGCGTATGACTTTTTGATTGCTTGATATTACACTTTTTGTTATGTAAGGTTAAAAAAATATGGCTTTTTTTTACATGGTTTTTATTTAAAAAAATTACGGTGTTCACCTGAGGGGTAAGTTCATGGATATTTTTATACAGCATGTTATTACGGATGCGGCGATACCTAATATGTATACTTTTTTTTATTTATTTACGTTTTACACAATAACAGCACTTTTGAAACAAAAACAATCATGTTTTAGTGTCTCCATATTCCGAGAGACATAGTACTTTTATTTTTTCGGCGATTGTCCTAGGTATGGTCTTATTTTTGCATGATAAGATGACTGATTGGTATGATTTTGGGGTGCGTATTACTTTTTGATCGTTTGGTATCAAACGTTTTGTGATGTAAGGTGACAAAAAAATTGCTTTTTTGACACAGTTTTTTTTACGGTGTTTACCTGAGGGGTTAGGTCATGTAATATTTTCATAGAACATGTCATTATGGATGTGGCAATACCTCATATTTATACTTTTTATTTGTTTTACATTTAACACAATAAAATAGTTTTTAAACAAAAACATTATGTTTTCGTGTCTCCATATTCTGAGAGCCATATTTTATTTTTATTTTTTTGGGGTGCGTATTACTATTTATGGTCAGGGCTAGGAAAAACGTTGGCGTACGCAGAGAGACCTGCCCTGAACATAGTGGCTGAATTGTGCCGGGAGCCACGGGCGCGGGTACACCAAGGAAAAGGGGGCATACCCGATGGAAGCTGAAAAAAGGGGCGGGAGGGAGGGGTGTGAGGCTCGGGCGCCTGGCTGAGCGATATCTGGGGGAATAAGTAGCCAGACGCCCCTCCCACAAATGCAGGCTGATAACAGCCTTAACTATTTATGGTCAGGGCTAGGAAAAATGTCAGCGTACGCAGAGAAACCTGCCCTGAACATAGTGGCTGATTTGTGCCGGGAGCCACGGGCGCGGGTACACCAAGGAAAAGGGGGCAAAAACAACAGTTAGGTACAACACTTTATTATAAGAATTACAAAGCCAGGGAACTAAAGGCACGAGATATCTCTACTTGAGGATTGGGGATATATCTGGTGAAACAGGAGGACCGCCACCTCCCCATAGACCGAATGACATGAGCTGGCACCTGATGCCGAGATGCAGCGGAGGCCGCCCCTATGCGAAACGAATGCCCCGAAATTACTTTGGGGTCATAACCTAGACCCTGGGCAAGGGCACGGATATAGGATATGAACTGAGAGGTGTTGAGAGGCTTGCCTGCGTGCGGCAGTAGCGGGCTGTCTGGCAGTGAGTCTTGGATATGTGTTAGCAATTGATGCAGCACTTGAACCAGACACCAATTGTTCGAGGTCGGGTAGAATTTGACCTCCGTGGGGGGACCCGTCTGATTGGTTTTGGTGGAGGGTAGCAGGAGAGTGTAATGGCCAAGACCCCATGACAAATGTTGCTTCAAAGGATGGCTTTGACGATTTGGGCCGGCCAGAACCTCCCCGGGCCTAAGGAACCCATAAAAGGTAAGATACATGGCCGCTTTCAGAATCAGGCTAGTGGAGGGCCCAAAAGGATTACCATCCAATGACAAGGAGAGATCTCTAAACAACTTGCTAGACACTGGTTGCCTGTGGCTCACGGACCCCTTACCCTCCTTTAGAATACCCCGAAGGGTGGCTTTAATAGCCTGAATGGAAAAAAAGGACTTGCGATGAGGAGTAGTCAGCATAAAGTGATGTTGTAGTCCGGCTAAATAAAGTCTGATGGTACTATACGACAGAGATAGCTGTGAGTGACAATAAGCCAAGAAGGCCATGATGTAGGAGGTTTCGGAATGGTGACCCCTCGGATGACTCTTGGAAAATTTATCAAAAGCTCTTAAGCCGGCCTGATAAAAGCTCTTAAGCTGCTGAGTCTGAGGCTAATTCTGGCAGCCATCCGGCAGCCAGCCAATGAGACCTGAAAATGGCGGCGAACCCGAAGGCCGGCTTAAGACCTGCGGCGTCGGAAAAAACCATGGGAGAAGAAGAGTCCCACTGCGGAATGAACAAAGAAATGCCATTCCAGTCAGAGAGAAAACTGTTCCACATGACAAGGTCTGCAATGGCCTGGCTGTCCAGATGGATGACGGAATCCTGCTCTGGGGCAGAGGGCAGGAGACATAACAACCTGGAAAGGAAGGCCCTGCCTTGAGGCATAATTCTAGTGGCGAAGTTAAGCATCCCCAGCAAGGATTGTAGCTCCACCTTGGTCAGAGAGTGGGACTGAACCGCCTGGGAAATAGCTGAGCTGATCCTAAGCAACTTCTCGCGGGGAAGGCTAGCCTCCATCTTGACGGTATTTAATATGATGCCCAGGAAGGTGACCTTGGTGGCCGAACCCTCAGTCTTGGCCGTAGCCACAGGGACCTGAAGACGGGAAAAAATGTCCAGGAGTGTATGGGGAATGGAAGGGACCTGACTGGGCCTTTCAATGAGAAGAAAGTCGTCCAAGTAGTGGACGACCATGGATAACCCGCCGTGATGGATGAGAATCCAATGCAGGGCTTTGGCAAGTTGTTCAAAAAGCCAAGGGCTGCTCTTAGACCCAAAAGTGAGCTGGTTGGCAAAGTAGAATTTATCTGCCCACTTGATGCCATAGTACTTCCAAAGCTGCAGATGGATTGGAAGCAGCTTGAAGGCATCGGCGATATCTACCTTGGCCAGCCAAGCCCCGACACCTGCTTGTAGAATATACTGACTGGCCTCATCAACTGAAGAATATTGCATAGAATATTCCTCAGAGGGGATGAGCGAGTTGAGACTGGGGATGGAGGACATTTGAGGCGCGGAGAGGTCATAGATGAGACGCTTTTTATTGGAAGATTGTTTTGTAACAAGGCCAATAGGATTGATACGCCATGACTGGAATGGAATCTCTAGAAAGGGACCAATGACGAACCCTTTGTCGACTTCCGATTGGATGAGGGTGGTCACCGCCTCAGGGTCACTGGAAGCGGATAGCAGATTGGGGCCCACCCAGCAGCCATAGGGGAGCGTGATAAGACCAGTGTGGAAACCCTCTCTGCACCCATCCAACAAGAAGGCGACGAAAGGACGGTCGGGGTGGCCTCGCAGAAGTGCAGCCAGTAACTCCAAATTGAGGTCGGCTAGTCAGGAGTCCCTGGCTGTCTTCCTGGGACAAGAGGAATGGGGGTGGGCCCGGAAACAAAGAGAGCAAATGTGAAGCGCTCGGCAATCATTGAAGGCACAGCCCTTGGCATTGAAATTATTACATACCTGGCTACTACCGAGGTACACAATTGGCCTGCCCAGCTTATCTAAAGAAGATGAAGACCTGGAGGACCCGGAATGACCTGGCGTGGGCACTGACTGCGGATCTTGCACCGGTTTAGGGCACCATTCAGTGGAATGAAAAATGGACTGGCAGATGGCACACAGAGGAGCCTTCAGACCCGCGAAGTGTCGGCAAAACAACTCCATGTCCAAGTCTGCCCAGTTTGATACGAACTGAAATTGGTTCAGGGCAGCAGCGGCTTTGGCAGAAAATGAACGATGGTAGTCGTAAAATGCCAAGCCGCCGTACTTGTGCCCCAAATCCGTAATCCGGTACAAATAAGTGTCCAACTCTTCCCTGCGATTGGGCTGAGCGGAGCACACCACGTCCCTGTAGAGGCTGAAGGCCAGAACGAACTCGGAAACAGACAACTTCCTATTTAGCTGAGCATCCTTGGCCTTCAAAACCACAGAAACCTCTCCACAGTTAATGACTCGGTTCTCAGAAATATCCTGGGAGGCAATAAGAATGGACGCCAAATTTATGTCCTTGCCTGCCAGGATATCCTTCTTGATATGCTCCGGGACAAAATGAGAAGGAGCAATTTGAGGGGTGGCAGAAGGCCTACCTGCAACGTCCTGAGGAATGGCAGGAATGAATGCCGAACCTGGAAATTGCGGCGAGGCTGCTGGCCTGGTTTCCAAGACCGCTACCCTAGCCTGAATGTCCGTGACCGAGCTAGCGAAACCGACGATGGAAGACTGGATCTGAGCTAGCGCCAGCTGTATGGAGTCGAGATTGGACTGTTCAGCAGTCGAACCCGGAGTGGTCATCAGGAGACGATATAACTCGGCCTTGCGGGCAGACGCGGGATGCTGAATCCCCCTGCGATTAAGCTCGGCAATCAACTTTGGCACTGTCCAATTTCTCAAGGATGTGCTGCTGTTGTGCCCCGAGATGGAAGTTCCTGGCATGGAGATGTTGTCATCCATATCGGACATGTGAGACATGTTTGACCTGAGAAAAAAAGGCGAATTATTGCTACCTATAATAACGGAAAAAGAAGCACAGACGGATGCGGAGAGAGCGGCCGGGAGAATGTGAGAGACTGAAGGCGTGTGAAAGTGACCATCGGATGAACCTACCTGACGGGACACGAACGGATTTGGAAGCACGGCTCCAAAACCTCAATCGTTTATGTTGGAACTAATGAGAAAGAATGGTCCTGAGTATCAAAACTGACGGTTGACCCTGCCCAGTAACCATCTCTAAACCGACTTACCTGGGAGCGCCTCGGAATTCCTAGACGAAACGTAGGAGAAGAAGGAAAAAATAACTACTGCCCAATCTAAAGGAAGGAACAAAACGACATCAGAACAGATGTAATAACCCTGGATAAACAAAAGACAGACACCCTGGGCGATCCAGGAACACTGACACCCTGGGCGATCCAGGAACACTGACACCCTGGGCGATCCAGGAACACTGACACCCTGGGCGAACCAGGAACACTGACACCCTGGGCGATCCAGGAACATTGACACCCTGGGCGATACAGGAACACTGACACCCTGGGCGATCCAGGAACATTGACACCCTGGGCGATCCAGGAACACTGACACCCTGGGCGATCCAGGAACATTGACACCCTGGGCGATCCAGGAACACTGACACCCTGGGCGATCCAGGAACATTGACACCCTGGGCGATCCAGGAACACTGACAACCTGGGCGATCCAGGAACATTGACATCCTGGGCGATCCAGGAACATTGAACAACCTGGGCGATCCAGGAACATTGAACAACCTGGACGATCCAGGAACATTGAACAACCTGGGCGATCCAGGAACACTGACACCCTGGGCGATCCAGGAACATTGACAGCCTGGGGCGATCCAGGAACATTGAACAACCTGGGCGATCCAGGAACATTGACACCCTGGGCGATCCAGGAACATTGAACAACCTGGGCAATCCAGGAACACTGATAACCTGGGCGATCCAGGAGGCACTGAGACCCCGGGTGATCCAGGGGACCCTGACAATACGGAAAGACCCGGTGACGGAAGCAGAGTGAGACAGAACACAAAAACCGCTGGTTTAAGCAGTAAAGTGAAATCACCAACTTCACATAAACAGCAAATTCTGGTATTATGATGCTATGGCAGAGGAATAGGCAGGCTAACTGTTGATGTGCATACGGAAAAAAGTCCCTTATTATAAAAAGGTGCCCTTTTCTTTCCCCCCTTTTTTTTTTTTTTTTGAACGGCCTATGTATTGTTGCTCTGTGTTTAAACAAGCACATACGTTAAGGACAGGTGCTGTGGCCCAAAGATAATCTGGTGAGAGCCCGCAGAGGAAACCCTAGGCAGATAAACTTAAATTCACGCAGAGCCCCAACGCAAGCTGGCAGAGGGCACAAAAGAAACTGCGCCCCCCTGAAAACGGGAGCACTGCCTGCATCACAAAACCAGAATTTGCCAATGCCCCCTGTGCTACAAAAAGCCTTGGAGTGAAAACTAGGATCCAAGTGAGTTCTTAGATGGCGCAATTGAATGAACATTCTGCCTAACTATAATAAAAATCTTATTTATGATCACCCAATTTGTGCCTGCATGTGACCGGCAGAACACTTAACCAGGATGCCGCTCCCCAAACCCTGCCGCCTGTATTCGTGCGAGTGGATCATGCTGGGGGAGAGCGGCATCTAACTTTGCACCACCAGGGGGCTAGAGACCAGGCGTGAGGCACAGCTAGAGCGGAGCCAGCTGCGCCCCGATTACCTGGAAGCAGCAATCCGGACGTCGGCGGCGCGTGTGCACAGGATACCGGAAGCAAGGACTCGGGTCGGAGAGGAAGGAGCGCGATACCGCAAGTAAGGCGTGAGGCTCGGGCGCCTGGCTGAGCGATAGCTGGGGGAATAAGTAGCCAGACGCCCCTCTCACAAATGCAGGCTAATAACAGACTTAACTATTTGATCGCTTGGTATTACACTTTTTGTGATGTAGGATGACAAAAAGTCTTTTTTGACACAGTTTTTTTATGGTGTTCACCTGAGTGGTTAGGTCATGTAATATTTTAATAGAACAGGTCATTATTTTTTATTTTTTGGGCGATTGTCTTAGGTGGGGGCTCATTTTTTGCGGTATGAGGTGACAGATTGGTACTATTCTGGGGTGCATATGACTTTTTTGTCGTTTGCTATTACACTTTTTGTAATGTAAGATGACAAAAAAATGTTTTTTTTTAGCACAGTTTTTATTTTGACAGTGTTACCCTTGAGGGGTTAGGTAATGTGATATTTTTATAGAGCCAGTAGTTTCTTTTTTACTTGAAACTTTTTTTTTAACTTCCATTTTCACTTTTTTATTTTTTTTCCCACTATGGGACATTTCAGGGTCTGATCCCTGTTTCAATACAGCACAATACATTTGTATTGTGCTGTATTGAACTGTCAGTGTCTTACACTGTAAGACGCTAACAGTTGCCTAGAAGACCCAGCTCTGGGGCTGAATCTCCTGGGCTTTCGTAGCTGGATGTCCCGATGCCTGTTCAAGGCATCGGGGATGCCATAGCAACCATCGGGTCCCCGTAACTGCAGCACGGGGACCCGATGAAGATGTACAAGCTGCTGCAAATCCACTGTATGCTGAGGTCAACATGACCGTGGCATACAGGGGGTTAATTCACCAGCCTTGGTGTTTTCACCAATGCTGGCAGATACAGCAGGGGCCCGTCTGTCAGTATCAGCCGGGCCCCTGCTGCTTATTGCGGCAGCGCTTGTTGAGCAGCGCGTTAACCCTAGGACGAGAATGCTCGTCCAAGTGCCTGAAGTACCAGAGCCAGCTAGGACAAGCATTCTCATTCTAGGTTGGCAAGGCGTTAAAAAGGTATAAATTTAAAAAAGGATGTTTGTATTTAATATTGATGACCTATTATCTGTTTAGGTCATTATTATTGAAAAAGGCCTCATGCACACGAATGTTGTGCATCTGTTCCGCGAATTGGGGACCACAAATTGCCTGTCAGATGCTTCCGGCAAGCAGTGTGTTTGGTGACGTCACCGGCTATGATGGGACGACTTTAGCACTGCCCTAGACTTTTTACAGGCTAGGTCAGAACACACTGCTTGCCGGAAGCATCTGCCGGGCAGTGTGTTGTTTTAACAAAAAGAGCCCTTTCCATGCATGAACAAGCGCAGGGCAAGGGAGAGCATCAGAGCATGAAATGCTCCGATGCTCATATCACAGGGTCTGCCTGGATGAAAATATGATGTTATATACTAACCTTTTCTGCATAGAAGTTTATTCTTTGTGGATTGCTAGCCTGATTACGTCTGGTGTAGTCCTTGTTCAAAGCTGAACGCAGACATATCCCATTTTTATTAATAAAAATGGGACATGTTGGTGTTTAGCTGTAAGGGCATACACAAATTTAAAATAATATAAAAATGATTACCGTATTTTTCGCTTTATAAGACGCACTTTTTTCCCTTCAAAGTGACCATGTTTTGGTGCGCTGCGGCAGCTCAGGAGCTCTCACCAACGGCTCCTGAGCTGCTATGAAACTGTAGGAGGGCGGGTGGGCACACTGGACTTAGAGCAGGCGGGTGGACTGGACTTAGTGCGGGCGGGCGGACATGTACTGGGTGGACGGTGCGGGCGGGAGTGAGTTAGCGCAGGCTGGCAGCACTTAGCCTTCAGTGAAGCCTCCAGCCCGCTCATACATCGCGACACTAAGCAGCACCTTGGGCAGGCTGGAGGCTTTACTGAATGCTATGTGATGTCGGCAGCCTGCGCTTCCATTTCATTCATTCATGCACTACACTACACTATTGTTGGGCGGTCTGGCGGCTTCTCTGTATGCGCTGTAGTGCCGCCAGCCCGCAAGTCCTTCCACTCACCGCAGTAGGATCCCCTTCTCTGTGCTTTCTTCTGTGCTGATTGGTGGTGAGCGCGTCCTGTTCCCCCTGCCTCAAACAATCAGCTCCCTACATTTCTCGCGCCATATGACCTCCCCCCTGTCCTGGTATCATAGATTGCTGCCTAAGCCCCATGGTGAGGACAGCTCAGGGGCAATATATGGTACCCTAATGAAAAATGTGTGCCAAATATGACTATAACTACTCTCATCCATAGGAATCCACCCATCTAGTGCAGTATATGGGTAGATTCCTATGGATGTGGGGGGTTATAGTCATATTTAAGATAAACACTGTTCTGTATTTGGCATGTGTCTATATTAAATATAACTATAACCCCCCTCATCCATATGAATCCACCCATGTACTGCAGTATATGGGTGGATTCCTATGGATGAGGGTTGTTATAATCACATAAGAGTGTCATCCACAGATCCCCCATAACAGTGTCATCCACAGATCCCCCCATAATAGTGTCATCCACACATCCCCCATAATAGTGTCATCCACATATTCCCCCATAACAGTATTATCCACAGATTCCCCATAATAGTGTCATCCTCAGATCCCCCCATAACAGTGAGTCATCCACAGACTACCATTAGTTCAAAACCCAACAAAAGCACACCTTTTGGTTTAAAATATTGTTTTTCTTATTTTCCTCCTCAAAAACCTAGGTGTGTCTTATCATCAGGTGCGTCTTATAAAGCGAAAAGTACAGTAAATCATTTTTTAAAGACGTAATTAGAAATGAGGTATTAGAAGGTATTTACACCAAATTTATAAAAAAAATTGATTTTACAAAATACCTTAGCTTACAAGTCCGCATAAAGGGTCCTCATTCTCTTGCGAGCCCCTAATCTAAACTAACAGGGGATCTAATTAAACTAAGAAAATTACATTTTTAATTAAATGTTAAACCTGATTCCAGCTAAACTCAACGACTTCCACGAATGGCGTCCAACTGCCACGACAATGCCCCCTCAGGACTGCAGAAGTAGTCGGCATAGAGTTCCCCAACAGCTAGTCTAGCCGCTCCAGGGCATCCAGGCCGGCTCATGTCTAAAATTGGCCCAATTCTGCATCTGTGGAGGCATTGTGAATCCTGGTGAAGTTGTGTTGCAGTACATAGGCCTGTATCACCAGGGTTGTATTGTCCAGATTCTTGTGTATGGATGACATGAACACTCTCCACTTTGTGAACAGTATTCCAAAAGCGCACTCCCCATACCGATGGGCGCGAGTCAATCGATAGTTGAAGATGCACTTCCAGTCATCCAGATAGCATCTAGGGAAGGGCCGCATCAGATGGGGTGACAATGCGAATCCTTCATCTGCCACAATCACAAATGGAGCCGGTGGACATGCAGATCCGGGTAGTCTACTGGGCTATGGCAGGGCAAGCCGGTTTGTCTGAAGCCGTTGACCCATTCTGAAAGCACTAAAGATGCGGACGTCAGAAGTTCTCCCATAGGCCCTGATATCAACAAATACAAACTTGCAGTTACTGTCAGCCAAGCCCATCAGCACCACAGAAAAATATTGTTTGTAATTGAAGTATCGGAACCCTGAGTGTGGTGACTTCTTTACACGGATGCATTTTCCGTCCAGTGCCCCAATGCAGTTAGGAAACTGCACAGATTGTTGAAATCCCTCGGCAATACAAAGCCAATCTTCTGCCTTGAGGTGGGCATCACCGCTTCTCTGAGTTGCTGCCAGATGTCTTTGCAGGTATGACAGACAATCCCAGATTATTGTTGAGATCCCAAGGAGAAACTTAAAATGCAAAGATGCAAATGAGTTTCCGGTTGCAAGGAATGTAAAAAAAAAAAAAGGAAAAAAATATGTTTTAATATTATTTTACATAAGTTAATATTCAATATATATTTTTTATTAAAATGATAAAATTCACTTACCTCAAGGTGACTATCAATCTTTGCTCTGCTGCGATGCTGCACCTCACTGGTGTTCATGAAAGTCAGGTCAGGATAAAGACAGACCAGCAGGTGATCAAAATTTTCAATGGACATCTGGCAATAGTTCTTAAATTTGACGGGGTCACGTCACAGCTCATTATATAAGGTATGAAATTGTCCTTTGTGAAGTCGCTGAGCAACAATGGGCTGGACCCACTGCAGTCACCTCTTTCTCCCCAGTTTGTCGTCCAGCATCGCTGACTGCCGTCTGAATCCCCGAGAAAGAATCCAGTGAAATAGTACTTTATCTATAAGGTCTTCTGCCATGATGATTGCTGAGAAATAGGAAGAAAACAATGCCAGCCAAGCAAAGGTTTCTCACACAGCTCTGAACGACACCAACAGCACTATAAAATAGTGCCTGTTGTATCACATGTCCTCTATTTTAACATCTTTTTTTTTTTTTTTGGTACCCTAGCAACATCTATTCCTCCTTCCATTTATTTTTATTTTTTTTCCGGACACACGGAACGGATGCGGATGCACATTTGTAAAAGAAACTGAAGTTTTTTCCAAAACACGATCCGCAAAAAAATTGAACATACATCTGGAAAGGAAAAACTGACGTGTGAATGCACACTAAGACTCCATTCACACGTCCGTAGCGTGTTTTGCGGATCCATGGATCAGCGGATCGGCAAAACACAGACACCGGCAATGTGCGTTCCGCATTTTGCGGACCGCACATTGCCGACACTAATTGAATATGCCTATTCTTGTCCGCAATTGCGGACAAAAATAGGACATGTTCTATTTTTTAGGGGAACGGAATTATGGACCTGGAAGCGCGGGTCCGCAATTCCGTATCCGGGCAGCACATCGTGCAGCCCCTAGAAATGAATGGGTCCACAATTCCGTTCCGCAAAATGCGAACGAAATTGCGGACGTGTGAATGGGGCCTTATGGAACACTAAGCTGCTTGCCTTTCTGTGAGTTAAACTCATTGTATGTCTTGTGGTATCTTCTATCATGTAATGTGTTTATTATGCTCACTATGTTAATATGGAAAATAAAGAATGTTTAAAAAAAAGAAGATAGCAAAATAAATGAAAACTCAAAAAAGAAAAATCCTCTGGTATTCTAAGGGTTAAAGGTGTTGTCCCTACTATACAAAATATTGCCCTTCTGTAGCAGTAAGCACAAATGATAAGACCTGCTATACAGATCAGTAGTTAAATATCAGCTTACTGGTGGGATGCTACCTAAAGAGTAATCCTCGTGATAATAGTAGGCATAGAGTTGAGATAACAATATGGTAGCTTTGTTGTACTCTTGATTAGTGTTGATCGTGAATATTCTAATCGCAAATTTTTATCGCGAATATTGGCACTTCGAGAATTCACTAATATCTAGAATATAGTGCAATATCTCCATAATCGTGAATATTCTCAATTTTTTTCATCAGTACCCATGATCCCTCACTACTTCTTGCTTGTGGGCCAATGAGAAGGCTGCAATATCTTTAACTTTAGGAGTAGTGTTGATCGCAAATTTTTATCGCAAATCTTTATCACACATTTTCTGAGTGCCAATTTTCTCAATCAAGAAAATAATGACTGGAGATCACAAATTTTCTAATTCGCGAATATTCGCCCAAATATTCTCGAAATATCACAAATTCAAATATTACCCCGACGCTCATCACTGCTTTTGATAGACTTAAAAATATGTCCAAATAAGCATTGGCTAGTTTAATATGTGATGCTCTAAGTGTCTTTCTCAGATTTTCCCTCTCTGTTTGCAGTTATTATCTAAATGAAAATCTGAGACTTTTTGCTG
Organism: Bufo bufo; assembly: GCF_905171765.1. Lineage (NCBI taxonomy): Eukaryota > Metazoa > Chordata > Amphibia > Anura > Bufonidae > Bufo > Bufo bufo. The sequence continues at coordinate 520,499,447 of NC_053392.1, forward strand.
TGCTAAAAATCCAAACAAAGAGGAATTAAAAAGCCAGAAAAGGAAGTAGAATACATGGAGTGTATATCCAGAAATCCATCCATCTATTAAAAAAATGCAAATACATAGAATATTCACATATAGGTAGTGATAACATATTTTTTTTATGGAAGTGTCTCTTTAAAGGAAAGCAGTCACTATGGAAATGCAGTTCAGTCTGCAGGCCTGATGTTCAGATTCGTGTATTGTAGTTTGGTAGGAGGAAATTTTGTGCAAATTAACATTTATTCATTTAAGGCCTCTTTCACACTACCTTATGGCTATTTCAGTGTTTTGCGGTCCGTTTTTCACTAATCCGTTGTTCCGTTTTTTTGTTTCCGTTGTGTTTCCGTTTTGGTTCTGTTTTTCCGTTCCGTTTTTCCGTATGGCATATACAGTATACAGTAATTACATAGAACAAATTGGGCTGGGCATAACATTTTCAATAGATGGTTCCGCAAAAAACTGAACGGATACGGAACACATACGGATGCATTTCCGTATGCATTCCGTTTTTTTTTGCGGACACATTGACTTTAATGGAGCCACGGAACGTGATTTGCGGCCAAATATAGGACATGTTCTATCTTTGCACGGAACGGAGATACGGAAACACGGAAACGGAATGCATACGGAGTACATTCCGTTTTTTTTTGCGGACCCATTGAAATGAATGGTTCCGTATACGGACCGTATACGGAATGCAAAAAACGGCCCGCAAAACGGAAACAAAAAACGGTAGTGTGAAAGAGGCCTAAATCTACTCATTCTGGGACAAGGAGTCATTAGGGTGATGCTATCAGTTATAGTCTAGTCTAGTCAGCTTTTCCTGCTCTATAACCTGATGTCTGCAGCTTGCACTGCTTACATTCTTTATATAATAAATTATTACTTTAGGACAAACATCAACAAAACATTAATTCCAAATTTACTAATGTGTCTATGCTTAGACTCTGTCTAAAAAGTGGCACAAATTGTCACAATTTTGGTGAAATTTAGTGCAGCAAGGCTTCTACAGTTTTTTCAGATGCGCTAAAAAGAGGGAATGGCTTAGCATGAAGGGTAGAGTGTCACCTGGAAGGGGATTGGCCTAAGATCCTCAGCATTGGCATGGATGTGCTGGGTGAAAGACTCGCTGCTGATCCACGCCCCCCCAGTGACACGGACACGTCCTTAGTTATAGGACACAATGTTCTGCTTTCTCTTTGCAGTATGCGTACACTGGGGGAGACAGGCATTAGGCTGGATGACATCCCAGCTGCCCAATTACCTTTTGTGTTTGGTGTCTGACCTATGGGGGAGTAAGGTCACGGACCAATCAGCTTCTGGTCTGGGGACCTCACTCTCTATTTAAAGCCCCTATTGTCATGTAACCATTGCCAGTGATAGTTCTATTTGGCTCACTAGCATTGTTCCTGGTTCCCTATTCCTGATTTGCTGCTTAATATACCATGCTTCTGACCTCGGCTTGTTTTCCTGACCTTCCTCTGTCTCATGTTTTGGTACTACTTTGCCTTTCTGGTTCTGATCCATTTCGTACAACTCTGCTTTTATGTTTGTATTGTGCGTTGTTGTTTGTCCGGCACTTATATTAATGTAGGGACTGTCATCCAGTTGTATATAGGGCTTATACTGCTAGTAGATAGGGAAAGCAGTCTAGGTTGTAGTTCAGGGACTCACTGTCCTTGTCTGTCTCTATCTACAGTAATTACAGATACACATTTATTTTCCAAAATTGATCCATAGTTCTGGCATAAAATTCTGTCTCAAACTATGTCCAACTAAGTTATCATCCATCATGAGCCACTGTGATAAATCTTGAACAAGTCTAAATAGCCTCTCTAACTTTATGGCATTTGCAAGATTAGTAAATCTGGGCCACAATATTTATGGTAGTAATAATGAAAGTAACACATCAAATCTACCCTTGGATGCCTCTTTCACTCCTTTTTGTGTAGCGCCTCCAACTTCTTTGCCCCACCTTCATCTTCATACCCATTGTTCCTAAGCTGAGCATGATGTTACTCAACTTGCCCAGCTCGTGCTTTTTCTCCTTCACTCCTGTCTTCTGTCACTGCTCTACTAGGTCCTTCTGTGGCTTTCCTCTTCCATTATGACTGGTGGCACTCACTGAAAAGTCAGTTTTGGTGGTCTATTTAAATGGGAATAGACCTGCTGTGCATTGCCTTCACATTGTAGTTTATTCCTTTTTCTGACTCTTGTTCCTTCTGCTGACTCCTGACTCTGAATTGACCATGACCTTGACTTCAGATATCACTTCTTGGGATTGTTTTCTTGGTACCTGTTATACTTCTGACCATGACCCTTGGCTCTGTTCCTGACTATTCTTCTGCCTCATCCTCTGGCCTGTTGAAAAATGACTGCTTTTCTGGTAATGACCCTTGGTTCTGTTACTGACTACAGTACTGCTGCATCAGTGCTACTGCAAGCAATCAATGACTATTCCGGGGAATGTTACCTGATAATTAGTGTTGATCACGAATATTCTAATAGCGCATTTTTATCGCGAATATCAGCACTTTGATAATTTGCGAACATGTAGAATATAGTGCTATATATTCGTAATCGTGAATATTCTAGATTTTGTTTTCATCAGTAACCTCCCTTCTTGCTTGTGGGCCAATAAGGAGGCTGCAATATCTTTGTCAAGGCAACATCCCTAGCACCCAGTAGAAAAGTTATCTACACCCTTACTATATAAGAAACTCCCCAGCAGCCATTTTCTGCTGTTTTTTGCAGTTCTGAGAGAGAGAGCAGTGACATTGATGTGTTCTGTGCTTTCATCTGGATCCTATTCCTTATCCAATTACATTAGATAGTTAGTTAGTTAGCTCATATATATAATACAGATAGTTAGTGGGAGATAGTCAGTGTAGGTTAGATAGTGATATAGTGTAGCTGGGTGTTAGGTAGTGTAATATGAATTACTGTACTGTGCATTTTCTCCAGTCTCAGGAAACTTCTAGCAGCTTGAAAAATGTAGCAAAAGTGAGCCATGCCTGTATTGCGCACGCAATACTCGCAAATTACATTGCCGATTTTTGCAATAAAAAAAATAATGACGAGATCATTAATTCTCGAATTTCACAAATTTTAGGCCAAAAATTTGCAAAATTTTGAGAAAACTAATTTTGCCCATGCTGCTCGTCACTATTGATAATATGATGGGTAAGTCCTTAATTTCTTCTAAATGTTAAAATTGAAGAACAAGGGAGATTAATTTGACTCTGCATCCCAGTTTAGCCCGCATCAAACCAGTTAAGTGTTAAAGAATCCACAACTTCATTAGGAGACTATACAATTTAAACAGCAAACTGACTTGCAACAGACATTAAAAGAAAATACCTTAACCATAATAAGAAAGTTATCTTCATAAAATAAGGGAGAGCATAATACGTTAGTCAACTAAAAAGGCAACATGTATTAAACCACTGCACCAAGATATCAACACTGCCTATGTAACACCATTTATCGATGTATAATCATCAAGCTCTGACATTAGAATGTGATTTTTATACATATAATATTCATAGACATGTCAATGCTTATGCACCTTATTTTCTCTCTAGCTGGAGTGTATAATAGATGAATATACTTATGATACCTTTATCTATCATATCTTCTTATGTTCCAGTTATTAAAAGCAAAAATGACCCAAAAATTAAGGAAAGCTTTATAGCAATATGAATGTTTAGATGGGAACTGTTATCCTAGCCATAGTGTCAAAATATCACTTTGGAGACACTTGATCAACAAACAGAAAAAAAAATCTCTCTCTTTCCTCTAACTCAAAAGCTGTAGCTAAGAAGAGCATATGGTTCAGAGGGTCATTAAAAAGCATCAAAGAAGGCAGGCTCATAATGGTAATAAGACGGCTGCTAGGAAATAAAATGGGCATTGATCTGCTCTATTGAGTGTGACATTTTAACCGAAGCTAAGAACCAAGAGCATATCTCGCCCTCTTATTCATCTGCCTGCCTGCTTTAGTAAATTGTCTTTTTTTTCCCAACCACTGGCCCCAGAGGTCACTTCATATTAGCTGCCTTGTTAATACTGAAACAATCAATACTTAATCAACAAGTAATGGGATTTTGCAGTCATCCTGTATGATCTTTCAATAAAGTCCTGTATCTATCTCAGCCCATTCAGAGCCTGACTAAAGATGCACGATTGCAGCATAGAAAGGATTTGATGGTCTGATGCTTTTAGTCTCATCTGCATCTGATTAAGACACCATGCAGTCACTGTCCTTCACCCTCTTTGTTCTCCTCTGCCTGTATAATGTCACCTCACATAGAAATTTGTCATCACTGTTCAAAATGCTGTTATGAATTGCAAACTGAATTCATGTTGACAATTTAGTAAATCTGAATGTAATAGAACAATATTGCTATACAAATTGAACCAGATTTTCTTAGACATCAATTAATTATTTATATTATATAGACAGTATATACTAGAATAAAATGAACATTTTGTTTAATATATAGCAAGTTAAGTTTATTTTTTATTATATTTTTGTATTCATTCGAAAAACTATGTATAGTATATAACATTGTTTAATAAGACTTATTTGTACAATATTATCGACTATAATATTGTCTAATATGAATACTAGTGGGGTTATCAAACTGGTGTAAAGTAGAACTGGTTTAGTTGCCCCTAGCAACCAATCAGATTCCCCCTTTCATTTTTGACAGCTCCTTTGAAAAATGAAAGGTGGAGTCTGATTGGTTTCTACGGACATCTAAGCCAGTTCTACTTTACACCAGTTTGATAAATGACCCCATTGTTTTTTTTGGTCCATAGCATAAAATTATGATGTACAGATATCGCCTTCCTTGCTTTTTCTCTTGGCTTGATATATCCCATGATATGAAATGGCCAGCTCTCAAAAAAACAAAATAAAACATGATTTTGCAATACTTTGTCAGGAAACGTCTATGCTATACATGTCGATATGTGACCTCCCAGTGGTTGTGATGTGAATCGCAGCCTGTCACGTGCCTTGTTAGCTTTTGACAATATTGTATTAAATTGTATCATGAGAAATTGGAATCTTAATGAAATTCTTGGAAACGCAAGAGTGGAGAGATCTGTAGCTTTCAATGTTCTTCAACAGTTTATGAAAGAAAAGATATATGCACAGCAAGCCAGCACTTTTTCCCTTGGTGCAATGTAATATACACTGCTCATAAAAATAAAGGGAACACAAAAATAACACATCCTAGATCTGAATTAATTAAATATTCTTCTGAAATACTTTGTTCTTTACATAGTTGAATGTGCTGACAACAAAATCACACAAAAATAAAAAAATGGAAATCAAATTTTTCAACCCATGGAGGTCTGGATTTGAAGTCACCCTCAAAATTAAAGTGGAAAAACACACTACAGGCTGATCCAACTTTGATGTAATGTCCTTAAAACAAGTCAAAATGAGGCTCAGTAGTGTGTGTGTGGCCTCCACGTGCCTGTATGACCTCCCTACAACGCCTGTGCATGCTCCTGATGAGGTGGCGGATGGTCTCCTGAGGGATCTCTTCCCAGACCTGGACTAAAGCATCTGCCAACTCCTGGACAGTCTGTGGTGCAACGTGACATTGGTGGATAGAGCGAGACATAATGTCCCAGATGTGCTCAATTGGATTCAGGTCTGGGGAACGGGCGGGCCAGTCCATATCATCAATGCCTTCGTCTTGCAGGAACTGCTGACACACTCCAGCCACATGAGGTCTAGCATTGTCTTGCATTAGGAGGAGCCCAGGGCCAACCGCACCAGCATATGGTCTCACAAGGGGTCTGAGGATCTCATCTCGGTACCTAATGGCAGTCAGGCTACCTCTGGTGAGCACATGGAGGGCTGTGCGGCCCTCCAAAGAAATGCCACCCCACACCATTACTGACCCAATGCCAAACCGGTCATGCTGGAGGATGTTGCAGGCAGCAGAACATTCTCCACGGCGTCTCAAGACTCTTTCACGTCTGTCACATGTGCTCAGTGTGAACCTGCTTTCATCTGTGAAGAGCACAGGGCGCCAGTGGCGAATTTGCCAATATTGGTGTTCTCTGGAAAATGCCAAACGTCCTGCACGTTGTTGGGCTGTAAGCACAACCCCCACCTGTGGACGTCGGGCCCTCATATCACCCTCATGGAGTCTGTTTCTGACCATTTGAGCAGACACATGCACATTTGTGGCCTGCTGGAGGTCATTTTGCAGGGCTCTGGCAGTGCTCCTCCTGTTCCTCCTTGCACAAAGGCGAAGGTAGCGGTCCTGCTGCTGGGTTGTTGCCCTCCTACGGCCTCCTCCACGTCTCCTGATGTACTGGCCTGTCTCTTGGTAGCGCCTCCATGCTCTGGACACTACGCTGACAGACACAGCAAACCTTCTTGCCACAGCTCGCATTGATGTGCCATCCTGTATAAGCTGCACTACCTGAGCCACTTGTGTGGGTTGTAGACTCCGTCTCATGCTACCACTAGAGTGAAAGCACCGCCAGCATTCAAAAGTGACCAAAACATCAGCCAGGAAGCATAGGAACTGAGAAGTGATCTGTGGTCACCACCTGCAGAGCTCCTTTATTGGGGGTGTCTTGCTAATTGCCTATAATTTTACTCTAATTTTTTTCTATTTATTTTTTTGTGTTTCAATTCATTGAGTGGATCATTTGTTTGTTTCTTTTTGATACAGCATGTCTACTGAAATGTGCACATAATTGGTGTCAATAAATAATGTTGCTACACATATATAGACACAGACTTCAGGAACCGAGACATACACTGCAGATACTAGACGGCATTGGCCAAGACATCTTGTGGGAAGAAAGCACAAGACGCTCACACTGTCACTACAGACACAGTTCAGACAGAGCTGTTACACACAAGAGTCAAATAAGAGCACATACAATCCATGACAAGGTCAAGCAAACAGAGTACATACAATGCATAGAACAGACACAGGATACAGATACCAAAAAGATCAAAGCAAGACATGGAAGACATTATTGCATAACCAGGACAAGTCATAGCACTTAAGAGAAATATCCCCACCTAACATAAAATATGTCTTACTTAATGTGTTGACCATCAAGTTTAGCTCAGCTGCATCTGTATATAGCAGACTAAATTAACCAAGTTGTCGAACAGACACACACACAGCAAGAGAATGATTAACCCTTGCAATACAAGACTGAGAAGGAATACAACCACATTGGTACAATTCTCACTACAAGTAATCAGGACCAGGATACACAGAACTGTGACAACATGAACCACCATTGAACACAACAGCAAAAATCCAAACTCACAAGCAAGTGATGATGATGGTGCAGATGCTACAATGATACAAGTGAAAGGCCATTATAACAGGTCTAATGAGTCGCATCTTCTTTTTACAATATGGAAATGAGAAGAGATGGAACCAAGATGCACTATGGGAAGTAAACACGCTGGCAGTCTTGGCAATGCTGTGCTGGAAAACCTTGGGTCCTTCCTGGCTTTCATGTGGATGTTATTTTGATATGTACCACTTATCTAAATATTTTTGTTGGAAAATAAGCCCCTTCATGGCACAGTGGTGTTCTATAATGCCAATGGCCTCTTTAAACAATAAGTTGTTTTCTGCTATATTATAAAATAGGGCCCTGGAATAGTTTGAGGAAAAATCCATTCTGTTGACTTAACATCCATATTTCCTGGATCTCAATCCAATCAAGCATCTGTGGAATATGCTAGAAAACCGGCTCTAGTTTCTTGGTAGGCCCACTATAGGACTTTCCACAATTAGCTTTTTTTAAATTCCCTCCTCCGCTCAATGGGACCTGTGAAGGGAAGTACAGGTGAAAATCAAAAAATTTGAATATCCTGCAAAGATCATTTATTTCAGTTATACAACTTAAAGGCTTGAAATATCTCGCTTAGCATGTAATGAGTCTATCTCATATGTTAGTTTCACCTTTTATTTGTTATAATTTGGATGATTTTGGCTTATACTCAGTGGCGTAGGGATCGCCATAGCAGCCATAGCAATGACTATGGGGCCCTACGCCACTGGGGGCCCGCCGCCGACTGAGGATAAAAAAATAAAAATAAAATATGTGGCAAGTGGGCCGGGCGTGGGTGGCGCTGTGATAGGGGGCGGTCGGACTCGGAGGGCGGAGGTAGAGAGGCAGTCTGGGCGGTGGTTCGTCGGAAGTGGAGGAGGCGGAGTCGCACATACAAGGAAGCTGCTGGAGTGTGGGTGGCTGGCTTGGCGGGTGGCGCGCGTGCGCAGTACAGTACGGTTCGGTCAGGTGTCGGTCGGTTCATCTTCAAGTGGCTGAGGTGAGGGCTGACTGGGGAGTGGGACTGAGTCTGTCACTGTCTGAGTCTGTCCGACCGAAACGTCAGGCGGCAGTGTCAGTCAGTGGAGAGACGTGTACTCCACACTGTAACTGGAGACTAGTGTAGTGGACAAGTGAGGAGACTGGAGTTATTTCATCTGTGTGTGTGAGGTACAGCCGGATCTCAGCATCTTCCCTGCTAATCCCTATTCACACATATACCTGCTCAAGCCTGGCAGGCGCAGCTGCATTATTTAATAGTGTGGTGTGGTAATGGTTAATGGCATTGGCGAAGACAGCCACCCAATCCTATCTGAGGGGTCTGTATTCGACCCCTTCAGATAGGATTAGGTGGCTGTGTCCGCCAAAATGCCATTAACCATTACCACACCACACTATTAAATAATGCAGCTGCGCCTGCCAGGCTTGAGCAGGTATATGTGTGAATAGGGAAGATGCTGAGATCCGGCTGTACCTCACAGTGAGGTACAGCCGGATCTCAGCATCTTCCCTAATCCATATTCACACATATACCTGCTCAAGCCTGGCAGGCGCAGCTGCATTATTTAAAGGGATTCTGTCATCAGATTTAACCCCTCTAACCTAAACATATGCTCATGTCCAGACTAATAAGAAGAATCCTAAGCTGGCCTTATTAAACCTCACTGTGGGTCTATTTGCCTCCAAAAATGGTTTTTATAACCTGTCAATCACTTACTTAAGGTGCCCAAGGGGAGGTCCGTTAATACAGGGTGCCCAGCCGCACCCCTCGCCGTCTGGTGCCCAGCTGCGCTGAGCTGTTGAAGGCGGCGCAGAAGACAGGGAAGGCGGCGCTGGGCACCGGAAGGCGAGGGGTGCGGCCAGGCACCATGTATTAACGGACCTCCCCTTGGGCACCTTAAGTAAGTGATTGACAGGTTATAAAAACCTGTTTTTTGAGCAAATAGAGCCACAGTGAGGCTTAATAAGGCCAGCTTAGGATTCTTATTTATAGTCTGGACATGAGCATATGTTTAGGTTAGAGGGGTTAAATCTGATGACAGAATACCTTTAATAGTGTGGTGTGGTAATGGTTAATGGGATTGGCGAAGACACAGCCACCTAATCCTATCTGAGGGGTCTGTAACACAAGAAGGTGAAAGTACATATCATGGGGTGTGTATGTGTATTAGACAGAAGGTAGGGATATGTATCTTGTGCAGTTTGGGTATTAGGGAGAGTAAGGGGTATATATCTAGTGCTGATACAGAGCCGCTCTTCAACTACACATGTATCAGCGCTAGATTTATACCCCTTACTCTCCCTAATACCCAAACTACACAAGATACATATCCCTACCTTCTGTCTAATACACATACACACTGCACGATATGTACTTTCACCTTCTGGTGTTACAGACCCCTGTACAATTTAACAATCTTCTTTAATACACAGACATTTAGATTCATACATTTCCTACACTGGCACAAATGCGTTGCCAGTGACCACCTGTCTGTGCTCAGTCCTACGCGTAACCGTCGCAAGTGCATGAGGAGCTGCGGATGTGGCGGCAAGGTCCGAGAGGTATGTGGGGGTGGAAATCCGGGAGGGGGGGCCCATAATTTTTTTTTGCTATGGGGCCCAGTCATTTCTAGCTATGCCCCTGCTTATACTGTAGCTTATTTTGAGGTACCCTTTGCTAAGGGGATATGGATTAATTAGCTGACTAGAGTGTGACACTTTGAGCCTAAAATATTGAACCTTTTCACAGAATTCTAATTTTAAGCTGGATTAATGCAATTCCTTTTAATTTGCATTACTGAAATAAATGGACTTTTGCATGATATTCAAATTTTTCGAGTTTCACCTGTATACTTACCACCACTTCTCTGGGTCCCAGCCTGAACACAAATTTCCTGCATGGAAAGAGGTCAGGTGCATTACTGCAGGCAAAAGTTGGCCTCAGCAGTGAAGTTTCCCCAAGAGGTAACTCTTTGGGACATTACATTGATGAGGCCATTCATTGGCTACAGAGGCGCATGTGACCCTGTTCTTGTATAAAGTTTATATGCAGGGTTCTAAAGTAAAATACAACCCTGGACCCATGGAGCTGGAACAGAATAGCAAATAGTATGTAAGTATAGTCTACTTTACAGGTCTAGCAGAGTGGGAGTGGATTATTATTATTTTTTTAAAGTAAATCATGCACAACGTCTTTTATTATCTGCTGCTGCCCTATACACTGCGTGCAGAATTATTAGGCAAATGAGTATTTTGACCACATCATCCTCTTTATGCATGTTGTCTTACTCCAAGCTGTATAGGCTCGAAAGCCTACTACCAATTAAGCATATTAGGTGATGTGCATCTCTGTAATGAGAAGGGGTGTGGTCTAATGACATCAACACCCTATATTAGGTGTGCATAATTATTAGGCAACTTCCTTTCCTTTGGCAAAATGGGTCAAAAGAAGGACTTGACAGGCTCAGAAAAGTCTAAAATAGTGAGATATCTTGCAGAGGGATGCAGCACTCTTAAAATTGCAAAGCTTCTGAAGCGTGATCATCGAACAATCAAGCGTTTCATTCAAAATAGACAACAGGGTCGCAAGAAGCGTGTGGAAAAACCAAGGCGCAAAATAACTGCCCATGAACTGAGAAAAGTCAAGCGTGCAGCTGCCAAGATGCCACTTGCCACCAGTTTGGCCATATTTCAGAGCTGCAACATCACTGGAGTGCCCAAAAGCACAAGGTGTGCAATACTCAGAGACATGGCCAAGGTAAGAAAGGCTGAAAGACGACCACCACTGAACAAGACACACAAGCTGAAACGTCAAGACTGATTTTTCTAAGGTTTTATGGACTGATGAAATGAGAGTGAGTCTTGATGGGCCAGATGGATGGGCCCGTGGCTGGATTGGTAAAGGGCAGAGAGCTCCAGTCCGACTCAGACGCCAGCAAGGTGGAGGTGGAGTACTGGTTTGGGCTGGTATCATCAAAGATGAGCTTGTGGGGCTTTTTCGGGTTGAGGATGGAGTCAAGCTCAACTCCCAGTCCTACTGCCAGTTTCTGGAAGACACCTTCTTCAAGCAGTGGTACAGGAAGAAGTCTGCATCCTTCAAGAAAAACCTGATTTTCATACAGGACAATGCTCCATCACACGCGTCCAAGTACTCCACAGCGTGGCTGGCAAGAAAGGGTATAAAAGAAGAAAATCTAATGACATGGCCTCCTTGTTCACCTGATCTGAACCCCATTGAGAACCTGTGGTCCATCATCAAATGTGAGATTTACAAGGAGGGAAAACAGTACACCTCTCTGAACAGTGTCTGGGAGGCTGTGGTTGCTGCTGCACGCAATGTTGATGGTGAACAGATCAAAACACTGACAGAATCCATGGATGGCAGGCTTTTGAGTGTCCTTGCAAAGAAAGGTGGCTATATTGGTCACTGATTTGTTTTTGTTTTGTTTTTGAATGTCAGAAATGTATATTTGTGAATGTTGAGATGTTATATTGGTTTCACTGGTAAAAATAAATAATTGAAATGGGTATATATTTGTTTTTTGTTAAGTTGCCTAATAATTATGCACAGTAATAGTCACCTGCACACACAGATATCCCCCTAAAATAGCTAAAACTAAAAACAAACTAAAAACTACTTCCAAAATATTCAGCTTTGATATTAATGAGTTTTTTGGGTTCATTGAGAACATGGTTGTTGTTCAATAATAAAATTAATCCTCAAAAATACAACTTGCCTAATAATTCTGCACTCCCTGTATAAGATACCATAGGGTGCCTTCAGATATTGTGTGGAATTTATGCCAAGAGGGGTCAGTGTTGTTTTGGTAGCGCAATATAGGTAGTTTTAATGTTATGGTTGATAGGTGTATACATATCTAATCTGTTATCCAATACATACCAGTAGTTCAGCATGTTTGAACGCCACTTTACAATATGTAATGTACTGTATATACCGTAAGAACTTTATTGCATAGATTAAAGTGTACGCACACCTATGTACATATTAGTTTATATAACTCTTTTTGAGATATATTTTACCTAAATGATTATTTACAGTGTTTCAGTTGTAAACAAGTAGAATCTGCTAATTTTGTAATCTACGAGAGATGGGCAGGAGCAACACCAACTAATTTTCATAAGCAGCTGTTTTTTATTCAATAAGCTAAGATAAATAAATAGAGATAAAGAGGACCTTTTACTAGAATAAAACATCTAAACTAACTATACAGACATGGAGAGCGGCGCCCAGGGATCCCCCTGCACTTACTGTTATCCCCAGGCGCCGCTCCGTTCTCCCGGTATAGCCTCCGGTATCATCATAGTTAGGCTCCACCCAGGGGAACCTGCCGGGGTCTCCTTCTCCCATGCTGTAGCGCTGGCCAATCGCAGCGCTCAGCTCATAGCCTGAGAGAAAAAAAAGCCTCTCAGGCTATGAGCTGAGCGCTGCGATTGGCCAGCGCTACAGCATGGGAGAATGAGACGCCAGCAGGTTCCCCTGGGTGGAGCCTAACTATGAAGATACCGGAGGCTATAACGGGAGAACGGAGCAGCGCCCGGGGATAACAGTAAGTGCAGGGGGATCCCTGGGCGCCGCTCTCCATGTCTGTATAGTTAGTTTAATAAGATGAAGTAAGTTATTCACGAAGTCACGTGTCAATTTGTTGAGTAACTTTGGTAGTTGATTTTTAAAGGGGAAAATAATTTTATAATTTGAAACCGAACTCGGCTTCGGTTCCGAGTAGATATAAGCGAATCGAATCAGATGAAGTGGAATTAAATCTGAATTTCAGGAAAAATTTGATTCGCAACTAATGCAAATTTCCTTGGGCTTCGTGGTAAAGAATCGTAATTTTTACTGAAATGGCAGCTACAATGGTGGCTACACATGTGAGGACATGGGGCAAGGAACTCTGGGAAGGCAGGCTGACCCATAATGCCATGCATGCAGCCAATCAGCAGCCAGCCAGCCCTGTGATGTCACAGCCCTATAAATACAGCAGCCATGTTAGAGTCAGACATTTTCCAGTGTTCTGAGTGCAGGGACAGATGTGAGAAGATGCTAGGGACAGCAATAGGAAAAAACTCATTGTGAAAAAAAAACCTGAAAAAATGATTTAAAAGTGCAGGGAAAGGATAGGGAGGAATCATTTCACAGCATCTTAGTGCAGGGAGAGATGTCAGAAGGCGCTAGTGGCAGTGCCAGAAAAGTGATTTACAAGTGCACGGAAAGGATAGAGAGGAACCATTTCACAGCATCTTAGTGCAGGGAGAGACGTCTGAAGTCGCTAGGGACAGTGCTAGAAAAACCTCATTGTGAAAAAAAAAGTGATTTACAAGTGCAGGGAAACATTATTTGGGAATCCAAAAAGCCATTATACAGCTCTGGCATTCCAGCAATTTGTTCTTGTTATTTGGATGCAAGCGCTATGTTGAAAAGTCTTTAGCGACTTATATCTGTGGAAAAAGAAAAATATTTACGCATTTCACTTCTGCAGTTATTTGTGTTGAAATAGTTCAGTGGCCTGATTCAGTACAAAAAGTAAAAAAAAAAAAATACACACTTCACTGTTGCATTTATTTGCGGTGAAAGAGTTTAGTGGCCTATTTCAGTACAAAAAGGAAAAATATATACACATTTCACTTCTGCAGTTTTATGTGGTGAAAGCGTTCTGTGTCCTATTTCAGTACAAAAAGGAAAAAAATATATACGCACTTCACAGTTGCATTTATTTCAGCTAAAAGCGTTTAGTGGCCTATTTCAGTAAAAAAATATATATATTTTCTGTTCACTTCTGCAGTTATATGTGTTGAAAGCATTTATTGGCCTATTTCAGTACAGAAAGTAAAATATATACGCACTTCACTGGTGCATTTATTTCTGCTAAAAGCGTTTACTTGCCTATTTCAGTACAGAAAGAAAAAAAATATGCGCACTTCACTGGTGCATTTATTTCTGCTAAAAGCGTTTACTAGCCTATTTCAGTACAAAAAGAAAAATATATTCTCAGTTTACTTCTGCAGTTATATGTGTTGAAAGTGTTTATTGGGCCTATTTCAGTACAGAAAGTAAAATATATACGCACTTCACTGGTGCAGTTATTTGTGGTAAAAGCATTTAGTGGCCTATTTCAGTACAAAAAGAAAAATATATTCTCAGTTCACTTCTGCAGTGTTGAAAGCGTTTAGTGACCTATTTCAGTACAGAAAGAAAAAAATTTACGCACTTCACTGGTGCACTTATTTGTGGCAAAAGTGTTTAGTGGCCTATTTCAGTACATAAAAATATATACGCACTTCACTGGTGCATTTATTTCTGGAAACAGAGTTTAGTGGCCTATTTCATTACAAAAGGGAAAAATATATACGTATTTCACTTCTGCAGTTATATGTGGTGAAAACGTTCAGTGTCCTATTTCAGTATAAAAAGGAAAATATACTCACTTCATTTTTGCATTTATTTGTGGTGAAAGAGATTAGTGGCCTATTTCAGTACAAAAAGGAAAAATATGTACGCATTTCACTTCTGCAGCTATATGTGGTGAAAGCTTTCAGTATCCTATTTCAGTACAAAAAGGAAAAAAATATTGTCACTTCACTGTTGCATTTATTTGTTGTGAAAGAGTTTTTTGGCATATTTCAGTACAAAAAGGAAAAATATATGCGTATTTCACTTCTGCAGTTATATGTGGTGAAAGCGTTCAGCGTTCTATTTCAGTACAAAAAGGAAAAAAATATACGCACTTCACTGTTTAGTGAGAGTTTAGTGGCCTATTTCAGTACAAAATGAAAAATATATACGCATTTCACTTCTGCAGATATTATTTCCGTATGAAAACAAAATATATTTAGCGTTCCCTTTTGCAGTTATATGTGGTAAAACCTTTAGTGACGTATTTCGGTAGAAAAACAAAATATATTCAGCGTTCACTGTTGCAGTTATATGTGGCAAAACCTTTAGTGATGTATTTCGGTCGAAAAACAAAATATATTCAGTGTTCAGCACTGCAGTAATATTTGTGGTAAAACCTTTAGTGACACATTTTCGGTAGAAAACAATACATTTTTACTGCGTTCAGCTCCGCAGTTATACGTCGTAAAGCCTTTAGTTGCTTATTTCAGTAGAAAACGAAAAATGTATTCTTATGAAAATGTATCCTTATTAAGGAGGGGTCCACGGGTTCATGGAAGCAGCAATGGCAGCAGTCAGTCAGTGCATAGTGTTGTCGGAAAAATCACCAACTCTGCGGTGTGGCAGAACATGGCCACATGTAGAATCAGTGGGCAGAAGGTGAAGCGTGGCCAGTGTGCAAATGTTGTCACCGTGGCCCTGTGTCAACATATGCAGCGTCACTATAAAGTGGCCTGGGAGAACCGTGGCTCTTATATGGTGGTCCAGCCTACCGCAGCAACCGCTGCATCACCCAGTGGAACACCACACCCGATTTCAGGCAGTAAAGGCTCCCCCACCTCAGGCAAAGGGAGCTGTCTGTCATCCCCATTGTCTGCTGGTCCTGATGCTCTTGCTCCTCCTACTCTTCGTCAGTCATTCCGTCAGCAATCGATCACCGAAGCGATTGCCAAGAGACAACAGTATGTGTTCACGCATCCAACGGCGCAGAAGATGAACGTGCTGCTGTCCAAGTTGCTGGTGCTGCAGTCCCTCCCTTTCCAAGTGGTGGACTCTGCACCTTTCAGAGAACTGATGGCTTGTGGCGAACTGAGGTGGAGAGTCTCAAGCCTTTAGTGACGTATTTCGGTAGCAAAAAAATATGTATTCAGCGTTCAGTCCTGAAGTTATATGTGGTCAAATCTTTATTGACGTATTCGGGTCGAAAAACTAATTTTATTCAGCGTTCAGTGCTGCAGTTATACAGTTCTGCTCATAAGTTTACACACCCATTAGTGGGTGTGTATAAAAGGTCATTAATATTCTCTGAACAATGGTTAAGAAATCCTAAATTCTGCAAGTGTATGTAAACCTTTGAGCACAACTGTATGTGGTAAAATCTTTGTTGACCTATTTCGGTCTAAAAACAAATTTTAATTCAGCGTTCAGTGCTGCAGTTATATGTGGTAATTGGTAAAGTGTTCATTGACTTATTTTGGTGGAAAAACTAATTTTATTTAGCGTTCAGCGCTGCAGTTATATGTGGTAAAATCTTTATTAACGTATTTCGGTCGAAAACCCAAATTTATTCAGCGGTCAGCGCTGCGGTTATATGTAGAGATGAGTGCATTTTACTAAATTTTATTTGCCGGATCGCTGAATTTTTCGGGAAAAATTGGGTTCGATACGAATATATTAGCAGTGAATTACGTAAAAAACAGCTATTTCCTGGCTGCTGAGAGCCTTTATAGTAATGTAGAACACTGTGCCTTGTAGTAAAATAATGCTGTGAGTTTGTATGACATGCAGATGACAGGCGTCGCTCTTAGAATCACTGCACACTTCACTTATTAGGGAAGTCACTGGGCCAAAACTGACCAAATAACTGAAGTATGAACTCAGCCTTACAGGTCATTGTTAGCGTCAAGAAGAAGCACACTCATTTTACACCATCGCAAGCTGATTCCACAAAGATATCTTCAGAACCTGAAACGCGTATACAAGAAGAGGCCCCCCGGACAAAGTGGAGAGGGTGTCAGTAGTAAGTTTGTGTTGACTTAAATGATTAATTTGCCCTTCCTCTGATCCGTCAGAACAATAAACCACAAAAAACGGATCCTGTCTGTGGAGCATATGCCTTTACTCCGTCAGCATTTGCTCAATAATCTATCAGCATTGCTAATGCAAAAAAAACTAAACAGGAGTGGATCTAAAACAGAGATGACACGTGAATGGAACATTTGCATGTCATCTGTGTTTTGTACCCACTCCTGCTTTTGGCTACCAAATCATAAGCCAATTCTGATAGGACCATGCAGATCTTACAGCTGCTACACAGACAGGATCAGTTGTGCATCTCATTTTTCCTTCCTTCTGACAGAGAAGAAGAAAGGTCAAATAAATCATTATGTCAGCCAGGCCGAAAGTCAAAATTGTGGCCCAGTCATGAAGTGGGGAGGGAGTGAACAGCATGAGAAGTCCACATAGTGGACCTAAAGTATTACATAGAGGTGAGGTCTCCTCATGCTGCTTCCACCTCACCTCTATGTAATACTGTAGGTCCACTCTGTGGACCTACAGTATTACATAGAGGTGAGGTGGAAGAAGCTACTCTATGGTCTCCTCATGCTGCTTCCACCTCACCTCTATGTAAGTATTACATAGAGGTGAGGTGGAAGCAGCATGAGGAGACCATAGAGTAGCCCAATGACAGAGTCTGGAGGTGGTGGCAGCATCAGAAGGCTTCGGAGTGGCACGACGACGAAAGATTGTGGAGGTGGCAGCAGATTGAGGAGGCCATAGAGTGGCACAATGACCAAGTCTGGAGTTAATAGTGGCAATGAGGAGAGAAAGGCGCTCATAGGGTGAGTATGTCAAGTAAACACTATATCCACAGATAGGGAGAAGTAGTTTGCTCACCTATTTGAGTTGCACCAAATTGGGCGCAACCACAATGAAGGCCAAATGTAAATGGTTGACGGTTGGTGCAGCCTGAACTTGTCCAATCACCTTGGTTGGGAGCCACACCGCCAATCGGGTAAACAATAATACTGAAAGAGCGCCAGACCATAGGATTCAAGCGTGTGGACAACAAGGGGGGCACATTCACAACCAGTTGTCAAACAAATGTAATTTTTTTTCAATGACGATACATTTTGCGGTACCGCAGACCCCTTTATCAAGTCTGCCACTACAGATTATATGTTCTTGACTGGGCCACGAAACTTCCTGTGATAAACTGTCCATAATACACAGTGACCACCAGAAGAACATTCCCAAGCTGACCTACGGCAGTCGCATCAGCAGCACCATCAGAAGGATACAACAGAGTGGCAAGGTGACATAGTGTGGAAATGGCAGTATCAGTAGCAGCATCAGGATACCACAGAGTGGCAAGTTGACATAGTGTGGAGATGGCAGTAGCAGCAGCATCAGGAGGATACCACAGAGTAGCAAGGTGAACAAGTGTGGAGAAGGCAGTAGCAGCAGCAGCATCAGGATACCACAGAGTGGCAAGGTGACATAGTGTGGAGATAGCAGTAGCAGCAGCAGCAGGAGGATACCACAGAGTGGCAAGGTGACCAAGTGTGGATATGGCAGTAGCAGCAGCATCAGGATACCAAAGTAAGGCAAGGTGACATAGTGTGATGATGGCAGTAGCAGTAGCAGTAGCAAGATACCACAGAGTGACAAGGTGACATAGTGTAGTAAACCAAGTTAACATGGCAGTAGCAGCAGCAGCATCAGGAGGATACCACAGAGTGGCAAGGTGACATAGTGTGGAGATGACAGTAGCAGCAGCAACAGCAGCAGCATCAGGAGCATACCACAGAGTGGCAAGGTGACCAAGTGTGGAGATGACAGTAGCAGCAACAGCATCAGGATACCACAGAGGCAAGGTGACATAATGTGGAAATGGCAGCAGCATCAGGATACCACATATGGTGACGCAGGGCTGTGTTGCCAACATTGGCACCGTGGCCACGCTTGACCTTCTGCCCACATATTCTACATATGGCCATGTTAACCTCTTCCAGCGGGCTTAACAAAAAACTGCCACACTGCCGTGTAGGTGATTTTCCCCCCAACAGTCCTCACTGACTTACTGCTACCACTGCTGCTTCCATGAACCCCTGCAACACTACTTCCCAGGCAGGTAGGCTGCTGTGATGCAGGTGGTCTATCCCGGGCACGTTTTGCTCTCGACCTCCCACCCTGCTGACTCCCAGCCATGATATAAAGACATATAACCGCCGACGTGAACTGAGAATATATTTTTCTTTTTGTACTGAAATAGGTCACTAAACGCTTTCAACACATATAACCGCCGACGTGAACTGAGAATGTATTTTTTGTTTTTGTACTGAAATAGGCCACTTAATGCTTTTCAAGACATATAACCGCCGATGTGAACTGAGAATATATTTTCCTTTTTGTACAGAAATAGGCCACCAAACTCTTTCAACGCAAATAACTGCAGAAGTAAAATGCCTAAATATTTTTCTTTTTTTACAGATATAAGCCACTAAAGACTTTTCAACATAGCACTTGCACCCTAATAACAGGAACAAATTGCTAGAATGCCAGAGCTGTATAATGGCTTTTTGGATTCAAAAATAATGTTTCTCTGCACTAGTAAATCGCTTTTTTTCACAATGAGGTTTTTCTAGAACTGTGCCTAGCGCCTTCAGACGTCTCTCCCTGCACTAAGATGCTGTGAAATGGTTCCTCCCTATCCTTTCCCTGCACTTGTAAATCGCTTTTCTGGCACTATCCCTAGCGCCTTCTGACTTCTCTACCTGCACTAAGATTCTGTGAAATGATTCCTCCTTATCCTTTCCCTGCACTAATAAATAATTTTTTCTGTTTCTTTTTTCCACAATAAGGTTTTTCCTACTGCTGTCCCTAGTTCCTTCTCACGTTTGTCCCTGCAGTCAGAACACTGGAAAATGTCTGACTCTAAGATGGCCGCCGTATTTATAGGGCTGTGACATCACAGGGTTGGCTGGCTGCTGATTGGCTGCATGTATAGCATTATGTGTCAGCCAACCTTTTAAGAGTTCTTTGCCCCATGTCCTCACATGCGTAGCCGCCATTGTAGTTGCCATTTTAGAAAAAAATTGTGATTCATTACCACAAAGCGCAAGGAAATTCGCATTTGTTGCAAATCAAATTTTTCCTGAAATTCGAATCGAATACCACTTCGTCTGATTCGATTCGCTCATCTCTAGTCATATGTGGTAAAATCTTTATTGAAATATTTCGGTCGGAAAACAAAATGTATTCAGCTGTCAGTGCTGCAGTTATATGCGGTAAAATCTTTATTGAACTATTTTGGTCGAAAAACAAAATTCATTCAGCGGTCAGCACTGCTGTTATATGTGGTGAAATCTTTATTGAAGTATTTTGGTCGAAAAACTAAATGTATTCAGCTGTCAGCGCTGCGGTTATATGTGGTAAAATCTTTATTGAAGTATTTCAGTCGAAAAACTAAATTCATTCAGTGGCCAGCGCTGCGGTTATATGTGGTGAAATCTTTATTGAAGTATTTCGGTCGAAAAACTAAATGTATTCAGCTGTCAGCGCTGTGGTTATATGTGGTAAAATCTTTATTGAAGTATTTCAGTCGAAAAACTAAATTCATTCAGTGGCCAGCGCTGCGGTTATATGTGGTGAAATCTTTATTGAAGTATTTCGGTCGAAAAACTAAATGTATTCAGCTGTCAGCGCTGCGGTTATATGTGGTAAAATCCTTATTGAAGTATTTCAGTCGAAAAACAAAATTCATTCAGCGGCCAGCGCTGCGGTTATATGCGGTAAAATCTTTAGTGACGTATCTTGATGAACTTCGCGACTCTTCCGGTCTCAAAGCTATCTTGATGCTTTGTCTTCTCACTGTCTGTAGCTACTAGAGGCCTGTTCATGCCAGGCAGGTTCCCCCAGAAGTATCTGGGTTGATGAGCAGCCGATACCGCACTTGCATCAATATTGACAGGATACGTCTCCAGGTGGAGAAAAATAGTTTTTTGGAATGCAACCATGTAACCATGTTGTCGAATAAACTAAAGACTGGCGGATTCTCTCCTGTCTTAGGCAACACTTAATTTTTATTATTACATTTATTAAATATTGAATATTAAATTGAACCAAAACTTGATTAAAATTATAAGAAAGCAAACTAAAATTTGCCAATATATTATCCCAATCTTCGGGGGATTTTCACGGACAATCAATTTGCCAAGCCTTTTGTGCCAGAGAATGTGTATTATTAAATCGTGTCTTAAGCAACACTTTATAAAGTAGACAAATTTTAACCTTTCGTTTTGTCCCATATTCCCTAAAAATGAATAGACAAAGCGGCCACTCTGTGGCCTCCTCATGCTGCTGCCACCTCCACAATCTCTCGTCATTGTGCCACTCTGTGGTCCCCTCATGCTGCGGCCACCTCCGCAATCTCTCGTCGTCATGCCACTCTGTGGCCTTCTCATGCTGTGGCCTCTTCATGCTGCTGCCAAATCCACACTATGTCACCTTGCCACTCTGTGGCCTTCTGATGCTGCCACAACCTCCACACTATGTCAACTTGCCATTCTGTAGCCTCCTGATGCTGCCGCCACCTCCACACTCGGTCATTGTGCCACCCAGTGGCCTCCTTCTGATGTTGCTGCCACCGCCACCTCCATACTCTGTCATTGTGCCACTCTGTGGACTCCTACTGATGCTGCTGCTGCCGTTACCTCCAGACCGTGCCACTCGGTGGCCTTCTCCAGATGCTGCTACTGCCGCCACCTCAAGACTCTCTCATTGTGCCACTCTGTGACTTCCTCATGCTGCTTCCACCTCCACAGTCGGTTATTGTGCCACTCAGTGGTCTCCTCATGCTGCTGCCACCTCCACACTCTGTCATTGTGCCACTCAGTGGCCTTCTCCTGATGCTGCTACTGTTGCTTCCGCTGCCTCCAGACTCTGCCACTCTTACACTTCCCATTTCATGACTGTGCCACAATTTTGACTTTTGGCCTAGCTGACATCATCATTTGTTTGACCCTTCTTCTGATCTGTCAGAAGGAAGGAAAAATGAGATGCACAACGGATCCTGTCTGTGTAGCAGCTGTAAGGTCTGTATGGTCCCATCAGAATTGGCTTATGATTTGGTAGCCAACAGCAGGAGTGCTTACAAAACACAGAAGACATACGTACAAATATTCCATTCACGTGTCATCTCTGCTTTGGATCAACTCCTGTTTTTTTTTGGCATTAGCAATACTGATGGATTATTGAGCAAATGCTGACCGAGTGAAGGCGTATGCTCCATAGACAGGATCCGTTTTTTGTGGGTTATTGTTCTGATGGATCAGAGTAAGGGCAAAATAATCAGTGACGTCAACACCAACTTACTGCTGACACCCTCTCCACTCTGTAGGGGGGTTCTACTTGTATAAGCGTTTAATAGAACAGGTTCTGTAGATATCTATGTGGAATCAGCTGCCCACGGTGTAAAAGGAGTACGCTTCTTCTTGATGCCAACATCGACCTGTAAGGCTGAGTTCATACTTTTGCCAATTTTGGCCCCGTGACTGCGCAGATAAGCGAAGTGTGCTGTGATTCTAAAAGCGACGCCTGTTATCTGCATGTCATACTGACTCACAGTATTATTTCACTACCACAGCACACTCCCTATGCGTGTTACTGCAAGGCACAGTGTTCTACACCCCTATAAAGGCTCTCAGCAGCCCGGAAATAGACGTTTTTTAACGTGATTCGCCTCTAATAAATTCGGATCGAAGCAAATCTTTTCGGGAAAATTCGGCAAACCGTCCGAATTGAATTTTTGAGAAATTCATTCCGAGGTACTAGTTGGAGTGGTTTTACACTTTAATAATCAACTACCAAAGTTATTCAATGAAGTCATGCGCGACTTCGTGAATAACTTACTTCGGCTCATCGGAGCCCATACATTCTAATACTGTACGGAGATAAATCTCCGTACAGTATTATTCCAAAGTTTTGAAAAAGCAACTTCGGATTAAGCATCTGAAGCTCGCTTCGCTCAACTCTATAAATAATAATTTGCACAAAAATTGTCCACCCTGATTGGTTTTTGGTGTCTTCAGTGTAATTTTTTTAAGTTCATCATCTCCAGGTATGGCATTTTATCAGGTGCTTTTCCCATAACTGTTTACCATATTTTAAAAGTAATGTATTATTGTGGTATATGCATTCTGTAACTATACATTATTGTGACTAATAAAATATTCATGCATTGTTCTTGAGCATATACCATATTTTTTTGCTCTATAAGACGCACCTTTTCTCCCCAAAATTGGGGCAAAAATGGCAGTGTGTATTATAAAGCAAATGCTAGTGGATGCTTCCATTATGGAAGTGCTCACTAGTATGTAGTAGGTGCAAGGATTGATGCGCTGAGAGTGATGGGGGTGCTCAGCCACCCTGGTCTTCCTCCCTGGGGCCGCGCTGCGAATAGCTTTAGGATGTAGTGGCCACTATGACCTGACATTGCACGCAGTCATGTGACAGTGCAGTGCGGGCCAGCAGAAGATCAGAGAGCAAATAATGCAGGGGAAACCACCAAACCTGCAGAGGAGCGGAGGAGCAGAAGAGGTAAGTGAATTTATTTATTTTAAGGTCTGATCTGAGGTCTGATATGGGGATCTGACATGGAGGTCTGATGGGAGTCTGATCTTGATATCTGATACAGGGGTCTGACATGGAGGTCTTATGGGGGTCTGATCTTGATCTGAGGTCTGATACAGATCTGACATGGAGGTCTGATGTGGGTCTAATCTGATATCCAGATATGGGAGTATGATCTGAGGATATGATATGGGAGTCTGATATGAGGTCCTGATATGGGGGTCTGATCTGAGGTCCTGATATGGGGATCTGATTTGTGGTCTGATAAAAAATAGTTTCTTATTTTCTTCTTCCAAAACGTGGGTTGTGTCTTATCATCAGGTGCATCTTAAAAAACAAAAAATAAAGTACTTTATTTTTTGCTGTCATTTTTGTCATTCCCATAAGCTTATTGTTCAAAAACACCATGTTGATGACAGATAAAGAGGACCTCTCACTTGCTCATAATTCAAAGGGCTACATACCTTTGCATGCAGTAGCTTTATGTTTCTTCTACCACAAGGATCAGCAACTTTTGGCATTTCAGCTGCTGTGAAACTACAACTCCCAGCATACAAACATGCTCAGCTGTTCTTCTGACTCCCACAGAAGTGAATTAAGCATTCTGGGAGTAGTTTCTGAACAGCTGGAGTGCAGAAGGTAGCTGATCCCTGTTCTTCTTTCTCCCCTTCCATTAGTGCCATTAGTTTCAGTGTCCAATGGCAATGCATTGTCAGGTAGGTGGTTCCCAGCTTTCAATGTCAATGCAACATTGTCCCAGCCATTGACAATGAGCACTAGGGAATTCACTGCTATTGAACCCCGACATTAATGGTGCCGATAGAAGTAAAAGAAAAACATTGCCAAAGTCAGCAATGATTCAGCAGCCTGTTAAACTTCTGCGAGGATGTGACAAGTCTTTTTTTAAGTATAAAGTAGGTTGAAAGAACACAAATGTTTGCAAAACCAAACTGTTCAACTTCTTATAGTTAGTTTTGCCAGTCATAGGCAACTATGTATAAATTCCATAAATACAATTTTAAATTTTCTGTCAGTTATGACTGTTGACACCATTTATTTTTTCCATTGGTAGTTCAAAAGTAGTTTTTTTTTTTAATGTGTGTTTATTATTTAAAATATATTATTAATAATAATAATAATAATAATAATAATAATAATAATAATAAAAAACACAAACATTGTAAAGTAATTAGATTGCAATAAAGTTCCTGAAAACTTTCAAGGTCCATCCTGGTCTTAGAAACGGCATGTAAAAACACAATAAATAGCATGACTGCCTTTTCACCATTGCGCTCATTGTTTAATGGGCTATTTGCTAAATGACAGATCTCTTTCCCAATGACAATTACCCTTTTAAAAGGCAACCATGCTGAACAGCTATGACTTGATTACTAATATTTACCTTGCTTTATTACATTACACTGAGCTTTGGTTTGCTAATAAACATAACTGATGACACTGACAACTTGCAGGTTGCAAAATGTGATAGACTGAAAGTGCTCTTTGATAACACCTAAAAATATCCACAAACGCTGTAAATATAATTCATGTATAATAGGATGCCTGCACTCCTGACATATATTTGACAGTGTAAATACTTCTACCACTTTAAATTAACTACCTATAGCGTTAACGTTTGTAGAATGGGCACAGTGTGACACCATTATTTCTTTATGCGCTTACATTCGATTGTTAAACACTTTTAAAGTGATGGGCATTTGTTAGTGTTGATCGAGCACCATAGTGCTCGGGCGCTCAGGGCTTTGACCAAACACATCGGGATGCTTGGGTGCTCTACCAAGCACCCGAGTATAATGGAAGTCAATGCGAGAACCTGAACATTAAACCAGGCACCCCCTGCTCTGAAGAGGGGACGGTGCCTGGTTCATAGGAAAAGGTCAGAAATTGATGGAAACTCCACCGAAATGGTTCGGCAACAGCAAGGGGAGGATGTCTGGATGCATCTAGTTCTCCCAGGTCGCTGCTCGGAATGATGTTGTCCGAGTAGTACGCCACTTTTAGAGACTGACAATAATACGCACAAAACCGAAGATAAAATCAATTTTAGAGGAAAAATTGTTAGGAAACATTCTTTCCTGTATATTTACTTGTATATAAAGTGCAAGTGCTGCCAAGAATTACAAGGAATAGGCACTCCGATACAATCTGTATATGACATATAAGAGGGCCTCATTCACCTCGCGGTAAAATTGTTCATGTAGTGGGACTCCTACACTCATAAAGCCTATGCAATAAGTGAAAGGGCTGCCAAAAATTACAAGGAACCGGCACTACAATAAACCCTTTGTTACACATAAAGGAGGGCATTATACACAGCCTTCAAAAATTATGATTGATGGCCTGCTGGTGACCCTCGAAAACATTTGGAGCAAGGGCCTGCTGATCTAACCATCTGACCATCTAAAACATTACAGGTGAGAGCCTGCTGCCGCTTTGGTGACTCTAGATAACCTGGGGACAATCGCACGTCCCTGTGATGGCGACGATCCATTTGGATGTCTGGACTATCAAATTTCAATGTTATTTTCAGCGCAAACCATGGTGACTATGGGAATCAGCGTTCGATTCCAGAGAGGGAGCCTGAGAAACAGCTATGGCTACCACATCCAAGAAAGGCAGAATGCGCGCAAATTACCCATTAGGTAAATTAGGTAAGAACCTGTATGTGAGCTGACCCTGTAAAAGATTTTAGGTGTGGGCCTGCAGGTGAGCTGACCCTGTAATAGATTTTAGGTGCAGGCTTAGTGATGAGCTGACCATCTAAAAGGTTGTAGGTGAGGGCCTGCAGGTGAGCTGACCCTCTAAAACATTATATGCGAGGGCCTTCAGGTGAGCTGACCCTATAAAAGATTGCTGTCACGCCTTGCCCTGTAAATGTGCGGAGATCTGTCAGACTGACTGTGCATGTCTGACTTCTTTGTTTGTTTTGATTTGGGTTTGAGCTGGATCCACCTTCCCTCAGGTGTACTGCATTTCATTGTTAGTGAGGCTATTTATCCCTCCTTCCCCCAGTGGCCTGTGTGGGTTATAGTTCTTTCCTGGGAGATCTTGATTTGTGGTTTATCGTCTGCTCCAGCTCTGCTCAAGATAAGTCCTCTCCATTTCCCTTTGTGTGTTTTATCTAGGCCTCTAGGGAGAAGCTTGCTTCCTCTTGGTTTAAAGAAGCAGGTTGCCTCTTCCCTTTTCCCTGCTGCTTAAAGTTTGCCCAGGGTGTTTAGTCACGAGTGCATGTGCATATCCACCCTAAGGGTATGCACATGGGCACAGCAGTTTAGGGAAAACTTTTAGGGATCACTAGGAGGTGACCCTTTTCTCCCTAGCTTTTGGGCCTAGTCGTTTGTTCTGTTTGTTTTCCCGTGTTTGGTTATTTCCCCACTTATCTAACTATCATGACATTTGTAGGTGAAGGCCTGCTGGTGAGCTGACCCTCTAAAAAATTATATGCGAGGCCTGCTGGTGGGCTGACCCTGTAAAACATTATATGCGAGGGCCTGCGTGTGAGCTAACCATCTAAAAAATTATATGCGAGGGCCTGCTGGTAAGCTGACCCTGTAAAACATTATATGCGAGGGCCTGTTGGTAAGCTGACCCTCTAAAAAATTATATGCGAGTGCCTGCTGGTGAGCTGACCCTTTAAAAAATTATATGTGAGGGCCTGTAGCTGAGCTGACCCTGTCAAACATTATATGCGAAGGGCATATATGCGAGGGCTTTATATGCAACGAATAAGCATGTGTTGATATGATGGAAGTGGAGAAGGAGGATGAGAAAAAGAAGATTCAACCATATACCCTTGTTTATGGTGGAAGGGGTGCATGGGAATACAGTGTATTAAGTACATTATAAACAACACATTTAAAGTGCCTTTATGTTTATCAGCTTTCCTCTGGTGGAGTCGAGAAATCATGGTCAATCCAGGCCTTGTAAATTTTTATAAGAGTCAACCTGTCAGCATTTTCATTTGATAAGGGGATACGCTTATCTGTTCTAATGCCACCAGCAGCACTAAATACCCACTCAGACAAAACGCTGGCGGCAGGGCAGGCCAGCACCTACAAGGCATAGAGCGCCAGTTCATGCCACATGTACAGCTTGGACACTCAGTAGTTGTAAGGCACTGAGTAGGGATGAGTGAACCCGAACTGTAACTGTATTTTCGGACCCGAACCCGAACATTTTCGTAAAAGTCCGGGTTCGGGTTCGGTGTTCGGCGCTTTCTTGGCGCTTTTTGAAAGGCTTCAAAGCAGCCAATCAACAAGCATCATACTACTTGCCCCAAGAGGCCATCACAGCCATGACTACTATTGGCATGGCTGCGATTGGCCAGTGCAGCATGTGACCCAGCCTCTATTTAAGCTGGAATCACGTAGCGCCGCACGTCACTCTGCTCTGATCAGTGTAGGGATAGGATGCAGCTGCTGCTGTTAGGGCCAGATTAGGCAGTGATTTACTCTTCAAAAACACTTAATGAAGTGATCGATCTACAGCTGTAAATCATTCAACCTTTGCTATTTAATTGCTCACTGTTTTTAGGCTGCCCAGAGTGTTTTTCTGTAACTTTTTTCTGGGGTGATCGGCGGCCATTTTGTGTCTTGTGGTGCACCAGCACAAGCTGCCACCAAATACATTTAACCATCAATAGTGTTTTTTTTTTTTTTATATATCCTACATCAGGTGCTTGGCTGTGCTTGCTATTTTATTGAGGGGTAAAATACAATTGCCAAAATAGCAGTACCCTAAATCTGGTGTTTCAGCTGTGGCTAGCCAATTGTAATACTGTCTGCTATCTGGCAAAGGATATATTTTTGTTCTGGGTTGAAATACAATTCCCAACTTAGCAATTCCCTAAAACAGTGGTTTCTGCTGTATCAGGCCAAGTTTAAATCTATCCATAAAAGGGTATATTAGATTGAAGGTGCGGATAGGGTCATCCTCAATAACTTGACACGCTACCGTGCATTTCCAAGTCTAATTCTGTCCGTAAACGTATACCTGTCATCCAGGTCCTAAATACTTGGCCTACAATTTATATTCAGCTAAATCCGCCGCCAAGAATCGCAGGGCAACATTCTTTGCCTCCTGTTGCCTCCTCCTCCTACTCGGCTTCCTCCTCCTCTTCTTCCACCTGCTCATCCAGTCAGCCACACACCTTCACCACCAACTTCAGCACAGCCCGGAGTAAACATCAGCAGGCCATTCTGAAACTCATATGTTTGGGGGACAGGCCCCACACCGCACAGGAGTTGTGGCGGGGTATAGAACAACAGACCGACGAGTGGTTGCTGCCGGAGAGCCTCAAGTCCGGCCTGGTGGTGTGCGATAATGGGCGAAATCTCGTTGCAGCTCTGGGACTAGCCGGTTTGACGCACATCCCTTGCCTGGCGCATGTGCTGAATTTGGTGGTGCAGAAGGTCATTCACAACTACCCCGACATGTCAGAGCTGCTGCATAAAGTGCGGGCCGTCTGTGCGCGCTTCCGGCGTTCACATCCTGCCGCTGCTCGCCTGTCTGCGCTACAGCGTAACTTCGGCCTTCCCGCTCACCGCCTCATATGCGACGTGCCCACCAGGTGGAACTCTACCTTGCACATGCTGGACAGACTGTGCGAGCAGCAGCAGGCCATAGTGGAGTTTCAGCTGCAGCACGCACGGGTCAGTCGCACTGCGGAACAGCACCACTTCACCACCAATGACTGAGCCTCCATGCGAGACCTGTGTGCTCTGTTGCGCTGCTTCGAGTACTCCACCACCATGGCCAGTGGAGATGACGCCGTTATCAGCGTTACAATACCACTTCTATGTCTCCTTGAGAAAACACTTAGGGCGATGATGGAAAAGGAGGTGGCCAAGGAGGAGGAGGAGGAAGAGGGGTCATTTTTAGCACTTTGAGGCCAGTCTCTTCGAAGTGACTCAGAGGGAGTTTTTTTGCAACACCAGAGGCCAGGTACAAATGTGGCCAGCCAGGGCCCACTACTGGAGGACGAGGATGAGTAGGAGGTGGAGGAGGATGAGGATGAAGCATGTTCACAGCGGGGTGGCACCCAACGCAGCTCGGGCCCATCACTAGTGCGTCGCTGGGGGGAAACACTGGAGCGTGATAGGAAGATGCTCGAGTACAAGCGCACATTGGTAGATGCGCTACTGAGAGCATTCCCAAATGTCACAGGGGAACAAGTGGAAGCCCAAGGCGAAGGCAGAGGAGGAGCAAGAGGTCGCCAACGCAGCTGTGTCACAGCCAGCTCCTCTGAGGACAGGGTTAGCATGGCAGAGATGTGGAAAAGTTTTGTCACCACGCCACAGCTAACTGCACCACCACCTGATACGGAACGAGTTAGCAGGAGGCAACATTTCACTAACATGGTGGAACAGTACGTGTGCACACCCCTCCACGTACTGACTGATGGTTCGGCCCCATTCAACTTCTGGGTCTCCAAATTGTCCACGTGGCCAGAGCTAGCCTTTTATGCCTTGGAGGTGCTGGCCTGCCCGGCGGCCAGCGTTTTGTCTGAACGTGTATTCAGCACGGCAGGGGGCGTCATTACAGACAAACACAGCCACCTGTCTACAGCCAATGTGGACAAGCTGACGTTCATAAAAATGAACCAAGCATGGATCCCACAGGACCTGTCCATCCCTTGTGCAGATTAGACATTTATAACTACCTCCCCTTAACCATATATTATTGTACTCCAGGGCACTTCCTCATTCAATCCTTTTTTTTATTTTCATTTTACCATTATATTGCGGGCAACCCAAAGTTGAATGAACCTCTCCTCTGTCTGGGTGCCGGGGCCTAAAAATATCTGACATTGGCCTGTTCCAGTGTTTGGTGACATGAAGCCTGATTCTCTGCTATGACATGAAGCCTGATTCTCTGCTATGCCATGAAGCCTGATTATTTGCTATAGGACCTCTCTCCTCTGTCTGGGTGCCTGGGCCTAAATATCTGACAATGGCCTGTTCCAGTGGTGGCTGACGTGAAGCCTGATTCTCTGCTATGACATGAAGCCTGATTCTCTGCTATGACTTGAAGCCTGATTCTCTGCTATGACTTGAAGCCTGATTCTCTGCTATGACATGAAGCCTGATTCTCTGCTATGGGACCTCTCTCATCTGTCTGTGTGCCGGGGCCTAAATATCTGACAGTGGCCTGTTCTAGTGGTGGGTGACATGAAGCCTGATTCTCTGCTATGACATGAAGCCTGATTCTCTGCTATGACATGAAGCCTGATTCTCTGCTATGACATAAAGCCTGATTCTCTGCTATGGGACCTCTCTCATCTGTCTGGGTGCCAGGGCTAAATATCTGACAATGGCCTGTTCCAGTGGTGGGTGACGTGAAGCCTGATTCTCTGCAATGACATGAAGCCTGATTCTCTGCTATGACATGAAGCCTAATTCTCTGCTATGACATGAAGCCTGATTCTCTGCTATGGGACCTCTCTCCTCTGTCTGGGTGCCAGGGCCTAAATATCTGACAATGGTCTGATCCAGTGTTGGGTGACGTGAAGCCTGATTCTCTGCTATGACATAAAGCCTGATTCTCTGCTATGACATGAAGCCTGATTCTCTGCTATGGGACCTCTCTCCTCTGTCTGGGTGCCGGGGCCTAAAAATATCTGACAGTGGCCTGTTCCAGTGGCGGGTGACTTGAAGCCTGATTCTCTGCTATGACATGAAGCCTGATTCTCTGCTATAACTTGAAGCCTGATTCTCTGCTATGACATGAAGCCCAATTCTCTGCTATGGGACCTCTCTCCTCTGTCTGGGTGCCGGGGCCTAAATATCTGACAATGGCCTGTTCCAGTGTTGGGTGACGTGAAGCCTGATTCTCTGCTATTACATGAAGCCTGATTCTCTGCTATGACATGAAGCCTGATTCTCTGCTATGACATGAAGCCTGATTCTCGGCTATGGGACCTCTCTCCTCTGTCTGGGTTCCAGGGCCTATATTTCTGACAATGGCCTGTTTCAGTGGTGTGTGACGTGAAGCCTGATTATCTGCTATGCCATGAAGCCTGATTCTCTGCAATGGGACCTCTCTCCTCTGTCTGGGTGCCGGGGCCTAAATATCTGACAATGGCCTGTTCCAGTGGTGTGTGACGTGAAGCCTTATTCTCTGCTATGACATGAAGCCTGATTCTCTGCCATGAGACCTCTCTCCAATTGATATTGGTTAATTTTAATTTATTTTATTTTTATTTTAATTCATTTCCCTATCCACATTTGTTTGCAGGGGATTTACCTACATTTTGCTGCCTTTTGAAGCCCTTTAGCCCTTTCCTGGGCTATTTTACAGCCTTTTTAGTGCCGAAAAGTTCGGGTCCCCATTGACTTCAATGGGGTTCGGGGCGAAGTTCTAGTCGAGTTCGGATCCCGAACCCGAGCATTTCCAGGAAGTTCGGCCGAACTTCTCGAACCCGAACATCCAGGTGTTCGCTCAACTCTAGCACTGAGGGATCATTGAGGAGGCTGACACGGTCTGCTATGTACTCTTTCACCATCTTCCAAATTTTTTCCCTCCTTGTGACACTAGGCCGCGCAACAGGGTGAGGGTGCTGGCGGGGTGTCATGAAACTGTTCCAGGCTTTGGAGAGTGTTGCCCTGCCTCTGTTGGAACTGCTGTGTGTTCCCCTTGTCTCCCCTCCTTGGTTTTCCAAGGAACTATGGACTCTGCCACCAGTGTTGTCAGATGAAGATTTTTGGAGCAATTTTTCAACAAGAATCTTCTGGTATTGCACCGTTTTGCTCATCCTCTCCACCAGAGGAATGAGAGATAAGAAGTTCTATTTCTAGCTTGGATCGAGAAGGGTGAACAACCAGTAATCTGTGTTGTCTAAAATGCGTATAACGCGCAGGTTGCGGGAAAGGCAGATCAACATGAAGTCAACCATGTGTGCAAGAGTACCAACAGGGAAGACTTTGCTTTCATCATCAGGAAGATCACTCTCAATCTTCTCATCCTCTTCCTCCTCTTCTGCCCACCCACGCTGAACAGATGGAATTAAACTTTCATCAGTACTACCCTCTGTAGTGGAGTCAACCATCTCCTGCTCCTCCTCCTCTTCATCATCCAATTTGCACTGAGAAGACAAACTGAGGGTGATCTGGCTATCACCCTGTGTAATGTCTTCCCCAATTTCCACCTCTTCCACATGCAAAGTGCTGTCCTTAATTGTGAGCAGCGAGCGTTTGAGTAGACACAGAAGTGTGATGGTTATGCTGATAATAGCGTTATCGCCGCTCACCATCTGTGTTGATTCCTCAAAGTTTTTTTTAAAACATCACAGAGGTCATACATCCATGCCCACTCCTCGTTTGTGAATAGGGGTAGCTGACTGGAAAGGTGACAACCAGGTTACAGCTGGTATTCCACTACTGTCCTCTGCTGATCAAAAAGCCTGGCCAACATGTGGAACATGGACTTCCAGCGCGTGCTCAAGTCGCACAATGATTTGCGGAAATGTGCACACACATGGCGCACCTTCACCAGTAGCTCAGGCAAAATGGGGTAGGTTTTGAGAAACTGCTGAACCAAAAGGTTGAACAAGTGGGCTAAGAATGGGTTGTTTCTGAGATTGAGCTCCAAAGCCGCCACCAAGTTACAGCATTTATCAAACACAACCTTGCCTGGTTCTAGATTGAGTGGCGAGAGCCACAGCTTAGTCTGGTATCTTATCCCCTGCCATAGCTCTGTGACAGTGTGCTGTTTAACCCCTAAGCATATCAGCTTCAGCACGGCCTGTTGCCGCTTCCCCACTGCAGTGCTACACTGCTTCCAGCTACCGACTGATGAATGACCAGTGCTGCACATGAATAAATCGGAGGTGGAAGTAGTGGAGGAGGCAGAGGAGGAGAATTGGGGTTTGTAGCCACTAACGAAGGTGCTGGTGGAAACCCTGATCGACAAAGGGCCAGCAATCCTTGGTGTCTGTAGCACATGTGCTATCCCATGGTACGACTCTCTCCCGGCTTCCACAACATTCACCCAGTGTGCCGTTCAAGGAAATGTAGCGTCCCTGGCTGAATGCACTTGTCCATGTGTCCGTGGTTAAGTGGACCTT
The DNA here is from genome assembly GCF_905171765.1 of Bufo bufo. Classification (NCBI taxonomy): domain Eukaryota; kingdom Metazoa; phylum Chordata; class Amphibia; order Anura; family Bufonidae; genus Bufo; species Bufo bufo. The sequence goes on from NC_053392.1 coordinate 520,533,157, forward strand.
CCCAGTAACTGCGTTGGTCAGGGCACGTGTGATGTTACAGGACACATGTTGGTGTAAGGCGGGCATGGCACACCTTGAAAAATAGTGGCGGCTGGGGACTTTGTAACGCGGGACAGACACCGACATCAGGCTGCGGAAGGCATCAGTGTCCACAAGCCTAAAGAGCAAAATTTTCAGGGCCAGTAATTTGAAAAGCTGCGCATTTAGTGCTATAGCCTGTGGGTGGGTGGCTGGGTATTTTCGCTTGTGTTCAAAGGCCTGGGGTAAGGAAATTTGGATGTTGCTTTGGGACACGGAAGTAGATGTGGTTGCTTATGGTGCTTGTGAAGGTCCAGGTGCAGGGCGGGAGGCATCCAGACCTGCGCCTACGACAGAGTATTGGCCAGCATATAACATAGGGGAAGAGGAGGCAGTGGTGTGACCCGCAGACACAGATTGTGGACCCAGGCGTTCCTCCCACTTATTACGGTGCTTGGATCAAGCTTGTGGTGGTGAGTTTGCCAGTGTTCAAGCCCCGGCTCATTTTCATATGGCACAGGTTGCAAACTACTATTCTTTTGTCGTCTGCACTTTCCTCAAAAAAGCCCCTTACCGCGGAACATCTACCCCTTGGCAAGGGAGATTTACGCAAAGGGGTGCTCCATGGAACAGTTGCAGGCCTGTTTGGTGTGGCCCACCTTCTCCCTTTTGCCACCCCACTGCCTCTTCCAGCCTTTTGACGTGCTGCAGATCCCTCCCCCTCTGTACTGCCATCCTTGCTCGGCTTTCCACCCTCCCAGATTGGGTCTGTGACCTCATCGCCCACCACCTCCTCATCCACTTCCTCACTCTGATCATCCTCCTGATTTGTTGACCTAACCACAACCTTAGTGATTGACAACTGTGTCTCATCCTCTTCATCAACCTCTTGAGAGAGAAATTGCGGTTGACTCATTGGCAACTGTGTCTCATCATCATCCACCTCATTAAATACTAATTGCCATTCCCCACCATCATTTTCTTGTTACTATGGATACTCAACAGGTTGGGAATCAGGGCACAATATCTCATGTCCCTCTTCAAGTGTGCTTGGCGAGAGGGCCAAATCAAGTAATGGCGATGAAAAGAGGTCCTCAGAATATCCGTGTGTGGGATCACTTGTTTGGCCAGACTGTACATGGTGGGAGGAAGAAGGATCAGGGAGAGGATTGTGTTTACCAGACTCCTGACTACTGAGACTGGATTTGGTGGAAGACAGGGTGGTGCTTAATCGACTGGAAGCATTATCTTCTGCAATCCAACCGAACACCTGGTCACACTGATCTGATTTCAAGTGTGGCAACCTGCCCCACCCCGGAAAACTGTGACATAAAGCTAGGTATCGTGGATGATTCTTTTTCTTGTGCTCTTGCATCAGGCATAGTTTCTCCGAACTGTCCGCAGCTGTCACTGTCTACAGAAAAGGTGCACTGGATGTCACTGATATATTCCGGATGCGTACACTTTAAATAGGGGAAGTGGCGCAGATAATTTAACTGTCCGCAGGGGACACCGTCGATGGAAAAAGTGCACTGGATGTCACTAATATTTTAGGAATGCGCACACTTTAAACAGGAGATGTGGCGAAAATAATTTAACTGTCCGCAGTGGATACCGTATATGGAAAAAGTACACTGGATGTCACTGATATTTTAGGGATGCGCACACTTTAAACAGGAGATGTGGCTTGGAAAATTTAACTGTCCGCAGCGGACACCGTCTACGGAAAAAGTACACTGGATGTCACTGATATTTTAAGGATGCACACGCTTTAAACAGGAGATATGGCACAGATAATTTAACTGTCCGCAGCAGACACCGTCTATGGAAAAAAGTACACTGGATGTCACTGATATTTTAGGGATGCGCACACTTTAAACAGGAGATGTGGTGCGAATAATTTAACTGTCCGCAGTCGACACCATCTACGGAAAAAGTGCACTAGATGTCACTGATATTTTAAGGATGCGCACGCTTTAAACAGTATATGTGGCACAGATAATTTAACTGTCCGAAGTGGACACTGTCTATGGAAAAAGAATATTGGATATCACAGATATTTTAGGGATGCGCACACTTTAAAACGGAAATGTGGCACAGATAATTTAACTGTCCACAGCAGACACCGTCTACGGAATAAGTGCACTGGATGTCACTGATATTTTAGGGATGAGCACACTTTAAACAGAAGATGTGGTATGGATAATTTAACTGTCCGCAGCGGACACCATCTATGGAGGAAGTGCACTGGATGTCACTGATATTTTAGGGATGCACACACTTTAAACGGGAGATGTGGTGTGGATAATTTAGGCCTCTTTCACACGGGCGTCATGTTTTTTGCCCGGATAAGATGCGGGTGCGTTGCTGTAAAATGCGCGATTTTTCCGCGTGAGTGCAAAGCGTTTTAATGCGTTTTGTACCCGCGTGAGAAAAATCTGCATGTTTGGTACCCAGATCCAAACCCGGACTTCATCACTGAAGATCAGGTTTGGGTTAGGTGCTGTGTAGATTTTATTATTTTCCCTTATAACATGGTTATAAGGAAAATAATAGCATTCTTAATACAGAATGCAAAGTAAATTAGGGATGGAGGGGTTAAAAAAAAAAATAAGTTTACTTACCTGCTCCATAGCTGCCGGTCTCTGTTCTATCTTCAGGACCTGGCAAAAGACCTGTGGTGACGTCACTGTGATCATCACATGGTCCAATCACATGGTTCATCACCATGGTGAGGGAACATGTGATTGGACCATGTGATGTGACGTCACCACAGGTCCTTAGCCGGCAGCTCAACATTACAGAAGAAGGCAGAGATCCGCAACTACGCGATCAAGTGGACTCGGTGAGTAATTTTTTAAAAATTTTTTAACCCCTCCATCACTATTTTACTTTGCATTCTGTATTCAGAATGCTATTATTTTCCCTTATAACCATGTTATAAGGGAAAATAATACAGATCGGGTCCCCAGCCCGATCGTCACCTAGCAACCATGCGTGAAAATCGCACCGCATCCGCACTTGCTTGCGGATGCTTGCGATTTTCACGCGGTCATATTCACTTATATGGTGCCTGCATTGCGTGAAAAACGCAGAATATAGAGCAGACTGCGATTTTCACGCAACGCACAAGTGATGCGTGAAAATCACAGCTCATGTGCACAGCCCCAGAGAAATGAATGGGTCCGGATTCAGTGCGGGTGCAATGCGTTCAACTCACGCATTGCACCCGCGCGGAAATCTCGCCCGTGTGAAAGAGGACTTAACTGTCTGCAGCGGACTCCATCTACGGAAAAAGTGCACTGGATGTCACTGATATTTTAAGGATGCGCACACTTTAAACAGGAGATGTGGTGTGAATAATTTAACTGTCCGCAGTCTACACCATCTACGGAAAAAGTGCACTAGATGTCACTGATATTTTAAGGATGCGCACGCTTTAAACAGGATATGTGGCGCAGATAATTTAACTGTCCGAAGTGGACACTGTCTATGGAAAAAGAATATTGGATATCACAGATATTTTAGGGATGCGCACACTTTAAAACGGAAATGTGGCACAGATAATTTAACTGTCCACAGCAGACACCGTCTACGGAATAAGTGCACTGGATGTCACTGATATTTTAGGGATGAGCACACTTTAAACAGAAGATGTGGTATGGATAATTTAACTGTCCGCAGCGGACACCATCTATGGAGGAAGTGCACTGGATGTCACTGATATTTTAGGGATGCACACACTTTAAACGGGAGATGTGGTGTGGATAATTTAGGCCTCTTTCACACGGGCGTCATGTTTTTTGCCCGGATAAGATGCGGGTGCGTTGCTGTAAAATGCGCGATTTTTCCGCGTGAGTGCAAAGCGTTTTAATGCGTTTTGTACCCGCGTGAGAAAAATCTGCATGTTTGGTACCCAGATCCAAACCCGGACTTCATCACTGAAGATCAGGTTTGGGTTAGGTGCTGTGTAGATTTTATTATTTTCCCTTATAACATGGTTATAAGGAAAATAATAGCATTCTTAATACAGAATGCAAAGTAAATTAGGGATGGAGGGGTTAAAAAAAAAAAAAAAGTTAACTTACCTGCTCCATAGCTGCCGGTCTCTGTTCTATCTTCAGGACCTGGCAAAAGACCTGTGGTGACGTCACTGTGATCATCACATGGTCCAATCACATGGTTCATCACCATGGTGAGGGAACATGTGATTGGACCATGTGATGTGACGTCACCACAGGTCCTTAGCCGGCAGCTCAACATTACAGAAGAAGGCAGAGATCCGCAACTACGCGATCAAGTGGACTCGGTGAGTAATTTTTAAAAAAAATTTTAACCCCTCCATCACTATTTTACTTTGCATTCTGTATTCAGAATGCTATTATTTTCCCTTATAACCATGTTATAAGGGAAAATAATACAGATCGGGTCCCCAGCCCGATCGTCACCTAGCAACCATGCGTGAAAATCGCACCGCATCCGCACTTGCTTGCGGATGCTTGCGATTTTCACGCGGTCATATTCACTTATATGGTGCCTGCATTGCGTGAAAAACGCAGAATATAGAGCAGACTGCGATTTTCACGCAACGCACAAGTGATGCGTGAAAATCACAGCTCATGTGCACAGCCCCAGAGAAATGAATGGGTCCGGATTCAGTGCGGGTGCAATGCGTTCAACTCACGCATTGCACCCGCGCGGAAATCTCGCCCGTGTGAAAGAGGACTTAACTGTCTGCAGCGGACTCCATCTACGGAAAAAGTGCACTGGATGTCACTGATATTTTAAGGATGCGCACACTTTAAACAGGAGATGTGGTGTGAATAATTTAACTGTCCGCAGTCTACACCATCTACGGAAAAAGTGCACTAGATGTCACTGATATTTTAAGGATGCGCACGCTTTAAACAGGATATGTGGCGCAGATAATTTAACTGTCCGAAGTGGACACTGTCTATGGAAAAAGAATATTGGATATCACAGATATTTTAGGGATGCGCACACTTTAAAACGGAAATGTGGCACAGATAATTTAACTGTCCGCAGCGGACACCGTCTACGGAATAAGTGCACTGGATGTCACTGATATTTTAGGGATGAGCACACTTTAAACAGAAGATGTGGTATGGATAATTTAACTGTCCGCAGCGGACACCATCTATGGAGGAAGTGCACTGGATGTCACTGATATTTTAGGGATGCACACACTTTAAACGGGAGATGTGGTGTGGATAATTTAGGCCTCTTTCACACGGGCGTCATGTTTTTTGCCCGGATAAGATGCGGGTGCGTTGCTGTAAAATGCGCGATTTTTCCGCGTGAGTGCAAAGCGTTTTAATGCGTTTTGCACCCGCGTGAGAAAAATCTGCATGTTTGGTACCCAGACCCAAACCCGGACTTCATCACTGAAGATCAAGTTTGGGTTAGGTGTTGTGTAGATTTTATTATTTTCCCTTATAACATGGTTATAAGGAAAATAATAGCATTTTTAATACAGAATGCAAAGTAAATTAGAGATGGAGGGGTTAAAAAAATAAATAATTAACTTACCTGCTCCATAGCTGCCGGTCTCTGTTCTATCTTCAGGACCTGACAAAAGACCTGTGGTGACGTCACTGTGATCATCACATGGTCCAATCACATGGTTCATCACCATGGTGAGGGAACATGTGATTGGACCATGTGATGTGACGTCACCACAGGTCCTTAGCTGGCAGCTCAACATTACAGAAGAAGACAGAGATCCGCAACTACGCGATCAAGTGGACTCGGTGAGTAATTATTTTTTTTTTTTTTAACCCCTCCATCACTATTTTACTTTGCATTCTGTATTCAGAATGCTATTATTTTCCCTTATAACCATGTTATAAGGGAAAATAATACAGATCGGGTCCCCAGCCCGATCGTCACCCAGCAACCATGCGTGAAAATCGCACCGCATCCGCACTTGCTTGCGGATGCTTGCGATTTTCACGCGGTCCCATTCACTTATATGGTGCCTGCATTGCGTGAAAAACGCAGAATATAGAGCAGACTGCGATTTTCACGCAACGCACAAGTGATGCGTGAAAATCACAGCTCATGTGCACAGCCCCATAGAAATGAATGGGTCCCGATTCAGTGCGGGTGCAATGCGTTCACATCACGCATTGCACCCGCACGGAAATCTCGCCCCTGTGAAAGAGGACTTAACTGTCTGCAGCGGACTCCATCTACGGAAAAAGTGCACTGGATGTCACTGATATTTTAAGGATGCGCACACTTCAAACAGGAGATGTGGTGTGAATAATTTAACTGTCCGCAGCGGACACCATCTATTGAAAAAGTGCACTGGATGTCACTGATATTTTAAGGATGCGCACACTTTAAAACGGAAATGTGGCGCGGATAATTTAACTGTCCACAGCTGACATCGTCTACGGAAAAAGTGCACTAGATGTCACTGATATTTTAGGGATGCACACACTTTAAACACGAGATGTGGTGCAAATAATTTAACTGTCCGCAGTCGACACCGTCTACGGAAAAAGTGCACTGGATGTCACTGACATTTTAGGGATGTGCACATTTTAAAAAAGAGATGTGCCGCGGATAATTTAACTGTCCACAGCTGACATCGTCTACGGAAAAAGTTCACTGGATATCACAGATATTTTAGGGATGCGCACACTTTAAACAGGAGATATGTCGCGGATAATTTAACTGTCCGCAGCAGACACCGTCTACGGAAAAAGTACACTGGATGTCACTGAAATTTTAGGGATGTGCACACTTTAAACAGGATATGTGGTGCGAATAATTTAACTGTCCACAGCGGACACCATCTACGTAAAAAGTGCACTGGATGTCACTGATATTTTAGGGATGCACACACTTTAAACAGGATATGTGGCACGGATAATTTAACTGTCCGCAGCGGACACCGTCTACGGAAAAAGTTTCCTTTAATGTCAATGATATTTTAGGAATGCGTACGCTTTAAACAGGAGATGTGGCGCAGATAATTTAACTGTCCGAAGCGGACACTGTCTATGGAAAAAGATTACTGGATGTCACTGATATTTTAGGGATGCGCACACTTTAAAATGGAAATGTGGCACGGATAATTTAACTGTCCGCAGTCGACACCGTCTACGGAAAAAGTGCACTGGATGTCACTGATATTTTTGGGATGCACACACTTTAAGCAGGAGATATGCTGCAAATAATTTAACTCTCCGCAGTCGACACCATCTACGGAAAAAGTGCACTGGATGTCACTGATATTTTAGGGATGCACACACTTTAAACAGGAGATGTGTAGAGTTAAGCGGACACCTCTATGTTCAGGTTCGACAGGTTCGGCCGAACTTCGGAAAACAGTTCGAGTTCGGGACCCGAACTTGACCCGAACTTGACCCCGAACCCGAACCCCATTTAAGTCAATAGGGACCGGAACTTTTGAGCACTAAAATGGCTGTAAAAATGTCATGGAAAGGGCTAGAGGGCTACAAATTTTGTCAAAATGTGGTTGAGCATGGCAAGTGCTCTGCAAACAAACGTGGATTGAGAAATAACTTAAAATAACCTAAAATATGTAAAAAATAAAATAAAAATCTTGATCTAGGAGGACCAGGTCCATATGGAGTAGGAGGTTGAGAAAGCAGTGGATGTGACGGTGTAGGTGGAAGTGGCGGTGGAGGAGGTAGCCAACACTGCTTTTTGGTTTAAAATTTATTCATATTTTTTTAAATTAAGGTACACCCCAAAACATTGGGAAATATCACCCTCCAGTCGTGATAAACACATGTTCAGACAATACACCGGCTGCAGGGCAGGCCAGCACCTCCAAGGCGTAAAGGGCAAGCTCAGGCCATCTGCCAAATTTGGAGACCCAGAAGTTGCAGGGGCTGACCCCTGTCAGTTAGTTCGTGTAGGCGTGTGTATACTTACTGCCCCACCATGTCGCACGTCCCCGTGATGTTCACGATCTAATTTGATATCTGCTTTATCAACTTTCGATGTTCTTTTATGCGCCTACTATGGTGATCACGGGTGGCGGGAAATCAGGGTTCCAAGCCGGAGAGGGAGCGTGAGAAAAAGAGACCAAATTTAAGGGAGATAAATTTATTTTAAAAAACTGGGATCGAGCAGAAATGTGGGAAAAGCTATTGAGGCGCAAATGTGGGACAAATCACAGAAGCCCAAATGTGGGTCAAAAGAGTCAAGCGTAATTGTGGGAAAAGCTATTGAGGGGCAAATGTTGTCCAAAAGAGTATAGCGGAAATGTGGGACAAAGTATTGAAGCTTAAATGTGGTACAACTTGTTTAAGTTTAAGCATTGAATCAAAGGAGGTGGCACGCATCAAATAAAGAAGCATTTCAGAAATTTTTTTTCCCTGTCACCTATGCAGTGCAGGGGTTTATTCACGTCTAAAATTGTATAATGTCAACCCAAGAATGTAACAGAAAAATTACAGAAATTAATTAATCTGTCTACTTGGTAGAGCAGGGGTCTATGACAGAAAACAATTGTTTATTGTTACCCAAAAATGTAAAATAAAAATTATTGAAATGTATTAACTAGGTAGAGGAGGGGTATATTACACCCAAAAATTGGTGAATTTGACCATAAAATGTAACTGACAAATGTTATTATTTTTTTTTTACTGGTCTAATAGGTATAGCAGTGGTACATTACACCAACAAAAATTGCTGAATTTCCCCAGAAAATGTAACTGACAATTATTTTATTTTTTGTTATCCGGCCTACTAGGTATAGCAGTGGTACTATACACCGAAAAATTGGTTAATTTCACCCGAAAATTAAACTGACAATTTTATTTATTTTTAAACCTGTCTACTAGGTATAGCAGTGGTACTTCACACCCAAAAATTGTTGAATTTCACCCAAACATGTAAATGATAATTTTTTTTTTTTTTATTAACCGGCCTACTAGATATAGCAGTGGTACTATACACCCAAAAATTGGTGAATTTCACCCGAAAATGTAAATGACTATTTTTATTTATTGTTTAACCGGCCTACTAGGTATAGCAGTGGTACTAAACATCTAAAAATTGGTTAATTTCGCCAGAAAATGTTAATGACAATTTTTTATTTTTTTTTTAACCGGCCTACTAGATATAGCAGTGGTACTATACACCCAAAAATTGGTTAATTTCACCAGAAAATGTTAATAACAATTTGTTTTTTTTTGTTTTTTTAACCGGCCTACTAGATATAGCAGTGGTACTATACACCCAAAATTGGTTAATTTCACCAGAAAATTTAACAGATAATTATTTTTATTTATTTTACCGGTTTAATAGGTATAGCAGTGGTACTATACACCCAAAATTGGTTAATTTCACCAGAAAATTTAACAGATAATTTTTTTAATTTATTTTACCGGTTTAATAGGTATAGCAGTGGTACTATACACCCAAAATTGGTTAATTTCACCAGAAAATTTGACAGATTTTTTAAATTTATTTTACTGGTTTAATAGGTATAGCAGTGGTACTATACACCCAAAAATTGGTGAATTTCACCCGAAAATGTTAAAAAAAATTTTTTTTTTTAACCGGCCTACTAGGTATAGCAGTGGTACTACACACCCAAAAATTGGTGAATTTCACCCAAAAATGTAAATGACAAATAAGTGAAATGAAATAAAATAAAGCATGTACAAAAAAAAAATATATATATTTATGAGGTGGAGTTCCATATGGAGTAGGAGTTTGAGGAGGCGGTGGACGTAGCAGAGTATTTGGAAGCGGCGGTGAAGGAGGACGAGATAGGTTTTTGGTTTTAATTTGATTTTTTAAAATTAAGGTACGCTCCAAAAGAGTGTGAAATATCCAAAATACAGACATGAGCAATTGCGCTGCAGTATAACAATGGCTGGTTAGTGCCGGTATACATGTCTATTCTGGACAGGCGGCTGCGCTTGTCTGTGATGACGCCCCCTGCCGTGCTAAACACACGTTCAGATAATACACTGGCTGCAGGGCAGGCCCGCACTTCTAAGGCGTAAAGGGCAAGCTCAGGCCATGAGTCCAATTTGGAGACCCAGAAGTTGAAGGGGGCAGATCTGTCATTAAGTACATGTAGGCGTGTGCACATATACTGCTCCACCATGTTGGTGAAATGCTGCCTCCTGCTAAGACTGGTGGTGCTGGTTGTTGTGGAGTGCTGACAAAGATTTTCCACATTTTGGCCATTCTAACCCTGCCTTCTGAGGTGCTGGTGGTACCCCAGCTGCGTTGGCAACCTCTTCCTCGTCCTCTGCCTTCGCCTTGTGCTTCCACTGTGCCCCCGCTGTCAGGTGGGAATGCCACCAGCAGCGCGTCTTCCAGCGAGCGCTTGTACTCGCGCATCTTACGATCCCGCTCCAGTGAGGGAATTAAGGACGGTACGTTGTCCTTGTAACGGGGATCCAGCAGCATGGCCACCCAGTAATCAGCACAAGTTAGAATGTGGGCAACTACGAAATGATCCCTCTTCCTCCTCCTCCTCCTGTGCCATATCCTCTTCCATCATCGCCATGAGCGTTTTTTAAAGGAGGCATAGAAGTGGGATAGTAACACTGAAAACGGCGTTATCGGCACTGGCCATGTTGGTGGAGTACTCAAAATAACGCAACAAGGAACACAGGTCTCACATGGAGGCCCAGTCATTGGTGGTGAAGTGGTGGTGTTCCGCCGAGCGACTCACCCGTGCGTGCTGCAGCTGAAACTCCACTATCGCCTGCTGCTGCTCGCACAGTCTGGCCAGCATATGCAAGGTTGAGATCCACCTTGTCGGCACGTCGCATATGAGGTGGTGAGCGGGAAGGCCGAAGTTACGCTGCAGCGCTCACAGGCGAGCAGCAGCAGGGTGAGAACGGAAAAAGCGCGCACAGACGGGCCGCACTTTATGCAGCAGCTCTGACATAGGGTAATTTTTAAGGAATCTCTGCAACACCAAATTCAGCATATGCGCCAGGCAAGGCGTCAAACCGACTAGTCCCACAGCTGATACGAGATTTCGTCCATTATCGCACACCACCAAGCCGGGCTTGAGGCTGACTGGCACAAACCACTCATCGATCTGTTGTTCAAGGCCCGTCCACAGCACCTGCGTGGTGTGGGGTTTGTCACCCAAACAGATACGTTATAAAACTGCCTGCTGTCGTTTACCCCTGGCTGTGCTGAAGTTGGTGGTGAAGGTGTTACGCTGACCGGATGAGGAACTGGTAGAGGATGAGGAAGCAGAGTAGGAGGAGGAAGCAACAGGAGGCAAACTGAAGCTCCCTGCAATCCTCGGTGGTGGAAGGACATGCGCCAAACTGCTATCCGCCTCAGGCCCAGCCGCCACTGCATTTACCCAGTGTGCTGTTATGGAGATATAACGGCCCTGACTGTGCTTACTGGTCCACGTATCCATAGTCAGGCGCACCTTGCCACAGATGACGTTGCGCAGTGCACACCTGATTTTGTCCCTTACTTGGTTGTGCAGGGAAGGAATGGTTCACCTTGAAAAGTAGTGGTGGCTGGGCACGACGTACTGTGGGACAGCCACCGCCATAAGGCCTTTAAAACTATCCGTATCCACCAGACGGAATGACAGCATTTCAAAGGCCCGTAATTTAGAAATACTGCCATTCAGGGCTAGGGATTGCGGGTGGGTAGGGGGTACTTCCTCTTCCTCTCCAGCGTTTCCGAGATGGAGAGCTGAACGCTTCCGTGGGACATTGTGGAGATGCTTTGTGACCCAGATGTTGGTGTTGCTGGCAGATCCTCTGTTTGCGGGGTGGCAGGTGGCACTGTCACTCCAGAGGTGGATGAAGAGGCCGAGACTGCAGCAGAAGAGGAAGCAGGAGGAGCCAGAGACCTTTCTTGGTTTTTGAGGAGTCTACTCCACTGCAGCTCGTGCTTTGCACTTAAATGCATGGTCATGCAGGTTGTGCTCAGGTTGAGAACGTTTATGCCTCGCCTCAGGCTCTGATTGCACAGCGTGCAAACCACTCGTGTCTTGTCGTCAGCACATTGTCTGAAGAACTGCCACGCCAGGGAACTCCTTGGAGCTGGCTTTGGTGTGCTCGGTCCCTTGCTGCGGTGGGCAGTAGGAGGCGTACTGTCTAGATGACGGTCGCTCCGCTTTTGCACCCTGCTCCCTCTTCTGCTGTGCTGGTGGCTCTGTGCGACCACCGCCTCTTCCTCTGAGCTACTGAGGTCACACGCATGACCTTGATTCCATGTGGGGTCGAGGACCTCATCGTCCTCCACATCATCTTCCACCCAGTCTTTACCCCTACCTTCCTTGTCGGTCTGCACACTTTCGAAAGCCCCAGCAGTTGTCACTTGTGTTTCGTCATCATCCGAGACGTGCTGCGATGGTCTTCCCATGTACTCATCTTGAAAGATAAGTGGTTGGGCATCGGTGCACTCAATCTCTTCCACTTCTGGGGCAGGGCTAGGTGGATAGCCCTGGGAAACCCTGCTAAAAGAGTCATCAAAAAGCAGAAGAGACTGCTGCATGACTTGGGGCTCAGACTGTTTGGCTGATTTGCAAGGGGTTGAGGTGAAAGACTGATGGACATCGGCTGCAGGTGCCAACTGTGGTCTTTCAGCAGGCGACTGGGTGGAAGACAATGTGAAGGAACTGGATCCACTGTCAGCAACTGAATCTACTATCGCCTGTACTTGTTCAGGCCTCACCATTCGTAGAGCAGCATTAGGCCCAACCAAATACCGCTGCAGGTTTTGTCGCCTACTCGCACCTGAGGAAGGGGTTTCACTTGTGCGTGTAGCTGGCACAGATCGACCACGTCCTCTCCCTGCAACAGGAGCTCCACCAGCAGCACCACGACCTGGGCCACGTCCCTTATTTGATGCTCTCCTCATATTTTTCGAATTTAGGATCTTGCCCTAAATGGGTGTTTAATTAATAGTACAATAGAACGACAGAATGTAAAGGCTGTATCTCCCAGGCTGTGAGCTGTGCGCTGCGATTGGCCAGCGCTACAGCCTAGGAGAAGGAGATGCCCACAGGACAAGGGAAGACCCTCCTACTATAACTTAAGGAGCAAAGGTACCAGAGGGCATAACGGGAGAACGGAGCGGCGCCCGGGGATAATAGTAAGTGCAGTGAGATCCCTGGGCGCCGCTCTACATGGCAGCATACTTAGTTCACATAGTTTTCACAAGTGAAAGGTCCTCTTTAAATTGCACACTGACTAATCAAGATGTTGTAGATTGCAAAAAAAGTGTTTTTTTGGTAACAGAATATGAAAGCTGTATATATTAAACTTGAATTTAACACTTGCAGATCAGGAAAATACTGTTTTTTGAAGAAAAAAAAAGTGTGTTTTTTAAAAACCAGAAAATGTTAAAGATTGCCAAAAAAGTGTTTTTTTGGTAAGAAAATATGAAAGCTGTATATACAGTACAGACCAAAAGTTTGGACACACCTTCTCATTCAAAGAGTTTTCTTTATTTTCTTGACTATGAAGGCATCAAAACTATGAATTAACACATGTGGAATTATATACATAACAAACAAGTGTGAAACAACTGAAAATATGTCATATTCTAGATTCTTCAAAGTAGCCACCTTTTGCTTTGATTACTGCTTTGCAAACTCTTGGCATTCTCTTGATGAGCTTCAAGAGGTAGTCCCCTGAAATGATTTTCACTTTACAGGTGTGCCCTGTCAGTTTTAATAAGTGGGATTTCTTGCCTTATAAATGGGGTTGGGACCATCAGTTGCGTTGAGGAGAAGTCAGGTGAATACACAGCTTATAGTCCTACTGAATAGACTGTTAGAATTTGTATTATGGCAAGAAAAAAGCAGCTAAGTAAAGAAAAACGAGTGGCCATCATTACTTTAGGAAATGAAGGTCAGTCAGTCAGCCGAACAATTGGGAAAACTTTGAAAGTAAGGGCTATTTGACCATGAAGGAGAGTGATGGGGTGCTGCGCCAGATGACCTGGCCTCCACAGTCACCGGACCTGAACCCAATCGAGATGGTTTGGGGTGAGCTGGAACGGAGAGTGAAGGCAAAAGGGCCAACAAGTGCTAAGCATCTCTGGGAACTCCTTCAAGACTGTTGGAAGACCATTTCAGGGGACTACCTCTTGAAGCTCATCAAGAGAATGCCAAGAGTGTGCAAAGCAGTAATCAAAGCAAAAGGTGGCTACTTTGAAGAACCTAGAATATGACATATTTTCAGTTGTTTCACACTTGTTTGTTATGTATATAATTCCACATGTGTTAATTCATAGTTTTGATGCCTTCATAGTCATGAAAATAAAGAAAACTCTTTGAATGAGAAGGTGTGTCCAAATTTTTGGTCTGTACTGTATATATATATATATATATATACTTCTATTATTTCCCCCAATCGCAAGAGGGAAATGACACCTAGGTGACTGGACAATAATGTCCAGTTTCGGCCACTTCAAAGGACAGAGGGGCATTCTCCCCTGCTGCGTATCTCCGGCACAGAGATACGTGGTTACTTCACAGGCTGGAGGATCAAAACATTCCCCCGCCGGGAAGCGTGCGCCATCATATCATCGCACCAGTCCACGTGAATCTACCTGCAGGCGTGCTCAAATGCCTGCAGCACGGGCTGCTCGGAAGTGAGCGCCGCAGGGTTTAAATAACCCGGCAACTCTGCAATCAGTGAGTCAAGTTGAGCCGTACAGCCCCTGCGAGGATCATCCCCTGAGATGAGCAACCCCTGGAAAATGACCATTAGTGCTAAGTATTATTAACCCCCTATACCATCAACATATTTTCCTGCCTGTCTCTGCCTATTCCCTTTACCACCAATGTATATAACCCCTGATAACCCCTGCTGCCCACTGCCACCAATCCCTATATACCCCAGCATTAACCCCTTCCTGCCATATCCTACAGCTCATCCCCTACATTGTCCTGCATCCCAATATTAACCCTTTCCTTCCCACTGCCACCAATATCATTAACCCCTTCACTGCTCCCCTGCAGTGCTATTTCCACCGCATCAACCCCTTACCCCTGCCATCCTGTTTAACCCTTGCTGGTATTGTAATTAACCCCTTGTTTTCTTCATAGGGACAGTGTATAGCCAGGAAGCTGCTAAATAGTGTGTGTGTGAGTGTATTTTTATGTAGAGTTTGGGGGTGGAATTGTGTAAGATATTGTATTGTGTTTAGTGTAGTTAGGTGTATTGTAGTGTTGTTAATATATTACTGTATGCGACTATAAGTATGTATATTTATATGTCCATTGATATAAATATATATAGTAATAATTACGTTATTTGTTCATAGTACAGCGTATAGTCATTTATTGTAGTAGTCGCCGCCGTAGTAGTAACATAGCGCACATAGTTCAGTTCACAGTAAGTGCAACAAGGAAGTTAGTTTGTATTTAGGCAGATTTATCAATGTACGACTCACACCTATTTTATGAATCTTAATTATTGATATTAACCAAAATATTAATAATTAATATTTCCTTTAACAGAGTCAATATGGTTAATCACAATACATTAGTAAGTGCTTTTATTAACTATTCCTAGATGATAAATGCAATTTTCTCAAGTGATACAACGCATTTAATCACATGTATGACTGTAAGTGGAACAAGCAAGGTGGCTGTATCTTATTATTTTACGCCATTCTCTGCCTTTTCTAAAGAATTATAAAGGGGCAGTTCCACCAATTGGTATTTTTTAAACTCAATATTCACACAAACCTTTTTTTTTTTCATTTCAACAGTACTATTCAACTGAAAATTAAATAATGTCCTTCTGTAGTAGTCAGCACAGATAGATAAACCTCCTAAATAGAGAGGCAACTAGAGTTGAGCGAACACCTGGATGTTAGGGTTCGAGAAGTTCGGCCGAACTTCCCGGAAATGTTCGGGTTCGGGATCCGTACCCGACCCGAACCCCATTGAAGTCAATGGGGACCCAAAATTTCCGTCACTAAAAAGGCTATAAAACAGGCCAGGAAAGGGGTAGAGTGCTGCAAAAGGCAGCAAAATGTAGTTAAATCCCAAGCAAACAAATGTGGATAGGGAAATTAATAAAAATAAAAATAAAATAAATAAAAATTAACCAATATCAATTGGAGAGAGGTCCCATAGCAGAGAATCAGGCTTCATGTCACCCACCACTGGAACAGGCCACTGTCAGATATTTTTAGGCCCCGGCACCCAGACAGAGGAGAGAGGTCCCATAGCAGAGAATAAGGCTTCATGTCATAGCAGAGAATCATGCTTCATGTCACCCACCACTAGAACAGGCCATTGTCAGATATTTTTAGGCCCCGGCACCCAGACAGAGGAGAGAGGTCCCATAGCAGAGAATCAGGCTTCATGTCATAGCAGAGAATCAGGCTTCATGTCATAGCAGAGAATCAGGCTTCATGTCATAGCAGAGAATCAGGCTTCATGTCATAGCAGAGAATCAGGCTTCATGTCACCCAACACTGGAACAGGCCATTGTCAGATATTTTTAGGCCCCGGCACCCAGACAGAGGAGAGAGGTCCCATAGCAGAGAATCAGGCTTCATGTCATAGCAGAGAATCATGCTTCATGTCACCCAACACTGGAACAGGCCACTGTCAGATATTTTTAGGCCCCGGCACCCAGACAGAGAAGAGAGGTCCCATAGCAGAGAATCAGGCATCATGTCATAGCAGAGAATCATGCTTCATGTCACCCACCACTGGAACAGGCCATTGTCAGATATTTTTAGGCCCCGGCACCCAGACAGAGGAGAGAGGTCCCATAGCAGAGAATCAGGCTTCATGTCATAGCAGAGAATCATGCTTCATGTCATAGCAGAGAATCAGGCTTCATGTCATAGCAGAGAATCAGGCTTCATGTCATAGCAGAGAATCAGGCTTCATGTTACCCACCACTGGAACAGGCCATTGTCAGATAATTTTAGGCCCCAGCACCCAGACAGAGGAGAGAGGTCCCATAGCAGAGAATTAGGCTTCATGTCATAGCAGAGAATCATGCTTCATGTCACCCAACACTGGAACAGGCCACTGTCAGATATTTTTAGGCCCCGGCACCCAGACAGAGGAGAGAGGTCCCATAGCAGAGAATCAGGCTTCATGTCGTCATAGCAGAGAATCATGCTTCATGTCACCCAACACTGGAACAGGCCACTGTCAGATATTTTTAGGCCCCGGCAACCAGACAGAGGAGAGAGGTCCCATAGCAGAGAATCAGGCTCTATGTCATAGCAGAGAATCAGGCTTTATGTCACCCAACACTGGAACAGGCCACTGTCAGATATTTTTAGGCCCCGGCACCCAGACAGGGGAGAGAGGTCTCATAGCAGAGATTCAGGCTTCATGTCATAGCAGAGAATCATGCTTCATGTCACCCAACACTGGAACAGGACACTGTCAGATATTTTTAGGCCCCGGCACCCAGACAGAGGAGAGAGGTGCCATAGCAGAGAATCATGCTTCATGTCATAGCAGAGAATCAGGCTTCATGTCATAGCAGAGAATCAGGCTTCATGTCATAGCAGAGAATCAGACTTCATGTCATTTACCACTGGAACAGGCCATTGTCAGATATTTTTAGGCCCCAGCACCCAGACAGAGGAGAGAGGTCCCATAGCAGAGAATCAGGCTTCATGTCATAGCAGAGAATCATGCTTCATGTCACCCAACACTGGAACAGGCCACTGTCAGATATTTTTAGGCCCTGGCATCCAGACAGAGGAGAGAGTTCCCATAGCAGAGAATCAGGCTTCATGTCATAGCAGAGAATCATGCTTCATGTCACCCAACACTGGAACAGGCCACTGTCAGATATTTTTAGGCCCCGGCACCCAGACTGAGGAGAGAGGTCCCATAGCAGAGAATCAGGCTTCATGTTATAGCAGAGAATCAGGCTTTATGTCACCCAACACTGGAACAGGCCACTGTCAGATATTTTTAGGCCCCGGCACCCAGACAGAAGAGAGGTTCATTCAACTTTGGGTTGCCCCGCAATATAATGGTAAAATAAAAATAAAAAAAGGATTGAATGAGGAAGTGCCCTGGAGTACAATAATATATGGTTAAGGGGAGGTAGTTATAAATGTCTAATCTGCACAAGGGATGGACAGGTCCTGTGGGATCCATGCTTGGTTCATTTTTATGAACGTCAGCTTGTCCACATTGGCTGTAGACAGGCAGCTGCGTTTGTCTGTAATGACGCCCCCTGCGTGCTGAATACACGTTAAGACAAAACGCTGGACGCCGGGCAGGCCAGCACCTCCAAGGCATAAAAGGCTAGCTCTGGCCACGTGGACAATTTGGAGACCCAGAAGTTGAATGGGGTTGAACCATCAGTCAGTACGTGGAGGGGTGTGCACACGTACTGTTCCACCATGCTAGTGAAATATTGCCTCCTGCTAACACGTTCCGTATCAGGTGGTGGTGCAGTTAGCTGTGGCGTGTTGACAAAACTTTTCCACATCTCTGCAATGCTAACCCTGCCCTCAGAGGAGCTGGCCGTGACACAGCTGCGTTGGCGACCTCTTGCTCCTCCTCTGCCTTCGCCTTGGGCTTCCATTTGTTCCCCTGTGACATTTGGGAATGCTCTCAGTAGCGCGTCTACCAATGTGCGCTTGTACTCGCGCATCTTCCTATCACGCTCCAGTGTAGGAAGTAAGTTGGGCACATTATCTTTGTTCCGGGGATCCAGCAGGGTGGTAACCCAGTAGTCCGCACACGTTAAAATGTGGGCAACTCTGCTGTCAATGCGCAGGCACTGCAGCATGTAGTCGCTCATGTGTGCCAGGCTTCCCAGAGGTAAGGACAAGCTGTCTTCTGTGGGAGGCGTATCGTCATCGTCCTGCGTTTCCCCGCAGCCACGCACCAGTGATGGGCCCGAGCTGCGTTGGGTGCCATCTCGCTGTGAACATGCTTCATCCTCATCCTCCTCCACCTCCTCCTCATCCTCCAGTAGTGGGCCCTGTCTGGCCACATTTGTACCTGGCCTCTGCTGTTGCAAAAAAACTCCCTCTGAGTCACTTCGAAGAGACTGGCCTGAAAGTGCTAAAAATGACCCCTCTTCCTCCTCCTCCTGGGCCACCTCCTCTTCCATCATCGCCCTAAGTGTTTCCCAGCACCAGAGGGTCCACTAACACCACCACGACCTTGTCCGCGTCCCTTACTAGATGTTTTCCTCATTGTTACTGTTCACCACAATAATAAAAAAATTATTTGGCCCAATGTATTGAATTCAAATTCGGCCTTTTTTTACAGACACCTAACACTATCTGGCTATCTATTTAGGTACCGTATTACACTAATACAGGCACAGCAGTAACGACAGATTTAGCTGAATATAAATTGTAGGCCTAGTATTTAGGTGCTGGATGACAGGTATACGTTTACGGACAGAATTAGACTTGGAAATGCACGGTAGCGTGTGTGTGAAGTAATTGAGAATGACCCTATCCGCACCTTCAATCTAATATACCCTTTTATGGATAGATTTAAAGTAGGCCTGATACAGCAGAAACCATTGATTTAGGGAATTGATAAATTGGGAATTGTATTTCAACCCAGAACAAAAACTGTGCTTTGACGGACACTAAATAACTTGACCAGCTACAGCAGTAACCACAGATTTAGCTGAATATAAAATTTGAGGCCTATTATTTAGGCGCTGGGTGACAGGTATATGTTTACGGACAGAATTAGACTTGGAAATGCACGGTAGCGTGTGTGTGAAGTAATTGAGAATGACACTATCCGCACCTTCAATCTAATATACCCTTTTATGGATAGATTTAAAGTAGGCCTGATACAGCAGAAACCACTGATTTAGGGAATTGCTAAGTTGGGAATTGTATTTCAGCCCAGAACAAAAACTGTGCTTTGACGGACACTAAATAACTTGACCAGCTACAGCAATAACCACAGATTTAGCTGAATATAAATTTGAGACCTATTATTTACGTGCTGGGTGACAGGTATACGTTTACGGACAGAATTAGACTTGGAAATGCACGGTAGCGTGTGTGAAGAAATTGAGAATGACCCTATCCGCACCTTCAATCTAATATACCCTTTTATGGATAGATTTAAAGTAGGCCTGATACAGCAGAAACCACTGATTTAGGGAATTGCTAAGTTGGGAATTGTATTTCAACCCAGAACAAAAACTGTGCTTTGGCGGACACTAAATGAATTGACCAGCCTCAGCAATAACCACAGATTTAGCTGAATATAAATTTGAGGCCTATTATTTAGGCGCTGGGTGACAGGTATACGTTTACGGACAGAATTAGATTTGGAAATGCACGGTAGCGTGTGTGTGAAGTTATTGAGAATGACCCTATCTGCACCCTCAATCTAATATACCCTTTTATGGATAGATTTAAAGTAGGCCTGATACAGCAGAAACCACTGATTTAGGGAATTGCTAAGTTGGGAATTGTATTCAACCCAGAACAAAAACTGTGCTTTGGCGGACACTAAATAAATTGACCAGCCTCAGCAATAAACATAGATTTAGCTGAATATAAATTTTAGGCCTATTATTTAGGCGCTGGGTGACAGGTATACGTTTACAGACAGAATTATTTAAACTTGGAAATGCACGGTAGCGTGTGAAGTTATTGAGGATGACACTATCCGCACCTTCAATCTAGTATACCCTTTTATGGATCAATTTAAACTTGGCCTGATACAGCAGAAAAAATATATTTAGGGGATTGCTAAGTTGGGAATTGTATTCAACCCAGAACAAAAACTGTGCTTTGGCGGACACTAAATAAATTGAGCAGCCTCAGCAATAAACACAGATTGAGCTGAATATAAATTTTAGGCCTATTATTTAGGCGCTGGGTGACAGGTATACGTTTATGGACAGAATTATTTAAACTTGGAAATGCACGGTAGCGTGTGAAGTTATTGAGGATGACACTATCCACATCTTCAATCTAATATACCCTTTTATGGATCAATTTAAACTTGCCCTGATACAGCAGAAAAAAAATATTTAGGGGATTGCTAAGTTGGGAATTGTATTCAACCCAGAACAAAAACTGTGCTTCGGCAGACAGCAGACAATATTACAATTGGCTAGCCACAGCTGAAACACCAGATTTAGGGTACTGCTATTTTGGCCAATTGTATTTTACCCCTCAATAAAATAGCAAGCATAGCCAAGCCCCTGATGTAGGATATAGCAAAAAATTAACCACACTATTGATGGTTAAATGGACTTGGTGGCAGCTTGTGCTGGCGCACCACAAGACACAAAATGGCCGCCGATCACCCAAGGAAAAAGTGACATAAAAACGCTCTGGGCAGCCTAAAAACAGTGAGCAATCCACAGCTGTAGATCGATCACTGAATTAAGTGTTTTTGCTGAGTAAATCCCTGCCTAATCTCTCCCTAACAGCAGCTGCAACCTCTCCCTACACTGATCAGAGCAGAGTGACGTGCGGCGCTACGTGACTCCAGCTTAAATAGAGGCTGGGTCACATGCTGCACTGGCCAATCACAGCCATGCCAATAGTAGGCATGGCTGTGATGGCCTCTTGGGGCAAGTAGTATGACGCTTGTTGATTGGCTGCTTTGCAGCCTTTCAAAAAGCGCTAAGAAAGCGCCGAACACCGAACCCGAAACCGGACTTTTACGAAAATGTTCGGGTTCGGGTCCGTGTCACGGACACCCCAAAATTCGGTACGAACCCGAACTATACAGTTCGGGTTCGCTCATCCCTAGAGGCAACACATTGTTAATTCACTGCTGCTGTTAAAGATATCCATTAGTAAAACTGTAGATTAGTAGAATTTGAATAACAGCATGAAAGTTTCATTGTTTTCTTGATAGACCTTGATAAAGATGCCCACAGAAAAACATCGCACTTGATGCTCTAATTGACAAGCTTATGCCCTTTCCTCTGCAGTCTGAATGGTCTGATTGAGAAAGTTAAGCGAGGCTTTTTGCCAGTGCTAAAGTTAAAACCAAGAAGGAAGCTAAGAGGCAGGAAGTAGAATATATGGCTGTTAATATGTGATTTAAAAAATTGATAATATTGTCCTTTTAGTTGACCATGCAAATAATAGTGAAGTACAATGAGTATATAGTTATTAAGGCTGATATATGGGCTTAGGGTACGCTAGTCTGGGATATACAGGTAGTGAGGATTATGTTCTCTCAACACTGCCTACACTTTTGGGGAATATAGCCCTGACTACTGAACAATGTCTGGGCTTTCCTCAGATTGTTCATTGCAACTTGTTCAAGAACATAAGTGTCAGAAAAAATAAATTAGGGGTGTTTACTCTGCCCTGTCCCTGCAAACTAAGATGTTGTCACAGTGTGGTTCACTGTGACATGGGTTGCAGTGTTGCTCAGATTTGTGCTTTGGCGTACTGGTTGCGGGGGTTTCCGTGTGGGCTGGTTGCCAAGGGGAAATGTGTAGTAACAGCAGACTGTGTGTTTACTGTGTCTTCCTTGCTTTCCCCTCCCTGTACCCTGATTTGTGTGGGGTTAATATCTTGGTCTGGGTGTGCTCACTAGGTGTTTTATATTCCTGTTTTCTGTGCGCCTAGGAGTTAGTCTGTCTCCAGCCTGGCTGGGTGCAGGAGCTATGCACCTGATCTGGGTTATTCCATCTGCCCTGTCTGTGTGGCCACCTAGTAAGTTATCAATGTCTCCTTGTCTGGTTCCATCTCCTGTCTGTGACTGCCATGTGTCATTCTGAATGGGGTCCAGGCATCTGCTTGTCTGGTTCCATGTGTAACCCTGTGAAGTTACACAGGCTGCATTATCTGAAATGCCCAGTAGATGGCAGATGGACTCAGTATGCTGTTAATAAAACATTGAGCATTGATCACATGACCTGCTGAAATCAGTCACATGGATGGTGACATCATCGCAGGTCCTGAAAGGACGCTTCCTGCACAGCTCTGAGGAGGGAGGTCCTAAAAGATTTCTAGAAGATACGACATGCTCAGCCAGAAAAAGGACATGTGTCTAGATGTGAGAGACTGCAGCACAGAGATGGAACCTTGCTGAGAGAGCTTGCTTCACCCAAGATCACATCTGCCGAGAGAGGGATCTGCTGGCAAAGACAAGCATTGAGTCCAGACGTCTGGTGAATCCAGTGAGAGGAGATTGCTGCTGACCGGCCTGGTTAATGGTGTTGTGAGGGTAAGTCAAACCTCTCCCTGTATCACCACAGGGCACCTGTCTCCTCACTCACAGTAAAGACTCTGAGGTCCAGTGACGGACATTACACAGCTCAGGCTGCTTCAGTGACCCCGCGGAGCAAGAGCTTATAAGGGCCCCAACTCTCCTATGTGCACCAACGGCCATTAGGGCGAAGATAGGGGGGTGGGACGCAGGTGTGCTGGTGGGTGGGTGAGGAAGAATCCACATTACCCTGTTATTTGTGTTACTCTATTGTATTTTCCTATGTATGTTGGTTCATTTGCTACTTACTATATAAAGTTAATTCCAGTTAGGCTGTGTCAGTCTCATTGCACCAAGTATGTTCCCAGTGGGACCCCACATCCCTACCCCGGATGCTCCCCTGGGTGGAGGCACTGCCGCAGACATGTACCCCAGCTCCCAGATAGCGGAGGTTTAGGATCCGCCTGTCAGGCATAGTGAGTTAACTAGGTTTAGGAACCCCAAAGACACTAGGGGGGCGCCCTCAAACCCCCGTTACATATGGAGGCACTGCTGAGATTCGTTGGGGTACAACCAGTGAGAATAGGTAAAATCCTCAGGCCACTCCCTCCTTTGTAAAAGAGTGGGCCCAGCAAAGAAATGTACCATTACAGCAAGCTGTGATGTTATGCAAAGTCCCATCCTGCTGTGAGATGAATCACGTCATCTTGTGTATAGAAATTCGACTGGGAATAGAAATGGCGACCGTCAGGGATATCCTGCAGGATTCTGAAGGCCAAACTTACATGTTAATATATTGTCATACGGACTTGGGAGACCATGAGATGCCTACCAACATTCATTTATATGGAGCCCCGGCTGAAGGATGCTCCTTAGTGTACGCTCTCCTTGATAAGAAAGAAAGGGTCTCACTGCAACAACCCTTTAAATTAGAACAGAGAAATTATGTCACAGAAAATTATTCTAAGCTCCTGACTCCTATCTCCGGAAAGGCCGGAGCCATTCCTAAAGCAGACAACCCTGAAGTACGCACCCTGCCTACAGGAGGTAGTGATGTATCGGACATACTACAGAAACTCTCAGAAGCCATAGTGACGGCAAACCACACCCATAGTTACCGCAAACTAAAGGTGTTTTCTGGGAATCAGCCTGTTCCTTCAGGAGAAGAGCCTTTTGAGGTCTGGAAGGATAATGCTATGCAGTTGTTGGAGGAATGGTCTTGTACGGATACCATAAAGAAACAGCGGTTGGTGGAGAGTCTTCGTTTTCCCGCTACAGACATGATAAGACTGTACAAGGGAGTAAATGGGCAAGCTACTGTGCACGACTATCTACAAGTTTTACAGGATGCTTATGGGAAATCAGAAGATTTGGATGATCTGTTGGTTAAGTTCCTAGCCACCAAGCAGAAGGAGCATGAAAAAGCCACTGACTATATCAACCGGTTACAGCCATCGCTTGGAAAGTTATTCCATAAAGGAGCAGTCACTGCCTCTGAGTTGGATGCTCGGCTATCTAAGCAAATTCAGAGAGGTGGTTTGACCAATAATCCAGTTATGATTCTGCTGAGAGCCAAGTTGGATGATAAAGTTCTGCCTTATTCCGCATTAATAAATACAGCCAGGAGATTGGAAGACCAGACGTGTCCACCCCTACAGAAGGAGAAAGAGGATACAGAACTGTCAGCTCTTAGGAAGAAGGTGGCTGAATTGGAGCTCTTATGCAAATCACCACCAGAGAGAGCAGATCCTCCCCCTGGAAGTGGGGGGCAACACAGTAAGACTCAGAAAAAACTGTTTCCTGAGGATTCCCCCCGCCGAGGGGACTGCTTTAAATGTGGAAAGTCAGGGCATTTTCAGCGGGAGTGCCCTGCGAATTCCATGGAGGTGGATGTGGAGGTGCTGGCAACCGAGCTCGAGGAGACTCAAATGACCAGGTCTTACAAGCGAAGGAAGACCCGGCCTACATATAGTTTATCTGTAGGGGCCAAGATTGGGCCTAAATCTTTGATACACATGCAAGTAGAAGGAATTCATGCTTCAGCATTGCTAGATACAGGTTCTCAAGTCACCATTATCTACAGAGACTTCTATGAACGTCATTTGAAACACATTCCTATGGAACCTGCAGGAGAGTTTCAGCTATGGGGCGTTGGGTCTCAAGCTCAACCTGTGGAGGGATGCATAAAAGTGACCATAACTATTCCCCAGTTAAACACCGGGATGATATGTCCTATGGAGCTGGAAGCTTTGATATGCCCTGCAGCCAAGAAAGTGTGTGCCCCAATAATATTGGGTACTAATGCAAAGATGGTACAGGATGTATTCAAGGCCTATCTGACAGAAGTGGGAGATGTCTCCTTAGACCGACTGATAGAGGTCAGCCCTGTCCTAGGGAAAGAGTGTAGACGACTAGCCCTTGAAACAAAACCAGGGTCGTGCCACTATTCAGGAACAGAACCTGCATTTGTGAAGCCTGGTGAGACCAAAACCTTACGAGCCATAGCCTCAATGCACCATGAAATGTTGGGGGGAACTGGACAATACTTTATTGAGTCTCTGCCTGAAGAGGATCAGAAGAAGGGGTGGACTCTCATACCTGAGGTAAAAGATTGGCGGAAAAGGTGGTGTCTGAGCTTTCCTGTGATGGTACAGAATTTAACCCCCACAGAAATCCAGATTGATCGTCATCAGAAGATTGGTGTGATACACCTTTTAGATCAAGTTTCGTCCATCATGTCTGTGAGTGCAGAACAGAAGGATCATGTGAAAACACCTTTAGATTTTGATCTAGAAGATTCTCCTCTACCACAGGAGTGGAAAGACAGCCTTCGTTCAAAACTGGTCCCCCGAGAGGGAGTGTTCTCCAGAGCAGAAATGGACGTGGGGTGTTCTAAGAGTGCCACCCATACTATAAGACTTGCTGATTCTACTCCTTTCAGGGAAAGGTCAAGAAGAATACCCCCTCAAGATGTGGAAGATGTCCGGGACATACTCCAGCAGATGGAAGGAGCAGGCATCATCACAGAGTCCCGGAGCCCCTATGCCTCACCTATTGTGGTAGTGAGGAAAAAGAATGGTTCAGTTCGGCTATGTGTGGACTACCGTACTCTGAACAAGAGGACTGTGCCAGATCAGTACACTTTGCCCCGGATAGAGGATCTTCTGAACGCCCTATCTGGCAGCCAGTGGTTCAGTGTGCTTGACTTGAGGTCTGGATATTATCAGGTACCCATGAAGAAGGAGGATCAGGAAAAGACAGCTTTCATCTGCCCCTTGGGGTTCTTCCAGTTTACCAGAATGCCACAGGGAGTCACAGGAGCTCCTGCTACTTTTCAGAGGCTGATGGAGTAAACTGTGGGGGATATGAATCCCAAAGAGTGTCTAGTGTATCTAGATGACCTAATTGTTTTCGGGAAGACACCAGAGGAGCATGAACAAAGATTGCTAAAGGTGTTGGATCGACTTCAAGCTGAAGGCCTGAAGCTATCAGTGGACAAATGCCGATTTGCCCAGAACTCTGTCACTTATGTGGGGCACATAGTCTCCGCTGAAGGAGTAGCCACAGATCCTGCTAAAATTGAAGCAGTGTTGAATTGGCCAAGACCAAATAACATCAGTGAGTTGCGGTCCTTTCTCGGATTCTGTGGTTACTACCGAAGGTTCGTGAAAGACTACTCAAAGATTGCTCGAGAGTTACATGACCTACTGAAGATTACCTCTGACGTAAAGGGTGCTAAGGCACCATATCCTAAAGACCCCTTTGGAGAGAAATGGACTTCAGGATGTGAAGATGCCTTTCTGACATTGAAGAAGAAACTTACAGAAGCTCCTGTCTTAGCCTATGCAGACCCTGAGAAACCATATATCCTCCATGTGGATGCCAGTATGGAAGGTCTAGGGGGTGTACTGCACCAAAGTTATCCAGAAGGATTGAGGCCGGTGGCTTACATAAGTAGAAGTCTTACAGGTGCAGAGAAGAACTATCCAGTCCATAAATTGGAATTTCTGGCACTCAAGTGGGCCATCGTGGATAAGTTGCATGACTATTTGTATGGAGCAACATTCGAAGTAAGGACTGACAACAATCCACTTACCTACATCCAGACTACAGCTAAGCTGGATGCCACAGGACATAGGTGGTTGGCTGCCTTGTCAAGCTACAGTTTCAGCCTGAAGTACAAG
Source organism: Bufo bufo (assembly GCF_905171765.1). Taxonomy (NCBI): domain Eukaryota; kingdom Metazoa; phylum Chordata; class Amphibia; order Anura; family Bufonidae; genus Bufo; species Bufo bufo. The sequence continues at coordinate 520,560,490 of NC_053392.1, forward strand.
CCTGGGGCCAAGAATGTCAGCGCAGATGCCCTGTCCCGCAGACCTAGACTCCCTCCTCACCAAGAAGAAGAGGAGTGGGAAGAGATCCCTGGGCCGGGGGTGGGAGCCTTTTGTCAGATGTATGTGGTGGCCGAGAGTCTAGAAGAATTTGCCGAGCTAAGAGGGATAGACTCCATTAGCCACTCTCCAGAAGCCATGCCTGAGGTGTTCCATGCTCCAGTCATGCTTCAACAGTGGTCCAGTATAACCACAGAAGACGAGAAGAAGGCTCAAGCGCAGGACTGGTATATTGGGATAGTTATCAGAGCAATACTAAGAATCCTAAATTTCTGACTTCTCTACCTGTGAGTCAAAGAGAATTATACCGAAGAGAATGGAGCCGACTACATCTCGAAGATGGAGTACGCTATAGGGTCGTGAAGTATCATGATCACCCTGACAGAAAACAATTGGTACTACCGCACAGATACCGTGGCATGGTCCTGAGAGCTCTCCACGATCAACATGGGCATCTCGGGGTGGACAAGACATATGGCCTAGTACAAGATCGGTTCTATTGGCCTCGCATGAGGGAACATGTCGAGCAACATGTAAAGACATGCAGGACGTGTATCCAGAGGAAGACCCTGCCTGTGAGAGCTGCCCCTATGGGTCATCTGAAAAGTACGGGACCCATGGATCTTGTGTGTATGGACTATCTCGGCATTGAGAGCGACACAGCGGGAATTGGAAATGTGCTGGTGGTAACGGACCATTTCACCAGATATGCTCAAGCCTTCCCCACTAAAGATCAAAAGGCTGTGACTGTAGCCAAAGTCCTTTGGCAGAAGTATTTTATTCACTATGGACTACCCAATCGGATACACTCTGATCAAGGTAGAGACTTTGAGAGTAAGTTGATCAAGGAGCTGTTGGACATGTTGCAGGTGCAGAAGTCCAGAACCACACCTTATCATCCGGAGGGTGATGCACAGCCAGAACGGTTCAATAGGACCCTCCTAGATATGCTAGGGACTCTCAAGCAAGTCGAGAAGCGGTCTTGGAGTAAACATGTGGAAGCCATGGTCCACGCATACAACTGCACAAGGCATGAATCTACAGGGTTCTCACCCTATTTTCTAATGTTCGGAAGAGAAGCTCGATTGCTGATAGATGTCTGTTTGGGAGTGTCTCCTGATGGAACAGATTCAACTTCACACTTTCAATATGTGAGGAACCTCAAACAAAACCTTCATCGGGCCTATGAGTTGGCCACCCAAGCTGCGGCAAAAATGGAAGAACGGAACAAAAGAAGGTATGATTCTAAGGTGAGATATCGGGAGATTCAAGCAGGGGATAAAGTTCTTCTCCGGAATCTAGGTGTGCCTGGAAAACACAAACTGGCTGACAGATGGAAAGATACCCTGTTTGAAGTTGTGTCCAAACTGGAAGGGCTGCCAGTGTACAACATTAGGGGCCCGGAGGGCCGAATAAAGGCTTGGCATAGAAACCATCTATATCCAGTTGTGTATGCTGATGAAGAGGAAGAGAGTAGTGAAGAACCGGAGGAAAACCCAGCAGAGAGTCCTGGAAATGGGGTAGAGGAGACCCCGGGAACTCCCAGTGCAGAGGATCAGTGGTGGTCATCACCCGCAGAAGAAACACAGCAATTGCCTCCTTTAACTCCTGTGGTTTCACAAAGTCCCGGAACCTCTCCTGGGTCACAAAGTTCTCCAAGGTTGAATCCAGAAAGTCCATGTTTTGTGCCTGGAACTTCCCTTAGAGACTCTACAACGAGGGCAGGAGTCGAAGTTCCACAGCTGATGTCCCAAGATCCTCTCCCACAGCGAGAACTGAGACACAGCACCAGAGTGCGGCAAACCCCTAGGGCCCTAGTTTATGATAATATAGGAGAGCCCAGTTATGCCCCGCTGACACAAGCAGCATCTAAAATGGCCACTTTCCTACATGCACTAGCTGAAGTGGTAAATGTTAGTGACTTTTTACCCTACATAACTAGCTAGCTAGGATGTTACTGTGCTAACTGTACTGTATGTATGTTAAACATTTTTCTGTTGAATATTGTTAAGCCCCCTGGCTAGGACTTGCCAGTGGAAGGCAAGTATTTTCAAGGGGGAGCATGTAACCCTGTGAAGTTACACAGGCTGCATTATCTGAAATGCCCAGTAGATGGCAGATGGACTCAGTATGCTGTTAATAAAACATTGAGCATTGATCACATGACCTGCTGAAATCAGTCACATGGATGGTGACATCATCGCAGGTCCTGAAAGGACACTTCCTGCACAGCTCTGAGGAGGGAGGTCCTAAAAGATTTCTAGAAGATACGACATGCTCAGCCAGAAAAAGGACATGTGTCTAGATGTGAGAGACTGCAGCACAGAGATGGAACCTTGCTGAGAGAGCTTGCTTCACCCAAGATCACATCTGCTGAGAGAGGGATCTGCTGGCAAAGACAAGCATTGAGTCCAGACGTCTGGTGAATCCAGTGAGAGGAGATTGCTGCTGACTGACCTGGTTAATGGTGTTGTGAGGGTAAGTCAAACCTCTCCCTGTATCACCACAGGGCACCTGTCTCCTCACTCACAGTAAAGACTCTGAGGTCCAGTGACGGACATTACACAGCTCAGGCTGCTTCAGTGACCCTGCGGAGCAGGACTTATAAGGGCCCCAACTCTCCTATGTGCACCAACGGCCATTAGGGCGAAGATGGGGGGGTGGGACGCAGGTGTGCTAGTGGGTGGGTGAGGAAGAATCCACATTACCCTGTTATTTGTGTTACTCTATTGTATTTTCCTATGTATGTTGGTTCATTTGCTACTTACTATATAAAGTTAATTCCAGTTAGGCTGTGTCAGTCTCATTGCACCAAGTATGTTCCCAGTGGGAACCCACATCCCTACCCCAGATGCTCCCCTGGGTGGAGGCACTGCCGCAGACATGTACCCCAGCTCCCAGATAGCGGAGGCTCAGGATCCGCCTGTCAGGCATAGTGAGTTAACTAGGTTTAGGAACCCCAAAGACACTAGGGGGCGCCCTCAAACCCCCGTTACACATGTCTTGCCTGTGTGACCACTATGTGTTGTTCCGCATGGGGTTCAGACTGCCCATTTGTGCTTTGTGTGCAGCTCTGTCTGTTTGCCCATGGACTAACTCTACATGGGGAACAGCCAGCTGCTAGTTCTAGTCTATGCCTTTGGTGATACGGCTCCTGGGTTCTCCAAAGCGAGGACATCTCTGTCTTATCTGTATTTGTTCTGTGTCTAGGTCTATGTTAGCCTGGCAGTGCTTAACTGCTTCTGATCCTGTCATCTGTATGTTTTGCCTTTGGTGAGAGGTCTCCTGGGTTCTCCAGAGGGAGAAAATCTAGTCTGTGTGCAGCTCTGCCTGTGACCACCATGTGTTGTTCCGCATGGAGACCAGGCATCTGCTTATCTGCCTATTTGGGTAGCTCTGCCTGAGACGGCCATGTGCTGTTCAGTATGGGGTCCATTCATCTGTTTGGCAGCTCTGCCTGAGACCACCTTGCATCTGTTCTGCATGGGGTCCCGGCAGCTGCTTATGTGTTGGTTCCTGTTGGTCTTGTCTGTACTGTGTCCTGTGCGGTTTGTTCGGGTTCCAATACGTGTGCCTGGGTTCCAGTTCATTGCATGTCTGTCTGGACCGCTGGTGCTTTCATTGTCAGGCTATGTAGGTAAGTGGCAAAGTGCACTGGGACTATACTGGAGGTGTGACCAGTGAGTCCTCGGGTAAGTTCATCCCCACCATCAGGGACTCTTTGAAGAATGGGGCTCTCTAAGTCTCTGATCTTTAGGTTTGGCCCCAAGTAAAACTAGGGCACTTGGTTAAGTGGTATTTCCTGCTGATCCAGTTTTATGCCATGTCTGTATCTTATTAAAGTTTTTATCACTGTTATGTCTTTGTCTCTTGCTTTGGTGTGTTTGCCTGAGATGCTCTAGCGGTCAATAGGACCCTCGCTTGAGCATGACAGATGTCCATTTGTGTTGTCTCAGACAACTGAGTGGGAAGTACAAAAACAGCTGACTACGCATCATAGGGAATTGTATGACACATTTAGAAAAGTTAATGTTTGAAAATATCCCTTTTAAAGAAACCAATAATAATTGTGTAACTTTAAGGACTTATTTAACTGCAAGACTTTGATAGGTATGGCATTCAAGTTGCATACCAATTCAATCTCACCAAGCCTCTAGAATATCTTATTTCACAGTTTTATAGACTTGTAAAACTAGTGCAGACAGGCTGAAATTTTTTAGAATTTTTTTTTTAGAGCAGTGGCTTTTTACTTTAAATCCTACAATGTACATAATTGTTGTTCAGTGTCCTCCTGATCGTGGACTAATGAACATTAACAATAGCTAATGTAACAAAGTCCTTTAGTTGCTTACAGGTTACCTTGGGTTCTTTTGTGACCTTGCAGACTATTAAATGCCTTGCTGTTCACTTGATCTTTGTTGGTCCATCACTGCCGGGGTGGGTAATAATAGTCTTGAAATTCCTCCATTTATATACAATCAGTCTGACTATGGATTGCTGGAACTTGAACTTGAACTTGGATTGCTGGAACTTGGAACGCATCAACAACTCTTCTGAGGTCCTCAGAAATCTCCTTTGTTTGTGCCATGATATACTGTACTTCTACAAGTGTTGTGAAGATCAGACTTTGATTGATCCCTGTTCTTTAAATAAAACCGTTCACCCACTCACACATGATTGCCATCACATTGATTGAAGACACGACTCAAATTTCACCTTAAAAGATTCATATACTTTTGCCATTCACAGGCATTTAGCTATTGTGATATTCCTGATTAAAAAGCACCAGGTAGGTGGGCGGGAGTGCTAGGTTCCTGCAGAGGATGCCGATTTCCCTATATTCATAGAAATAAGCAACCTGGTGCCCACCTACCTGGTGCTTTTAATCAGGAATATCCCAATAGCTGGATGCTCTTTTGACCAGAATCTTGTAGGATAAAAGCGTGAGTTAGAGTAGGTCCCATCTGTTAGAAGCCACATCGTCGGGGTAGATGGGCCTGATATATTTTTGATCAATAATATGCGCTAAGAGCTTCTACTTTGTCTTATAGTAAGTATAGCAGTTATGCATTTTATTTTATTTTTTACATATTCACCGTTTACTTGTGGTGTGCTTCTACTTATATTTATATATATCCTGCTGACTTGAAATAAAAGTGTATATCAAGAAAACATGGAGAGTAACAGAAAACGGAATATGCAACACAGTGCTTCATGCACAGTCCTCATGACATGGAAAGTGCCAATCATATACAGTTTCAGGTTACATTCATGGACAGATAGGCAGTGAAATTTCACTCATAGTCCACCTCAGTTTCACACAACTTTTTGGGATCATGGTGGCTGAAGAAGTCCCTATATTAGCAGGGTTTTTCCACTGCATAGCTTTGCGCATATTTTTAAAGGTTAGTCTTCTTTACATGTTTCAGTATAATAAATTAATGGTTTATTCGGTCAAAATAGTATCTGCGAACATGCCCAATGTGCAATATACTTTCTTGACATACAGTATATTGGCTTGGTCAATAAACTAATTTTCCATATATTCACTATCTTGCTTGAGTCATTATCTACATAGTAAGTAAATCAGCTGTGTCCATTACAAACACACTGACCTACTGTATCTATGCTGCTTCTTGATCATGACCACCCTAAGCTACTACGCTTGAGTCAATCACAGTGTAGACTGGAAAATCAATCTTTTCTATTAGTAGACTGTTATTATAAAGTTGTACGTGTGTAGGACACTGAGTGAAGCATTTGACAGTGTTTTAAAGGACTTAATAGTTTGTAGCAGAATCTTTATCTCTTACATCTTTATGTATTTTTTTCATATCTTTATTGCTTTGCTTTAAAATTACTTGTTTAATATGAGCTTTTTCTTAGTATAAAGGACTAAAACAGTGTATGTATTATTATGATAAATTATTTCTACTAGCATATTAATTTCAACTTCTAAATAAACATATTTTTAATAATGTATTTAGAATGTATGACAACGATAATTATGAATAATTTTTTTCTCATTATTGTCAGAATTATTATCATTATTATCCCTTTAAAAAAAAAAATGTATGTTTTGAAAACTTTGATCACAATGGATTTAATTTGGCTTTTATTTTTTAACTGATTTATATGCACTTTGTGCGCTGCCATTTGGTGCCTATGTACAACAGAATGGAGATATTCCCCATGTAGCAGCAATGCTTAAAGGAATGCTCCAAAACACCTCACAAATTAGAGTAATCAATGTATACTGTAAGTGATGCCGAGTCCGATTATGTAATTTTAATCTTCATACTCACTTACATTCTGATGCATTGCTCGCACAAACCAGCAGTAAAATGCATTGGGAGGACTCCTCTTTGAGCCCGCTGCTGACCCTCTATCCAAGGTGTGTATGGGTTTCCCATCTCTTGCCTAGCTTCTACTTAGCTGCCAGACTCCTGTATCTCACGTTGCAGGCCACAGCCTGGCTGCAAGACCTCTTCCTGTCTGTGTACTAGACAGACTTTATCCTGCAGCAAACAGGGGTTAATTCCCTTTCTGATCCTGTGCTCAGCTGCGTAAATAAGGAGCTAATTAACTTTCCTATAAAGCTATGCTGTTGACCTCACTTCCTTGCCTGAGCAATTGGTCTCAACAAATTTTACCAGGTCTCTAGCTTGCTAAAGCTTGTAAAGCGCTAGAATCCATTTGTCAGCCAGTGTACCAACTTCTGACTGTTTCCTGGATCCTGACTGTCTGATCAAAATGTTTGCGAACCTCGTGTTTGCGGCGGGCCTCATTCACTTTAATGGCAGGCGAACCCTTCAAGTCATATTTTCAGCCACCAAATACTTACTAGAAGTGCACAAATAGTCCCAAAACATAAACCGTGACATACCAGAGGGGGAATCAATGGCAAAAATTTACACAAAAAATATGTATTTTAATCAGGGTCCATTTTTATGCATCTTAAAGGGAAACTCTCATAAAATGTGCCCTGCTGGAGCTTAGAAAAAATGTATTCTAAGCCACGGGAGTACGGGCCCTAAAAATTAGGCATTCACCTGACAGAAAAGAACAAATGATTGTGGCTGGAGATATATTAGGTGGTCAGTGCATAGCAATTTTACTGTAGGCCAGTGGAGTACAAGCCCCAAAAATTATGCATTTACCTGACAGAAAAGAACAAGTGATTATGTGGCTGGAGGTATATTAGGTGGTCAGTGGATAACAATTTTACTGCAGGCCAGTGGAGTTAGTACAGTCCCCAAATATTAGGGATTCACCGGACAGAAAAGAACAAGGGAATATGTAGCTGGAGGTACATTAGGCGTTCACTGAATGACAATTTTACTGTAGGCCAGTGAAGTATAGGCCCCAAAAATTAGGGATTCACCTGACAAAAAAAATGCCTTTTATGCCACTGTATATACTTAAGACAAGGACCATTCTTTGTTCTGGGTGGTGGCGGATATGTGTGGGCTGACATGAGAAATTCTATTACACGTGGTCATCATAGGTGTTGAATTCCTCCGAGATCCATGCCTCATTCATTTTTAGAAATGTGAGGTAGTGCACACTGTCGTGAGCTAAGTGAGTGCGCTTATCGGTCACGATCCCCCCTGCTGCGCTGAATGGACAGGACAGGATACTCGACGAGGGGCAAGCCAAGAGTTCCATGGCAAATTGTGCCAGCTCTGGCCACAGGTCAAGCCTGCACACCTAGAAGTCCAGGGGTTCCTCGCTTCTCAGAGCGTCCACATCGGGCGTTAACCCGATGTAGTCAGACACCTGTCGGTCTAGGCGTTCCCTGAGGCTGGATCTGGAGGGGGCTATCGATGGGTTGGCTGCAAGAACGATCTCATATCCGAAGTGACCAACACATCTTTAAACAGCCCTCTTCTTGCTGGCGCGGTAGGATTGGTACCCGCACCTGTTTCGCTGTGGGTGGATATTCCTCTGCCAGCACCCGCAACAGCAGAATACAGCATGTATCACAGCAAGGCCTGGAAATTCTGCATTCTGACAGCCCTCTGCGATGCTGGTAACATGTCTGCCATTTTGTGTTTGCACTGGGGGTCTAAGTATGTTGCCACCCATACTGGTCCTTGCCCTTTATGCTTTTTATACGGGGGTCCCTCATCAAACACTGGAGCATGAATGCCCCCATTTGCACTAAATTGGAAGCGGTGGAGCTTCCTGGCTCCTGCTTATTGCACAGGAGGATGTCATCCTCGGTCTCCTCCCCGAAATTTTTAAAGTCCCCCTCAATGCTTGCTCCTGTTGCTACTTCTCCCCCAAGCCACCATCCTCCTCTGACTCCTCTTCAGACTCCTGCTGACTTGTCTCAGATGGAGTAGCCCCCCTGGGAATTTATTCAGCATTGCGACTTCCTCATCTTCCAGCTCCTGCAACTCGACGGCTTGATTAATGACACGATGCAATGCACGCTCCAGAATGAAGGCGTAAGGTATAATGTCACTAATGGTGCTCTGGCTGCAACTGACCAGTTTGGAGATCTCATCAAATGGCCACAAAGTCTGCATACATCGCACATGAACAGCCACTGGTGCGGTGAAAAGAAACAGAGCTCACCAGAACCTGTCCTGCTGCAGAGTTCGTACAGGTAGTCATTAACTTCACGTTGCTGCTGGAGCAGCCTATCAAGCATATACAAGGTGGAGTTCCAGCACGTCGGGCTGTCACAAATCAGACGTTTGATGGGCAGTTGGTGTCGCCGCTGAATGTCAGCAAGGTGAGCCATAGCCGTGTTAGATCTTCTAAAATGGGCAGAGATTTTCCTGGCCTGCCGCAAGACATCCTGGACCCCGGGGTATTTGGCAACAAATCGCTGCATGACAAAGTTCAGAATGTGTACCATGCATGGCACGTGTGTCATTTTGCCCTGTTTAAGCGTGCTCAGCAGATTGGCACCCTTGTCGCACACCACTTTACCAACTGTCAAATTGAGCGGGATTAGCCACTGATCGACCTGTGATCGCAGAGCTGAAAGCAGTGCAGGACCGATGTGGCTTTTGGCTTCCAGACACGACAGCTGTAGCACAGCATGGCAACGTCTCACCTGGCACGTTGAATAGGTTCTGGGGAGCTTGGGGGTACAGCAGAAGAGGCGGTAGCAGTGGAAAAGGAGGAGTCAGCCAAAGAGGAGATGGAGGATGGAGTAGGAGGAGGAGAAAAAGAGGCAGGCCTACATGCAATCAGTGGAGGTAACACCAAATCCACACGGGTGCCACGGGTTACATGCTTGACGGCCTTCAGAAGGTTCAACCTGTGGGCAGTAAAAGTCATGTACCTTCCCTGCCTGTGTTTGCTAGACCACGTGTCTGCCAGAGATATATTCAATTGCCTCTGAATGTGGCCATATAGCTCTGGAATGCCCTTCTAGAAGAAATACTTTCTTCCGGGGACCTTCCATTGTGGTGTGCCAATGGCCGCAAATTTTCTAACAGCCTCTGAGTCCACCAATTTACAGTACAGACCAAAAGTTTGGACACACCTTCTCATTCAAAGAGTTTTCTTTATTTACATGACTATGAAGGCATCAAAACTATGAATTAACCACTTAAGGACCACAGGTTTATACCCCCCTAGTGACCAGGCCCTTTTTTCCAAATCGGCACTCCACAACTTTAGCGGTTTATTGCTCGGTCATGCAACTTACCACCCAAATGAATTTTACCTCCTTTTCTTCTCACTAATAGAGCTTTCATTTGGTGGCATTTCATTGCTGCTGACATTTTTACTTTTTTTGTTATTAATCGAAATTTAACGATTTTTTTGCAAAAAAATGACATTTTTCACTTTCAGTTGTAAAATTTTGCAAAAAAAACGACATCCATATATAAATTTTTCTCTAAATTTATTGTTCTACATGTCTTTGATAAAAAAAAAATGTTTGGGTAAAAAAAAATGGTTTGGGTAAAAGTTATAGCATTTACAAACTATGGTACAAAAATGTGAATTTCCGCTTTTTGAAGCAGCTCTGACTTTCTGAGCACCTGTCATGTTTCCTGAGGTTCTACAATGGCCAGACAGTACAAACACCCCCCAAATGACCCCATTTCGGAAAGTAGACACCCTAAGGTATTCGCTGATGGGCATAGTGAGTTCATAGAACTTTTTATTTTTTGTCACAAGTTAGCGGAAAATGATGATTTTTTTATTTTATTTTTTTTCTTACAAAGTCTCATATTCCACTAACTTGTGACAAAAAATGAAAACTTCCATGAACTCACTATGCCCATCACGAAATACCTTGGGGTGTCTTCTTTCCAAAATGGGGTCACTTGTGGGGTAGTTATACTGCCCTGGCATTTTAGGGGCCCAAATGCGTGCAAAGTAGTTTGAAATCAAAATCTGTAAAAAATGGCCGGTGAAATCCGAAAGGTGCTCTTTGGAATGTGGGCCCCTTTGCCCACCTAGGCTGCAAAAAAGTGTCACACATGTGGTATTGCCGTCTTCAGGAGAAGTTGGGCAATGTGTTTTGGGGTGTCATTTTACATATACCCATGCTGGGTGAGAGAAATATCTTAGCAAAAGACAACTTTTCCCATTTTTTTATACAAAGTTGGCATTTGACCAAGATATTTATCTCACCCAGCATGGGTATATGTAAAATGACACCCCAAAACACATTGCCCAACTTCTCCTGAGTGCGGCGATACCACATGTGTGACACTTTTTTGCAGCCTAGGTGGGCAAAGGGGCCCACATTCCAAAGAGCACCTTTAGGATTTCACCGGCCATTTTTTACAGATTCTGATTTCAAACTAATTACCACACATTAGGGCCCCTAGAATGCCAGGACAGTATAACTACCCCACAAGTGACCCCATTTTGGAAAGAAGACACCCCAAGGTATTCCGTGAGGGGCATGGCAAGTTCCTAGAATTTTTTATTTTTTGTCACAAGTTAGCGGAAAATGATGATTTTTTATCTTTTATTTTTTTTTATTACAAAGTCTCAGATTCCACTAACTTGTGACAAAAAATAAAAACTTCCATGAACTCACTATGCCCATCACGAAATACCTGGGGGTGTCTTCTTTCCAAAATGGGGTCACTTGTGGGGTAGTTATACTGCCCTGGCATTTTAGGGGCCCGAATGCGTGAGAAGTAGTTTGAAATCAAAATCTGTAAAAAATGGCCGGTGAAATCTGAAAGGTGCTCTTTGGAATGTGCGCCCCTTTGCCCTCCTAGGCTGCAAAAAAGTGTCACACATCTGGTATTTCCGTACTCAGGAGAAGTTGGGCAATGTGTTTTGGGGTGTCTTTTTACATATACCCATGCTGGATGAGATAAAGATCTCGGTCAAATGCCAACTTTGTATAAAAAAATGGGAAAAGTTGTCTTTTGCCCATATATTTCTCTAACCCAGCATGGGTATATGTAAAATGACACCCCAAAACACATTGCCCAATTTCTCCTGAGTACGGTGATACCAGATGTGTGACACTTTTTTGCAGCCTAGGTGGGCAAAGGGGCCCACATTCCAAAGAGCACCTTTCGGATTTCACCGGCCATTTTTTACAGATTTTGATTTCAAACCACTTCTCACGCATTCGGGCCTCAAAAATGCCAGGGCAGTATAACTACCCCACAAGTGACCCCATTTTGGAAAGAAGAAACCCCAAGGTATTTCGTGATGGGCATAGTGAGTTCATGGAAGTTTTTATTTTTTGTCACAAGTTAGTGGAATATGAGACTTTGTAAGAAAAAAAAAAAAATCATCATTTTCCGCTAACTTGTGACAAAAAAAATAAAAATTCTCGCCATGCCCCTCACGGAATACCTTGGGGTGTCTTCTTTTTAAAATGGGGTCACTTGTGGGGTAGTTATACTGCCCTGGCATTCTAGGGGCCCTAATGTGTGGTAAGTAGGTAAATAACCAGTAAAATCCTAAAGGTGCTTTTTGGAATTTGGGCCCCTTTGCGCACCTAGGCTGCAAAAAAGTGTCACACATGTGGTATTGCCGTATTCAGGAGAAGTTGGGCAATGTGTTTTGGGGTGTCTTTTTACATATACTCATGCTGGGTGAGAGAAATATCTCGGCAAAAGACAACTTTTCCCATTTTTTATACAAAGTTGGCATTTGACCAAGATATTTATCTCACCCAGCATGGGTATATGTAAAATGACACCCCAAAACGCATTGCCCAACTTCTCCTGAGTACGGCGATTTCAGATGTGTGACACTTTTTTGCAGCCTAGATGCGCAAAGGGGCCCACATTCCTTTTATGAGAGCATTTTTAGACATT